>NW_028278456.1:0-367218 GCF_059751315.1 Micrasema longulum
TATTGTTATTATAGTTTAACTAAGTAGTGGAATCGACAGATGTATATTATTGTTAACTGGTCTGAATACGTCACTGTAATACATCTCACATATGAAAATATAATTATACCAGTGTATTTTATTCTCAAGTGCATTTTTGTAATACAGAGATCACAGGGCCTCCATTACGTACGATGGGAAGTTAATAGAGTTACCTTCAATTTTCTGTAACGTAAAATCGAATTTTCTGTATGAATATTTGTATTATTATTATTGAACATGTTCCAAAATATGTTTTATGTAAATATGATTTTTTTTATACAGAAAATTCATTTTTGTTAAACGGGCCTTCATATTCGTTTATTTTAGCATTTTGTGCGATTCAATATTTTGCTATATTCGATTGTTGTTGAAACCTTGTCCATATGTTTATGCGTCACCGCCAAGACATGTTTCAACTATAAATATATTATATTTCTATTGTTTCAAAGTTTCGATTTTATAAGTGAATAAACGACATATTTAAAGTGTACAATACTGTTCTTACCTGGTTTAGATGTGATTGATGTGTGAAATCGGTTTATAGCGTTTCGAATTCGAAAAGTATTCTGTCAATACTTTTCTTCATTAGGCTACGTAATTGTTGTAATATGGGTTAAACTTACGTCGGGCCATTTTGTCAACACCACTTTATGAACACTTTATAGTTTACTCTTCGTTTCGCTCACTTCATAATATTAAATTACGTTATTAATTGACTACGTAAAGTAAATCGTGTTTTTAGTGACAGTACTGCGGCGCGAGTGTGTGATTCAGTGAATAAAATGTGCAAAGTATTTTCTATCGATCTTCATTTCCAGTTCGTTTTGAGAAGACAATCATTATGTAAGTGCATCCACAATTATTTAAATAAATTGAAGCTAAGCTGTACATTTGAATCATTTACGTTTTGCGTAATGAAGTTACGAATACATTATTTTGTCGACGGGTTTTTTTGACAGACGCAATTAGCGGTGACACCGGCGGGTACCACACAGAATTACGATTGGTCAAAAAACTAATCAAATTTCGAGAACGCGCTTGTGTCAGATTGATATTACGCAATAATATTTTATCATTTTGAATAGACAGTGTCTTGTCCGATTAATTTGCATGGCCGTGCTAATCAGTCGAAAATGCAGAGTCAAGCGTTTGAATTAAAATCGAAATATGTTTTTGTCGAAATAAGCTTTTGTGATTCGATTTCGTCACAAACCACTTCAATACCGAAATTTGTTTAGCAATTTTTATTATTCGGCCGTAATCTGTGTCTGACTGTATTTGACGTTCGAGCAGAATAGATTTTTCGTCTTGTGGTAATTAGCTGACAGTAATCCTTCTTTGTCGATGTGTTCAATGAGCTTGGAAAACACAGGCAACAGAATACGAAATGATTAGAAAAAATATATAATGTGATTTCATGTACTTTCATATTACTAAAGCAAAGAAAAACCGTTCTAGGTGTTGAAAAAATGATAAAATAGGAAATTATATTAAGTTTACTATGTAAATTTAGCTTTTTACCATAACTGTAAGTAGTATTAATTTGGTAAGTTATTCCCTTGACGAAAATAACAAAAATACCATGGGATGGTTTGTTTGTTTTTTAAAAATACATGGACCATACACACCACCTGCAGAAACTTCTTATTTATCATTGAGATATAATTAAAAGAGGTAACACTCCATACAAATCCGAGCTTAAAAGTCGTCCCCATAGGGAAGGGATTGACCAGCGGGGGGAGCAAGTATTGTCACGTCATATTATGTCAAATTTGACAAGCAAAACAAGAAGTACCTACAGTAAAATACACGAACTGTTCTGTTACAGTTCTATTCAGTATGTTGCTCCCTTTCGCATACGCGTCACCTTGGTTTGTCATTTCGTTTTTTGCCCGACTAACTGAGCAGGACAGAGACAAGAGATAACTCACGAATTGGTAACATATTACAAATACGTTTTTTAAGCTATTTTAAATAAGTATTGATTATGACAAAAACATTACTTGCCGGTGAAAGGTTATACCATTGCCTTTCCAGATCATTTTAGTAATTTCGAGGAAAAAATAGCTGGCGAACGATCGTAATAGACTAAAGTCCGTTTTATCAAACATATGCCAATTGGCCGCAGGTTGAGGGAACGTATTCCGAACGTTCTAGTTATAAACCTTCATGTTATTTATCAAAAACGTATATGGAATTAGTTAATTGGCTAGGTCCAAATATTTTTTAGGTTTATAAAAATCGACTTTGATTACCTGTTGCGTTGATGTGATGTCACATTAGTCTACATCCGAGACAAGATTTGATATATCTCTCTTTTTTTTTTGAATGATGAAGTTGTATTTTTTGTAATCTCAAAAACGACATTTCCACACTGCATTTGGAAAGTAAACTTTTTATGAACATGATTTTCATACAAAAAATATTTATCCTTGCTACGCGAAGAATGAATGTGAGGTTAATACAGCAATAAATCTGTATAAGAGAGATAGCACAAAGATAGAACTTATAACGAGGAAGACAGAGACGGTGTTCTGTGGCCGGTGTTTTTGTGTTGGAAGTGAGCGGGAGTGCACGCATGTAAGATGACCGGCGGATTTATAATTTTTAATTTATTTTGCTTTAACAGGGCTTAACTATTTTGTTATTTTTATAAATTATGGAAAAGGAATTATAAAAAAATTTGTGTTCGTTTTTCTTTATTCAATTGTCTGAACTTCAAAATATTCCGTCTTTTGCTTAGGGTAACGCGATATTACATCACCGCGTGCTAAAATGATTTTTTACCACAGCCTTTTAAGAGTTCAAAATCTAATAAATGATAATTTTGATAAGTGGTTTTATTTTATTTTCTTTAAATACACATTATATCTTTGTTATTTTAAAAATGCCATTAGTGACATTGTTTACATGTTTAACAAATCACAAAAAGTACTGCCCAAACACAATAAATTCCTAGCCAGTTAGAGCGGAAACAATGAACCTCTGTACATTACAGAAACAATGAAATAAATCAATAAATTCTTATACTAAATCTGAAATTAGTAGTAAATACTATCAACAGTTAGAAATATATGAAAAATTCGTAAAACAGGGAAACTAATGTTATCTGTTAAATGATTTTAAGGCTATATTATGTACGCTATTCCTTCCTCGTCGATATGCTAATTTTGTACCGAGTAAATAATTCCTCAGTGATGGAATAGGGATAGTTAGGATTCAAAGGAAATTTCTGTTTCCCTAAATCTATTGTGTTGCCAAATAAGGATTGTGATGTACGAGAAGGTGATCCATTGATATGCCGGTATAAGAGACTGCGTTGGATTTAATATAATCCAGTTCGTTTCCGCATCCAAAATGTAAATCGTCTTATTGTTGTATTCTGTCACATAATTTCCAATTGATACAGTTGAAAGACGCTGATCTTCGGCTTAACACCATAACTTTAATACCTACCTATCGTTATTTTAACTCTTAAAAGACTGTGCTAAAAATCCCTCTGCAAACGGCGCAGTAACAGTACCGTGCTTTCATTTAAAAAATCTGATTAAGGAAATCGAGTGGGAATAAGTCTTCTTCGTTGTGTAGTGATTGACGCGTTCGCCTACCATTCTTGAGATCCAGGGTTCGATTCTTGGCAGGGTGAACGTGAAATACATTTTTTTTAAATAAGCAATATTCCATTATTCCTTGGGTGTTATTCTGAATCTTTTCACGGAAGTAGAGAAGAAAAAAATGACGTAATTTTAGTTTTGTGCATGCGACTACACTTTGCTTTGTACATTAGTACAATTATGATTAATCGTGAAATAACTATGTAACAAACACGTTAAACCAAAGATGACGATTTTTACGTAGAAAATTATTGCGACATTAAGCGTTACCCAAAATACTTAGTTACGTTGAATTGACCAGATCGTATTGTTTTTTTCCGTTTTTTAAACAGTTTTACAATGTCCAACTATGAAACGTCAGTTATAAAACTGTTTATTTTACGTCATTTGACGTTGAATCATCATTGTGGCCCAGTGGCGAATGGTGATTTTATTTACAGGTAAGCTATAAAAAAATATCATATATTTGTACCTACATAGGAGGTACATAATATAATGTGAGTAATATCTATTGTAAATTTATAAATTTATTTAAGAGAGGAAATGAAAGTAGGAAAGGATTTAAATAAATAAATTATTCGAATGCACTAACCTGCAGGTTTTATATATTACAGAAAACACGTTATTTTTATGTTTTTAAATTTTATTTTTAATGTCATGTACATACATTGAAATGTATTACTATTAATAGTAAACATAAAAAAAATATAACTATGTATACATATATGTACACGAAATACGAGTTTTATTATAATGCGTTTATATCGATGCTTACAATAATTTTAGTAGATTTAAAAAAGCGTCGATTGACCTCGAGTTGATTTAAAAAGGTAATATCTCTAAATTTGGTTACGGAGAATCCACAGGTACAGGTTAATCGTTAATTTCATGTTCATATTATAAAGGTGATTTAATTATACTTTATTTAATGTCTTCCTGGATAGGTTCGCCCTGATGACCTCTTTTAAACATGTCTTAAGAGGACAGTACAAGAACATAAAAAATTACGTAATAATTTTATTGTTTTACATCCAACAACATTTTTAGTACCCTTGTTCAATCCCACTTAAACCAGAAAACGACAGGTCTTATGACCTTAGCTCTGTTGAGAAGTTAAAAAAATATATATATGGTTTCGGCTCTTGAAACACCAAAGTTCTTGGTTTTGAGAGTAAGTGCTTGGGGAGAATATTAGGCATAAGGTGATTCGATTTCATAACTAATATTGAAGTCCGAGAACGGACGCAGCAGCCTCCTATAATGAGTGTTTAGAGAGTGCGATGGTGGACCTGGCTTGGACACTTGCTGGCAGAGTTGGTTTTTCTTCACACCTGCGTTCACATTCAATTCAATTCAATTAATTTATTTAAATATAACATATACATTACAAACATACATTTAATACGTACATATTATAAAAATAAAAAAAAACATGAAAGAGATTCATGTCAAAGTAGTAGGAGAATCCTGCTCCGGAAAACCCCTTCGGACACATGGAACAGATCAATATCCAGAGCGATGTTGTTCAGCATAGCGGTAGCTCTTCTAACAGGCGTAACCATCGGCAGGTTGGTCCTGTATATCCTAATATGAAACAATCTATGCTGACGCTGTCTTAGGTAATTATCAGGAACATACAAACCAATGCTCGTCATAATCTCAGGATTATCGACAATACCGCGCAACAATCGATAAAAATGTGTAGTCAAATACACATTCCTTCTAGTCTTTAAACAGTTGTAGCCAAGCTAATACTCTTAAGATGACAACATGTTTCAGGTAATGAGTATAAGCCATGATCAGGTTTATATTTACTCCTGATGATGGGTAATTTTGATTTTGAATACTTGAAATTTGTTGTGTTCTCATTAATATTAAATAAGATTTTATGGGTAAAAAAGATATTTTTTACTATTACCAACAAGTAAGTTATTCCTCTTAAAAAATACTCATTAGTTATTCGCTAATACTGGAAGGTTGTTCTTGTAATAAAAACCTTAGTGAATTTTTCTAAAAAGCAAACTTCTGAATATTTCGATAGTAATAAAAACATTGTTATACATTATTGCAGTGTTCACGCATTTGGACCTTGACATTTGAATTTAAATCAAAAACATATTTTTCGAAAATAATTTTTATTTCGTGATTATGCACGAAGGTGTAACCTAAAATTACTGTAAAGGTAACACACATTAAAATGAATATTGTTTTCATTATAACCTATCTGCTTTGATATTTAAGGGAAAATAAATTAGAGCGTGAATAATTATGGTGATTTGAATAATGCGGAAAAAATTATTGAGTTTTATTTTTCTCTCAGAAATATTGTTCGTTATATGTAATATGTTCATTTTAAGTAATAACTCAGTAGTACTTACAATTTTTCGTTAAAAAAATACATAAAGGAATTTTATGATTAAAGTTATATTTTTAATTATTGAATATTTGCGTGTAGGTGTTTACATATACGTAAATATTAAATTAAAATACTTAAGTAATCGTTGGATATCAATTATCCATAAAGTGTTTCAAACTGATAATTGCGTATGACGGCAGTTCACAAGATCTACATTTCTGTTGAATATATTTTTTTCAAATGCCGTATTTTCTAAGACGATTGAACAAGATAACTTAATTATAAAAAAATATATTGTTAAGTGTCCTCGGCACGGGTAACCCCAGTGAGATCATATTATTTGTATTAATCATTGTTTATTATGTGGAAAAAATAAAATATTTACAGGGGATAAAGGATGGATGTCAGTTAAATACTTGGAATAAAGTGATAATTTAATATAATGCATTGTTACATCAATCGCAGAGTATCTTGATCATTTTTGTTTTATAAAGGAAAGATGATCAGTCTTACGCTTCAGGTTCCGGTCAAGTGACTATGAAATAATTTAGTGTAAAAACACCCTTTTTAAATGAATATTTCATGTCAATCACGTCGGGAATCGAACCCGAGACCTCTTGCATAGTAGGCAAACGCGCTGATCACTACATCGTAAGGTCGACTAAAAAATTACAATCCTAGTCATATTTTGTTTGGTGTCTATTTGAGTGTTTCAAGTGTTTGTTATTTTTACAAAAATAAATAAAAAAACAGTAATTAACAATTTGAGAATTAAATTTTAACTCTGTTTGAATATTTTTATAGTGCATTACAGTAGCTTTATTTTTGTTTAAATAACAACGAAAAGGCGTTATTAACACCAAACAATCACATTTTAAAAGGCCCTCGCATCCCAATACAAATATTATAATAAATAAATGTATGCGCTAGTGATTTAGATATATCTTTTGTGATGTTAATATCAGAGGTCATAGAAATACTGTTTAAATTCTTTGAAAAAAAACACTTAAAGAATAAGGCTGTAAAAAAATATTGATATATGGGAAATTTGTATGTACGCAAAGGTGTGACTTATACAAAATTACCACCTGGAGATTCTTACGATATAAGACCTATTTTTCCCATCTCGAGACCACGAATGCATAATATAGCACTCGAACACTTAATTTGAAATAACATTTTAGTGTAGAAAGTTCACATATATTGGTCGCGTGAGATTAATGCTTAAAATCGTAGCAAGGAATGCGTAAAATTGTTTATAATAATTTGTAATTAAGAATAACAATAGCGTGATAAATATATCTACAGCGTCGTTTTTATAGTTATATGACGCATACAACGATTACAATAATTTACTATTTTTCTAAACATCAAATTAACATATGTTTTAGTAGCCGGTCCGTATCCGGGCGGATTAAGAATACAGTTCTGTGCTTGTAATTGAATCAACATGCTCAAAACCAGTGTGCTCTCGGGTGAGAATCCTGAAAAACGTTATCGAATGCAGAAAAGTATATATGAAAAATAACCGTTGGCGCATTCGTCTACCATGCTTGAAATCCAGGGTTCGATTTCTGGGTGGAAGGTTGGCATGAAATATTTGTTTTCAATGGCGGTTTCACACTGAAGTATTTCAATTTAATGTATAGAAGTATTATTTATTTATTTTGTTCAATAACGCCCAAAAGGCATTTACAAAAAATAAAAATGATATACATTCTAACATACTAATTAATAAACACAGAATATACAGAAAAAATATGTGAAACTATTTAAAAAGGATATAATAAAAAGTATTACAAAATAAAAAAAAAATAACAATAATAACAAAGGTATGCAAGAAAAAACAGTAAGCATATAAACAAAAAATGCAAAGATATAAGCTTATGAAATAAATTCTGTAAAGCAAACAATAAATAAAGTGTTACGGTAAGCAAGAAAGACATTTTTAAGGTAAATCAATAAACAAGCAAGCATATATTATCACGAAAAAATAAGAAATAAAAATATGTATCTATGAAATGCGTATTTGCCAATACTACAATGCAATTTGATATAAGAGTAAAAAATAAAAAACAAGTATATGGTAATAAAAATAAACAAGTAATTTTTTAATTTATGGAATTGAATTGTCAATAATAGTTTGACGAGCAGCTACAAATAAACTTGATATTGTGGACTTATAAGATGGTAAAGAATTGGACAGGATGTCTGCAGCCGTTCCATAAGTGATACCTAACCTATGCAGTCTCGGTATCAATGAATCGTTTTGTTGGTTGGAAGAAGTACTGGAGCAGTGAAACAATAAAGTACTCCTAGTGTTTACAGCAGGTACTCTAAAATCAATCAATTTAAGTATTTATAATGGACATAGACTTTTATAAACGAATTTGATACAAGTCAACACAGTTTTGCTACCATTCGTATTTGTAATATGGTCATGAGAAATAATGACTTTATCTGTAAAAGGTCATACATGAGATTTGCCAAACTCACATTGTGGGGGGCAGTTAAAGTATTAGATTTAAAGTCAAACAAACCTTCACGCCGTTTCCCCGTAGAAGTAAGCAGAGAGGGTAGAACGTCATATCACTCGACCTTGGGGATACGGACCTCGCTTCCTCTACATTCATACATCTTCTCATGCACGCACGCCGATTATTCCTACTTTTGACATGTCCACCTTCAAGTATTTGCTGGACTTGATCGTGCCATGTCTTTCTCGGTTCCTTCTCGTTTTCTGCATCTGCAGAGATTTTAATTAATTCAGATAATACTTTCTAAAATATACACAGTTTTCTATTGTATCAAGTTCAGGATAGGGTGGCTCTTATATGTTTTCTAAATTTAGATTTAAATGTTTTTATTTATTTATTTACATACATAAGTTGATTGTTCATTATTTGAGACAATAAGTCCTAACTCCACGGGACTAAAAGTCCTGTGTTGAGATGGGACGAGCAAATTTGAAATACTAACTTGTTAATTGACAAAAAAGACATTGCTTTTTAGTATGAACGAAACCGATAGGAAGACCCCCGGTATTTTAAACGGTTTTTCGCCTACGTGGAGGGAGTGCTTTTACTGCAATATTTCACTGTCTTTGGACTAGCACCTGAAGAATAAGACTGATCTGACTGACTTACCTTCCTGTCACAGATGATCGAGAAACGCTGCATTTTATTTAACAATGTAGTGCCCTGTGGACTATCGTGTGCTGATAAGGGTTTCATAATTGATTTTTTGATTCAGTAAAGTTATACGTTTATTACCAACAAATATTATTAGTAAAAAAATGAAGTAAAAACTAAATCAGAGCACAAAATGTCGAAAGCTCTGGTGTATCGGAAGACCTGTTTAGTGTAGTCTGGTAAAACGAACGCAAAATTAGGAAATCATACGATTTTGCCATTTTAAAACAAGTATAAAAAATAAAAATAATAAAATTAGATAAAAGCAATATTTTAAAGGTATTTTTGTAAAAAAAAATACTTTAAAGTTTTAAGTAACTAAAATATAATTACTTTTAGACCGGCAGATTACGCTATTTTAAATTTAGACTGTAATTAGGTATCTGGGATCTCGATGGAAATAAAGTATTGAACTAAATTTTTCTTTAATAATTTAAAAAAAATAAACTGACCATGAAAGTGGCCAGAGCCAAATTTTAATTTTTTGATTCTGAAAAGATTTACAAGCATTTTAAATCACATACATTTTTGTGACATTTTCGTTTATTTCTACGTAAAATTATGCATTCGGTAATACTTTAAAAAAATATATTTTGAAATATTTTAATTAAACCTTTTTTATAGAACCGTATTCTATTTTTTTTTAAGAAGATAATTCTGGTTGTAATATTTAATTTAAAACAACATCTTATTTACATTTTTATGACCTTTATACTTCTGCCGTTACTGAAGACGATAGTATATAGTATCTAACCAGACCCTCACACGATAGCTAGAGCATAAACCTATTGAAGTTAATTATATAAGCATTAAATACAGAAAGGCTAAGAATCTCCCTATTCAATTATGAAAAACTTTTAATACGCATTGACCATTGACACATTAATACATAGACGCGCCAATAAGAGTAAAATATTTTTAAAAGTAGGAACACGAAAACGTACCCATAATTACTATGTTTGCTTAAAAGAAGCATTTATTGATCATGCATATGTTACCAAAAGTTAATGGATACTTATTTTCGGTAGACGAAAAAGTTTGTATTTTAACATTAAAATCGAAATTAGCTTTTGGTGGATCAGTTATTTCCTTAAATTCCCTAAAATTTCAACATATTCATTTATTTTCACGGAATTTTGGGGAATAAAAAATAATATTAGCTCAAATTTATTATGTTCTAAACACGTATTTCTATCAGCGCAGAAAGTAAGGAAGAAAAGCTTCGCAATTGTACCGCTTGGCGTAGTTTGACGAAGCAAAAGAATGGACACTGGACACGCCAATGATAAATATCTTGGGTGTGTTAAAAAAATCACTGCTCTAGTGTCATAATCCAGGGAGAAAATACGAGAATACGATTGTTTAAAGAAAATCCAGTCCGCGTTTCCTCTTAACAAAAAAAAGGGCTAGGAAATCGCGATACGTAAACATTTATGTGAGTAAAATAAATGCAAATACATATTACTTTGTAACTTTTTATCATAGTTGTTAATACACTAGCTGTTAGTTTTTTATTTAGGTATGTGCTTTGAAATTGTGAAAAATAATTTAATGTTATTTGCAACTCATTAATTAATTCATCGCTATTAGATTGTACGTATTTGCGAATTAGATGAGAAATCTGTTTTGCTATGTACATTAAATTTTTTGCAAAGCGTCCCGTCTTTCACGATGAAGTTTTGCTAGAAAACTATGTCAAGAAAGGCTATTACCTTCGAATAAAAATGCTCTCGATAAAGTGTTTATTTATTTATACGTCATTGGCATTCGATCAAAACATGACATTAGACTTTTTTGGTTTAAGTTTACAGAGATTTAAACAAGCACTAAATAAATAGTCCAGATCTTGTTTTGATGTCCAGTATGTTTGAAAATGCTTCTTTTCTTTCTTATTTTTTTTTTAAAACTTTTCTTTTATTGTAATATTTAAATCCTATAAATTGTATAAATGGAAAATGTCTAAATATGTATTTACGCTATATAGCGTAAAATAGGTGACCTCCGTGGTGTAGTGGTTAAGACACTTGACTCACACACAGAGGTTCTAAATTCAATTCTCGACGAGGACACAAAAATTAAATGTAATTTTTCTCATGCTTGGGTGTAAAGAGCTGTGATTGAGTCTCAAGGCCTGTTGAAGTGCAAAAAAATAATTAAAATTAAAATTTCGGTAGTATATTGAATAATAATGCGAACGGCACGTTGGTTGGACGGCAAACTATGAAACACGGGTTCTATTACCAAGATACTCGCACTTCTAGTGCCTTGCCGGGTCCCCTCGACGTTGGCGATCAGTACAACGAAAGCATATGAATCTGTCCTGCACTTATTTTACATTTCGCAGCCAGGACGATTGCTTATTGATGTACCCGCCGTAGCGATTCCTGGGAAAAGATGACCAGAGTGGTTTCCCGTTGTCTTCTCTGGTGGATTTTCTGTCGGGGTTACCTTCCTTTAGCTGGTTGGTTTTGGTTTTGAAGCGCCAAAAACTCGCCTTTCATCCTCTCGTAATCTGATCGCACCGTTATGAGTGTGATCCCATTGCCCGGGGTTCGCGACGTGGACGCTAACAAGTTGGACTAGTCAGTAGTGTTGCCGGTAGAATGCAACTGGGCGTTCGCAGCATTTTATAGAATCACATTTTCCAGCAAGATGTGACTCACTGCGACCCTTCTGACAGTTTTAACCCCAAGGTAAACATCAATCGGTAAAGTTTCCCGCACGTTAGCGAGTCGTTAAATATCTGTCGGTACGGGCCAATATGCCGAAGTCAAAACCGAACAAAAAATAAATTTGCCCCTTTCCGGTAGTTCGTAGCAAACTAAAATCTGAGCCAACGTGTGTATACGATGACCAGCGTTCAGCCAGTGCCCTAAAATGTGTGCTGAAAAGTTGACAACAGATAGATCGCACGCCAGCGTATGTGCCAGCGTGTGTGAAAGCTCTGCCAGCCACAAATGGATATTCGTGGCTGGCCTCTACACGCTCACCAATGCGCTTGTCAATACGTATGCGTATTGGCCAGAGTCTCGAGGCCCTTGACGGTGTAAGGTAAGAAATACGCGAAAGAACTAAAAACACCTTATCATTCGCGACATTTGTTAAGGTGTTGTAAGTAAAATTGTCTATATTTCACATTCCGCTACGTGCGAGGCTCCAAGAGCGAGTATTTATGCTTTTTGTGTTCAAAAGAAAGAATTATATAATATGTATGTTCATTGGGCAGTTGATTAACATAGGTCGTAATTTAGGCGAGCCGCGGGGAGTTACGCCATTAATAAGGTGTGTGACATTTCAACTTAAATTGTATTGGATGGTCTAATAGGGCGAGATATGCGCTTACTCTTTCATCATTATCGGTTCATCGGGTAACTAGTAAGACGATGTAGATATTAAAAAGCTTTAGGATACTTTACAGACAAGGCAAAAGTCAAAAATAAAAAATCAGTTTCGTCAAAAGCCGACACATTTCCGAATTTTAGTATTTTGGAGTAATTTTTTTTTCAGCAAACCTGTCAGCACGGGTGTATATTAAAATTGATAAATTCTTTTGATTGATTAATGACTATCTATAACATTTTCATATCTTTATATATATAAGTCTTCTGTACGTGTGATGTCACTGCACTTCCCTTAAACGGCTTAACCGATTTACGTGCAGTTTTCAGCGGAATGTAGATCTTTGTGCTGCGCGTGTTCGTAGATATTAAAATTTTCAATTAAATCTATTAAAAAAACATAGAAGCAAAAATCTTTTTTTCATCGACCTACCAGAATGCATGTACAAAAAAATGGAAGGATGTTGTTTCTTTGTGTTTAAAAAAGTTTGTTTTTGAATGTTTACAAACAACATTAGTTTTTTTATAGACCTCAATCAGATTATTTCCTTACATTTCTTATAATTTCTTTTCACTTGTTTCTTTTTACTGACATTAAATACATTTTTAAAGATCACATTCATGAATAAAATGCACCCCTGTTGGTAAGAAGGCATTTGCAAGAATAATTCCATATTTGAAAATTAATTATTTTAGTTTTCAAATTCAATCATAAACAAGTACCTAGGTACCTACTTTTCAATGAAAAGTTTTTTTCTAAGGTAATAGCAGGCAAGCCAACATTCGGGCAGGACAACGTCTGTCGGGTCCGCTAGTATGTATATAAGTATTTGTGCAGATGTTGGAGTACCGGGAGCTGGCCGGAGTAGAGGTGCATAATAGCCGGCCACGGTCGCTTGTTTCCCGGCTCAAATCTGCACAGTGCTTATGTTTTGTGCTTATATTATTACTATTTATGCGTGTTTGTACATATGTAAGTAAACATTTATGTATGTATATGTATATGCATATATTATTTAGGTAACAACTGTTATTACAACTGAAAACATAACATAAATAATAAAAAATAATGTCGCGACACGGATTGTGTCTAGTAAGGTGTTCATATGTAAAAAAAAAAAAATTAACACAAAATTGAGGATTTTTTTACTCCAGTACCTACTGAAATATAAAGGCGGTGAATCTATTTTTTATTTACTGTTAACTAACCCTAAGTAATTCTCTTTTTTGTTTTGCTAATGAAAGCAGTTGGTATTCACAGAAAAAAACGGTTTTTAGTTTGACACTGGATTCTGGCCAGTTTTTTTTAGAGCAAATTTTTGTTCTCCTTATAGACTCGTTTCACATTCAAGGCTAGGTTTCAAATATATTCCGTTAAAATTAAACTTCTTCTTTTTCCACATCCACTCCTAATTGGATGATGTGGACATCGCCAGAAACCTCCAAGAGACCCTGACCAGCACTCTCGCCTCCTCCCACGTTAACCCCACGTCCCTTAGTTTAGCCGAATAAATCCCAAAAATCGTCCAATATATATTAAACAGACAAGGAAACCTGGCCAAGTATTTTATTTGCATTTTAAAGACAGGTATTTTTTTATAATCTCCTTCCATATTTCCTCGTTTCTACCCTCTGACAACCCTCTTGATAGAAGCTTAACGGGTTATTCCTTTTTAAAAAATACCTACATTTTTTTTTAAATAACAAAATCGTATTTTTCTTTCACGGACATCTTTTTTTCAATTGTGAGAAATAGGTTGTTAAGCAGTTTATAGGTGTTAGGTTTTTATTCTCTAACACCTGTAATTCCTGTAATACACCTGTAACACATATCGTATTTTGCTTAAGGTAAGGTAACACGGATTTACATCACCGTTTCCAGAGGGATTTTTTAGCACAGTCCATTAAGATTCACAAAAATATTCAGGTCTTGACTATTTTATAAGACACAGTTATATAATCTATTATTTTTAGTGAATCTTATAAATTTAATATTGGCTTAGATGTTGTCACGTAATCAGTATGCATAACAAAGTAGGCAACATAATTTTTTAAAATTATAAAAGCATCCTAGGCATTTGTAGAGTTGCCGAAAATTTACGCATTTAAAAAATATAACGCACATAAAAAAAGCCTACATAATGAAATAATATCGCCTTACTACGGCTCTCGCTGTTGAATATGAGAAAATGCTAGTCTATTTTCGATAGAAGCTATTGAAGATTGGAATGATAAAGTATCTTCAAATTGGTTGGAAAAAATCAGAGTACGAAATTGATAAATGATTTTGTTTGATATGCATTGACTTTTATCATTAACGATTCTTAGAACGTGGAGAAGGAAGAGTTATAATTATCATTTAATGTGGTTTATTTTGTAAGGTTATGTTATTATAAAAAAGTAGATTGGATCCAGCATTCGTTTTCCATTGAAAAAATTCAAACTGTAAAAATGAAATCAACTCAGTGTATTTGAAATATAATGAGATTATTTGTAGGTAACAAAAAATAAATTAATCTTGATTAGAAAGAAAATAACGAGTTAAAAAAAGTCTGTACTTCAGTAATTTTGAATCGCGCTGTGGTCCCATGGCTAGTGGTTGTGGTCTCACGAATCAGAGGTTCGAGGTTCGAACCCCCTACTTGATTGAAAGTAAGTTATTAACAACTCGTTGAAAATGTACCCAAAATTGAAATATTTGGTTTGATCATAAGAACGCAAATATATTTCTTAAAAAAAAAACAGTAATGAGGAGTATATGAAAATCTTAATCACACTTGATACTCCTAAAAACACTGATTTGGATGTAATAAAATTACTGCTGATTAATAATTCAAGAATGTCCAAACGTTTGTAGACAAGTATCGGAGTTTAACCCCTAAAGAGTTATTTAGAAATAGATATTGAAATTATCTTAGCTTTTCTTCTTCTTTAGCCATTGTTCTGTTCACTGCTAGATATAGGCCTATTTCAAAAGTTTTTACTTTTTTCCGAAAACGCCATGTGAAGAGAATATAAAGGTGTTGGCATTTACAAGGCTTATATCAATAAAGGTCTTAGCCCTTTGCAAAAATCAACTAATGAATTGATAATTATAGATATTCAAACGTAAGTAAAATAGTGAGTCTTACTAAGTGTGTAAAGTGGTTAGAACTTGTGTTAAAGGCACTTCGCCTTTATCGAGCAAATAGTTCAACAAGTATGAAAATTGAAAAATGTTTTCAGGCGTTGCTTAGTAGGATAAACAACTCAGTGAGATGAACCTCACTCGCATAAAAAAGGGTTTCAGCTTTTTAACTTCTCAAAAATAAACAGATGGAAGAATTTAAGAAATATGCACGTTCAAATATAGGCATAATGTTGAATGTTACACACTTTTTGTGGCCATTTAAACCAGCCAACGACAGTTCATTAGCCCTGTAAATTTAATTTTAATTTTAATTTAATTTTGTTTATCAGAAAAACAACAGCAATACAAAAAAATGTACACAACATTATAAAAAAAAACATAAAATAAAGCCAAATCAGTTTTACACATAAATACAATTATAAAAATCCAGTTCAGTTAGATAGAAGTGCATGTGTGCGAGTTTTTTTTGTGTGAAGATGCGTGTGTAAAAAAGTGGAGTGTGGTTTTGGTAGGTATGTGAATATGTGTGTGAATGTATATGAGTGTGAGGGTAGGTTTATGGACAGGGTGATTGTGTGTTTGATATGAGTGAATAGAAACAACTTAAATTTATGATGTAAAAATATTATTTTTTTTATAAAGAAACATATTTTTTTTCATATTATTGTTTTTTAATTTTGGTTTTAAAAGTGAGTTTACTGAAGTTAAATATGTCATTGTTTTTTTAAAAACAATTCATTGAATAATGTTCTCCATCTCTGTCGTAAAATTTGGTGCTAGTGATTTTTACCATTTTTAACATATTACAACGATGGAAAACTTTTTTGAAAATGTATGGGAGTAGGACAGTCCACACATTTACTGAGCTTATGACCTGTCATTGACTGATTTAATCTGAGAGAAAATAATATTAACTAAGAAAAAGATATAAACAAATTTTAAAAAACATATTAAAACCTTATTAAAAGGCAATTCAGGAACAAGACAGGAACAAGACAGAAAAACTCAACTCGTCTCGGTCTTAATGTCAATACAGAAAAGACTCAAATTATGTGCAACGAATCCTGTCCTGACCCTGATCAGCCTCTCTATAATAATGGACAGAGGATTGAGAAAGTTGACAGCTTTAAATACTTGGAAGTTCACTTAACTAAGGATGGGACCATGCACAAAGAGCGTGCAATCCGCCTAGGAGTTGCTGGAGCAACTCATAACATGCGTGTTGTCTGGAACTCGGTCAAAACGAAATGCCGATTATTCAACTCTTGTATAGTGTCAGTACTCCTATATGGGTGCGAATCTTGGCACCTTACTAAAGCTCAAAACACTAAACTTCTAAGTGTTGAGAGTAAGTGCTTGAGAAGAATATAAGGTATAAGGTGGTTCGATTTTATAACTAACATTGAAGTCCGTGAACGGACGCAGCAGCCTTCTATAACGAGCGTCTTGAAGATGCGGCAGTGAACCTGGCTTGGCACGCGCTGCGCATGCCTCAGGAGAACCTAAACCCAAGTTGCCTCTTCTATAAACCTTTGGGCTCACGCCGCCCTGGAAGGCTGTCGATGACGATCTTTCGACTTTATTCGGCGGAACTAAGGGGCGCTAGATTGACGTAGGAGGAGGCGAGAGTGCTGGCTGGCGATAGGGTCTCCTGGAGGCAACTGGTGATGTCCACATGCTCCACTTGAGCGGATGTGGAAAAGAGAGAGATAGAAAACACAATTAGTGTTCTACTCTATACAGTAGATCTCCGTATATCTAAACTACAGTCATCCGGATTGCTAAATATCCGGATCGTTATCATAAAATATGCAAAAAAAGATATGTTTTAATAAAAAATATAAAAATCTTCGGAAATTTGCTGGACATGTTTAAATAAGTTTTTTTTTAAATTTGCTGTTTTATTTCAAAAGCAATTAAAAAGTGATCCTGGATTAAATGATTCGTTTTCTTTCTAAAAATTGCGTTATTTTAATGATTAATTCAATTATCTTAATTTTTGCATATACGGATAACGTCTGGTACTCATTAATCCAAATAGTTGGAGTTTTACTGTAATGTGTTATTTAGAAACTATTTTTTAATTTAAAGTAAAATATTTTTACATTATATATAATTTTTCTGTACGTGTGATGTCACTAAACTTCTACTAAACGGCTTATCCGATTTACGTACGGGTTTTCGCATATTAATGAGCTTTACGCTGCGCATGTTTGTAGATCTTAAATTTTTCAATCTAAGCTGTAAAATAAACGTTAAGAGCATAAATGTTTTATTCATCGACCTACCAGGGTTGCATTCGACGAGAATGCATATACAAAAAAATAACGAAGATGTTTTTTTTTCATACCTACATAAAAAGTTTGTATTTAAATGTTTACAAACAGTATTTGTTTTTGTGAATCTCTATCACATTTCTTTCTTAAATTTCTTGTAACTTGTAACTTCTTATTTCTTTTTAGTGGATTTTTGGTTATACTAAAATAATATTAACTGACATTCAATACGTTTTTGAAAATAGCAATCCTAAATAAATGCACCCGTGTTGTTGAAAGAGAAAAGTTTGACATTTGCAAAAACAATTTTGAATTTAAAAAATATTTATTTTGTTATGGAATTCAACCATAAAAAAGTTCCTAGGTATCTACTTAATTTCAACATTGGAATATTAATAATTTTGGAATTCAATCATTAACAAGTAGCTTGGTTATTAATGAAAATTCTTTTTTCTTTTATCCTTATCGGTTTTGCAGGCCCTCAGGTTATTTATATTGATTTCGAATTAAATGTCAAGCATAATCAAAGCCCGGCTGGCGGTTAAAGAATGACTATTCACGTTGGACATGAGTTGAGTGTCATAATTTTTAGGGCTCAGGATAAAACGCGGTGTTACTTTTCTTCATGAACACGTATTCCCGTATTTCCCTCTGGATCAGGAACTAGAGCAGTGATTTTTGCACGATTTTGATTTGAGACACGCTGAAGACTTCTCTTTGCTTAATATGTATTATATTGCAGATACGAGATATTGCACTCTTTTTTTGGTTTTGCTTTGGGCAACAGCAAATCACATAATGATAAAACGAAAAGAATGAAATGTCAAACTCAATGTCAAATGTCACTTGGTATATTCATTCATTCCCTTTCCGCACCTAAAGGTGCATAGGACACTGCATTAGTTCACCAATCGCAGAATATTTTGATCATTTTTTGTTACATGAAGGTAAGATGATCAGTCCTACGCTTCAGGTGCCAGTCCAAGGATTATGAAATATTCTAATAAACATATTTTAAATAAATATTTCATATCAACCATGTTGGGAATCGAACCCGAGACCTCTCGCATGGTAGGCAAACGCGCTGACCATTACACCACTTGGTATATAGTTTACCGAAAATTCAAATATCGAAAATACATCGCTGAACAAGCTAATAGCAGGCAATCTAACATTCGGGCAAGACAACGACTGTCGGGTCAAAAATCAATCAATGTCAAAAATCCTCCTTTGAAATATAAACCTTGTATATTATAAGCAAGGTAAAAAAAAAATTCAACTATCAAATAAAAACATTAAAAAAACATCTGTCGGGTCCGCTAGTTCTAATATAAAATATTTGAAAACACAAACAAAATAATGTAACCCATGGACAAGCCTCGGCTTTGCGGAAACAAAAAATACTATCATATTTATGCAAGTTAAAAAAAAAATTTGCCTATATTTACAAACATTTTGAGATATCCAAAATACTGTTAAAATTTGTAAAATTAACACGTTTCAGTGTTAAAGAGACACCATAAAAAACCTGCATTACTTACGAAATGGAACCTTTTTAACCTGCCGTCGGGTACACCGAGACTCGAATGGTGACACGTGAACCGAAGAGCAACAAATAAGCCAATAATTCTCTACTGATCCATGAAATTATAATGAGAGCTTATGGAGACTCTCTGAATATATCAGGATTACATGTTACTCTCTGTCCACGTGAGGCGACCGGCGATAACAGGGTGGTCGGAAAATATTTTTATTATGTTGGTCGAAATAACGAAATCCAATAAATATATTTTTTAAAAGGAATAACCTGCTAAGTTTTTATTTAAGAGACTTGTCACCAGGTGAGAAAGAGGAGGTATGGAAAAAAGTTACGAAAAATACACCACAACACCCAGACCAATAGAGAAAAAAAAATCTTGCAAATGCGCCGAATAGTTTGAGTAACTAAAGTCCTTAAAATATAGCTTGATTAGTCAAACTAATTTCATTAGTGATGAAATTACTGAAAACTGATCAAATCAATTGTATCAGTTATTCCATGCAATCATGAAACTCAAGCCTATTATAGTGTGCAAAAACAAGCCTATTATAGTGTGTTTAACACAATTATTCACAAAAAAATGAGACATTTATACTTTTTTCATGAACAACATCAAATGGAATATTTTTTTATTCGATCAATTTACGTTGATCAATTTGTCCCATCTCTAACGTTTTTGCAAAATGATGTAACACGTCACTTGCCCTTCTCTGTCTTCACCAGTATGCGATTCACTCTAAAATATTATTTGTGTAATCTTTGTATTTTTGTGTGTAATAAACCAACAATTGTAAGTAACTTAAATTATTTTATTTATTTATTCCTTAGGGTTAAATTCAATAAATCCATTCAACCATAATATGTTTTACATGAACTAACAAATAGCTACTATCAAGTAGAGTATAATAATAAATCCTCTACAATGGCGATAAATTAAAAATAGTAATTTGGTTAGTTTGATAGTCTATGCATAAATAAAATAACAAAAAAACCGCTGAACTTTCTCGTTTTTTAGTAAATAAATTTAAGTTCTGCGATAACAAATAATAATAATAATATAATATTTTTTTGTTCACTTTGCCAATCTGTATAAAACAGTAATTACGATTTTCTTGTTATATTACTTTAAAATATCTTATTATTTAATTTGTTTTTTACATTTATTTTTGAATTGTTTAAACTTTCTACTGAATATAATGTATAATTTTTAGATTCATTTTGTTTTATAAATCTTGGATAAATTTTAGATTTAATTTTGTTTACAAATTTTGGGTAAAAGGAAATTTATGTTTTTTTTTAAATAAATATTGAGCCAAAATGTTAGTATTATAAATTTTTGTAAAATGCAGATTTATCGTTTATGTCAATAAAATAAATAAACAAATAACAAAGTAATGATTGTATTGTGTATATTTTTAACCACCCAGTTGATTAAAGTTTAACAGCAATACGCATGCTCGGGGAGGCGGTCGTCGATCCGACCAAATTAATCAACAATATTCGGTAATTTGTTCGGGATAATTTGAATATTACCGTTTATTCCGTAATAAATGGTTATATGGCAATCCTAAACTAAAGTACAGATACAAATATATTATGTAAATAAGAGCGATAATCCGATGCTCGTTCTCGGGTGATTTATTCCCTATGAATAATAAAATAAGTGAAAATGGACTGATCGCGCTAAGAAGGCGTTTTAATACTTCAAAATCAGTATTATAAATGCTTTTTTAAATACACGTGATTTGAGCACTTACAGCTTATGAAATAAACAAAAGCCGTCAATTGAGAAGTTTCTAGAATAGGTGAAATTTAATGCACTTTAACTAAAATTATTCGTGTTTGTAAAAAGTAATAAAAACATTTTTCTCCACCAAAACATAGAGTAATAGTTATTTATTATCGTTTTTTCATCTTTTATCGGCTTTTTCGCCTCTATATAGATACCTAAACTAATGTCAATACAATTATCATCGTCATCGTCCCCTTAACGCACCTAATGGTGCATAGGGAACTGTCTTGGTACACCATTCGCAGCATATCTAGATCATTTTTGTTACATAAAGATAAGGATCTGTTTTACGGTCCATAGACCATGAAATATTTTAATGTAAAAACACATTTTTAAATAAATATTGCATGTCAATTATGTCGGGAATCGAACCCGAGGCCTCTTGGACGGTAGGCAAACGTGCTGACTACTACACCACGAGGCCGACGATAAATGTCAATACACGAACTATTGTTAATAATTAAAGACAATACCCTACAATACATCACATACAAATAATATAATTACTAGATCCTCAACACGAAGACAATTTAAACAAATACAAACTAATACTACTTTCGGAGAAAGGGATTTTGAGTATTATTGAATTATAATCTATAACCTACTTCCACTATTTATTAAAACAATTAGTAACGAGAAAATGTTTTAAAATGCTATAAAAAATGGATAGTGGAGCTAGGTAGAAGTAAAATGGATTGTCTCATTCGCTCAAACCAATATTGAATCAATCGCTCCACAAGTGTTAGCTTATGTTAGGTTTTTTTTATTTTCATTGTGCGTTTTGTAATATAAATAATATAGATGTACATATCTACCTAGTTTTTAAAACAGTCTCAATATTTTATTAATTATCTATGTTTATTAAGCTAGTTTTTTTTTGTTTATTCTCAAATGTAAAAACATTTCAAAAAAGTATATTGTTAAGTGTCCTCGGCACGGGTAACCCCAGTGAGGTCACATTATTTTTATTATTGTTTATAGTTTGTAAGAGTTTAATATGAAAAATAAATAAAATAATTAATTTGCGGTTAAACATTTTATTAAACGTTAGTAAATAATTTACTTTAATCACTCACTTTACTATGTCTATCAGTTTTGAGACATCGTGTCACTCTACTGCTCTGCAAGCTAAAAAGTCGTTACTAAAAAAAAATGCGTTTTCTTTTTTGTAACAGATGTTTGATAAGATGCATCGGGCAGGGCGTTGTGTTGAGGATGGCAGCTGAGGAACAATAGTCAACGGTGGCATCGTGAGCCCCAGTTAGCAAAAGGAGTTACTGTCTCGGTGCCGCCGGCCGTAAAACAGAAACCAAATAACAAATCTCCTCCCCCTAGTCTTCAACCAACAAATCTCTCAAGTAGACTGAAGACTAGGAAGGCTGACCCCAAGTAAATGGGACATACAGCCAGGAGGTAAAAGAAGAATAGATATTCGATAGCCTCACATATTTATTAAACCAACGAGTCATTTCTGCTTCTCTCATATGAGATATTCTCTATGATAATAAAAAAATATAAATAAAAAGAATTCACTTTTGAGGAACTTTGAATGATAATGGTACACATTTTTGGGTAATTTGCATGTCAGTATAATTTGTGTCCTTAAGAAGAGACGGGTAGACCTTAAAAAAATCGCTGAAAAGTGGTTATGTGCAATTATTTAATTTAAAATCAGGATTATTGTGACTTATGAGGAGATTGGAATCGCCCTCATGCAAAAATATAAATTATCTGAGAATCACCAAGCATGCATCGTTAAGGAAGTAAGAATTTAAACTTAATTTACAATTCCTTAATAGCTTAGCTAGAAATGATGGCGTGCGACTGAAATTATTTGCTAACCTAGTATTAAAATTCCAATGCAAAAAAACGATTTAAAAGATTTTAGACGACTGCGGTATGGTGAAAATAACTAGTAAGATATAGAACACAAAAAATATACGATAATTATTATTTCAGAAGACGACCACTACAATGCTTTTGAACTTCCTAAATATAAAAAGTTCTTTAAGATTGGAGCATTGATTAAAGCTAAACAGCATGAAATAAATATATTAATACTGGACGTCCCAGATACACCTGGTATTGATATAATATTAAGTTAAGGTGTGTTAAAGGCAGGGCTATCTTTTCCATGGGGGAACATGGGGCTTCGAAGTTATAAAAGGACCATTTTCTAAAAACCCAAACCTCTGTTTGCCCAAGAGCCCCTGCATGGTTTAAGACGGCCCTGGTTAAAGGAGAGAAAGAACAGCTCACCTCTCGAATATACTTGTCTTTATTGTTAAGCTTAATCAAAAACCGTTTAAAAAAATGTCAATATAAGCAAACGCCTGTCACACTGAATCAATGATATCCGCTACAGTAGCTTCGAAGGTATTCCCACCTCGTAAACGAAGAAGAAAGCTTAGCCAGTTGGGTCAAGCAAAACCACATGCGAACCGTTTATTTATCATTCAATTTGACGTGATCCGAAAGTGATAAATGAATCATAGAAATAGAGCTGCCAAAAGCGATTCGACTTCGGACGAGTCCAAAAAAACTCCTTAAGTGTAATGATAGTCTTCGTAATTTGTCAGGTCAGGGGTCATGGATTCTACGCTCGGCTGTGCCTCGTTTTGTTTGGAATATTACCCGCACTACGAAGCCATCACTTAACCCTTTATAAATCAATATCCCCGAATAAAAGACCCAGATTTCTTATGCAAGTGATTAGAATGTCTGATGAATGAGGTGATTCCTAAAAATACGGTTTAGGTAATGAAAAATTGATCTAAGATAATTGTTGTTTATTGAATCAATAGTTGGCCTCGCGGTAAAAAGGTTTATGGATTTGTTCGCTATGCATGAGGTCTTGGGATTAATTTCAGTAAACGCTTGTAGAAACAGCGTTTTTTAAATAAAGTATTTCAGAAACAAATCAGTGATCAATATACTTATTAAAATTGGTATACCATGCAATTAGAGTGTATAAAGGAGACGAGAAAAAATGTCAATGATAAGCATATATAGAAACTTTTGTTCAAAAAACGACAGTAATTTAAGAGTACTTCTTTTAGTTGTTTTTTTTTTTTTTTAAATAGTTATATCCGTTCCTACATTCGGAAAAATTTCCATTTTGACTAGTGCTTAAAAATTTCGATAGTTTTCTCATTTTTAAAATTAGTATTTTAAAGGTAAATATAAATTAAAATATAAATGTAAGATGATAAATAAAAAATAAAACATTAAACAAACTTTTAAAAATTTGAATAGTGCTGCAGAGTAATACATTAGAAAAAAGATTCATTAAATCATATCGAAATTCAAAATTTTTTATTTTTTTTTTATTTATTTACTTAAGTTAGTTAATATTACATTGTATATTAACTAATATATTTACAATTATAACAAATACTTATTAAATATTTCTTACATAACTACATTATTACAATAAATATAACATTTTTTTTTTAAATCCGTAAGTTTTCTTTCATTCTTCATACTTTCAGGCATCTCATCATACAGTTTTAACCCTTTATACATTAAGCTATTTTGTGATTTTGTTTTTTTCCTAAGTGGTAGTTAAGTTTAAGTTTGTTACCGGTATTAATACAGTTGATACATTTTTCACTTGTATGATCTTCTGTGCATTTGGGACAAACTTGTTTATCGTTTTTACAGTCAATACCTTTATGGTTAAACCCAAAGCATTTAAAGCATCTTTTTATATTAAAAGCATCAAAAATCTTAACTCTTTCCCATCCGATATTGATTTTTTCCATTTTAATCATTACATCGTGTGTTTTGTAGTCAACTTCCAGATAAATTGTGTATTCTTTTCCTGTTAGACTTTTTTTATCTCTGACCGCACCCACTTTCATTACTTTCGGTTGTTCAATAAAATCGTTTTGAGCTTTAATATTCTGAACGATTTCTTCGTCTGACATTTTATGTGAGACTCCTATAATTTTTATACATGGCATTCGTTTTTTTTGTACATTTGTTTGATATTTATCGGAAAATATGTTTTTTATTTCTTCTTGTAATTTTTCTGATGATTCATTATTTTTGCACGTTAGAATCATTTTTCCGTCTTTTGAGTTTTTTAGATTGATTATTCCGTTTTCTATTGGATTAATGTTTTTTTTTAAATCCTCTTTTGTTTTTTCTGATGTCTGTTCTTCTTTTGGTGAGATAACTATCATTTCCCCAACATTTCTATTCAATTTTGTATTTCCTTTGGACGCTATTTCTTTTAGCATTTTGTTTTCCGTAATTACTTCTGCCATTTTTGTAGTCATTTCACCAATAACTCCCATGACATTCAAAACTTTCGGATTCAGTTTATTTATTTGTTCTTTGCTTAATTTTGTTCCGGAATCTATAATGCAACTTTGCAATTGCTTTATAGAATCAATGGCTTTAGTAATGTATATCTGTGGATCCATTTTGGAGAGTTAGGTACTTCTGATTATTTATTTCTTCTTTGCACTTTTCTACTTCTGAGTAGTTTCTATGGAATACAGTTTTCGGTCAAGCGTCACCTGTCTGTTTAGATGTCAATATCTATGACTAACACTGCTGTCAAAAGTTTGTAAAATCCTTTTTTTCGCACATTTATTGTTGATTAATGATTAAACTAATTATTTTATCGATTCAATCTCACTTTTTTAAACAAATCAATATGTAAATCTTTTACTTTAACACATTTTTCATATTGTATTCACTTATTTAAAATTTTTAACATTCTTGTCGTGTTTACTGTTTGTAGTTCGCGTCGTCGTCATTAAAGTTAAGGCACATGATTTAAACTAATTAAATAGGATATAATATGTATTAACATTATTATTATTATTAGAGCACACATAAAATAACATTTGAGAGTCACTTCGATGACATACTGACCCGTGCACATAGAAACCTTGGTTTTGTACTTCGTACATGTCAGGTATTTAAAGATATCGCGTGTATTAAAATGGTCTACTTTGCTCATGTTCGCAGTTTGCTCGAGTATGCCTCTTCTGTTTGGTCTCCACAATATGTCACACATAAAGAAAAGTTTGAGAAAATTCAATGGACATTTCTTAGACATCTTAACTGGAGATGCAGGTATACCGATCTCAATTATATGTCTTCCTGCAAAAAACACCACTTGCTTACTTTAGAAGATCGCCGTCTACTG
The DNA here is from genome assembly GCF_059751315.1 of Micrasema longulum. Lineage (NCBI taxonomy): Eukaryota > Metazoa > Arthropoda > Insecta > Trichoptera > Brachycentridae > Micrasema > Micrasema longulum. Next base: position 26,423 of record NW_028278456.1, read on the forward strand.
TTGGACATGGGGGTGCTTCATGACATACTCAGTGGACGCCTTGATAGTCCGGCTCTTTTGTCAGAGTTATCATTAAATGTCCCCGGCTACCGCACCCGTCACACGTCGAGCTCTCTATTTCATGTGCCAGCAGTTCGTACGAACTATGCCCAGAACTCTCCACTTATACGTTTGGTTAGTGAATATAATTTGAACTTTCCCCTTATTGATCCATTTGATTGTAAAAAAATAACATTTAAAATGCGCGTCTTAAAACATACTTTTTTGTCTTATACTTAGTTTCAATAATAAAGTCTTATTTTATCTTATTTTATTTTATTATATTTTATCTCTAATTCTCAATATTTTAAATATATTAATATTTTCGACACTTGACACTTGTGCAATATTTACACACATGTCCACCCTCTTTGTGTGGGCCTCACTTACAGATAAAAAAAAAATGCACTAATTCCTAAATCCTAAGTCATTACCAGTAAAACTAGAAATCAATCTTTGGCCCAAGGTTTTAAATGAGATAATTGACGGCTTCCTGGAGTGTTAACTTTAAAGGGTTAAATTAAAGTGGCGTTTAAATGATGTTATTAAGAAACTAAATCAAGAAATTTTATAAGAGGATGATTATGATTACATTTAATCTGTACAAATTATTGCTATAACCGTTAATAAAAAGTAAATTAAGATAATCTTATTACTTTTAAAGCAAGTGAACGAATTATAACTTCATTAAGACAATGTTTTTCATTCTGTTTGTTAATAATATAATTCCTAATTTCAAATCATTTTGCATCATTTTTCATTGTCTGGTAGAAATTTAATGAACGTAGTATGTATTTATATCAATCTCGAAATTTCATAAAGAAGCATCAAAAACTGATTTTAATGCGATCTAGCTATTATGTTTTAAATTATTATGATTTTTAATTTTTTTTCAAAGAAAAATAAATATTTGCGTTCTTATGATTTACACAAATATTTTATTTATAGGGCCATTTTCAACGAGTTGTAAATAACTCACTACTAGAAAATGGGAATCGAGTTGGGGTAGAGGGGGATGTGAACCACGGACCTTTGGTCCGTGAGTCCGAGACACTAGCCACAGGACCACAACCTGATTTTATACTTCCTTTCCCTGCAGTTAAACTTCAGACAGTGTATCAGAAATATGTTTTTATAAATATTTAGAGTATTAACGATGTGCTAAAACATTTCAATTACAAAATTACGGAAATACCAACAAGTTGTGAGCTGGAAAGCTGGTGAAGGCAGAGGAGTGCGAGTGATTAATAGGCATTCATAAAAAACATTTATAAATGTTAATATTTGACTGAACTCTTTAAAATAAAATGTGTAACCTCTCCATTTTGTGAATGTAGTCAGGACACCGGTAAACCAAATTATATTTTCTCCAATGTCCACTCACAGAAGATAAAGACAAATTCTTTGAATATTTAATAAAACTAAAAATTCCCTCACCAATCCAAATATCTACTCTTGCTTCTGATCCCAATTACCAAATTGTTTCAGTTCTTCTTCTTCGTAGTCTCAATCCTGGGGATTGGTTTGCAGCAAAGTCCTGCGTCTCTATTTTCTGCAGCCCTCTTCAGCTCGACATATGAGGCGCAGTTTAAATCTTCGCACACTTGCTCCAAATATTCCCGTCGGGGGGGCCCTCTATAATTTGTCCCCTCAGCCATTCCCTCTATGATGTCGTGCAGGAGACCCTCATGGCGCATAATGTGGCCGATCCATCGGGCTTGCCTGTCTGAGATGGTTTTGATTAGGTGCCTACCTTCTTCGATTCTGTTGAGAACTTCATCATTAATGATGTGGTCTCTCCAGCAAATTCCTAATATTTTTCTGTAGCACCACATCTCAAAGGCCTCTAGTTTTTTTTATCTCTTTCGGTAAGGCACCATGTCTCGCAACCGTACATCAATATGCTCCATACATATGTCTTGGCAAGTTGCTTGCGGAGTTTTAGATTGATATTATTTGACTAAAAAATCTTTGATTTTTTGTTAAACGCAAGCCTTGCGTGGTGTATGCGGCAGTCGACTTCTCTTTTTGTTCTCCCATCCCAAGTGATCCTGCTTCCAAGGTACACAAACTCTTTTGCGTTTTTCAGAGTTGCCACTGACATTACTATATTCATTCGTTGCTCATTACGGGCCACAGTCATTACTTTGGTTTTGCTCCTGTTTATTTTCATATTATATTAATTCTTTTGAAATATAGAAACCAACTTTGTTGTTTACAATAATTATGTATGTTAATAATGTTATAACTTGATATTATGATACAAAAACATCCAGATTGCAGATGATTGCCATTTAAAATTAAAAAAATTAAGTAATAAAATTTTTAAGATTTTTAAAAACTGAGAATCAATAATAATTAATAGTAACATTTTTAAATATCCATAATAATTCAAAACTAATTACAATATGCACATTAATATTCAGAAATAAATTGGTTAGTTGCGTTTGATGTTTTAACATTTAAAAATCTTTTGTGTATGTGAATATCCTAGTAGAGAATGCAGAGGTTGTAGGTTATACCCAGATATTGGAAAACTGTGTAATGTCTATGTGTGTTCACCTTTTTATGGTGCGATATTATTAATACCCATTGGGATCGTGAATCAGTGTTGTAACACATTGTTATATTCCTATTGAAGCGATGGAGCCTATCGGGGCTATTGAGAATCCGTGCAGGGAGCAAAGGGTAGATAAAGATCTGTCAATCAGATCTCTCAGTCGGCACTTTATATCGCTTGCATTCAACAAGCCTAATGTAATTGAGCTGGAATAATTTCACAAACCCTTCAAAGCGCCGAGGAATTTTAAAACATTGATTTATTTCTTTTATTTATTTCATAAGACTGTTTTTTTTAATATTTATTATAGGCTTATTGCCAATTTAGCAATTAGAAAGTTCTTCTAATTAATTTATTAATAAAATTAAATGTTTTCTTTATTTCTTTAGGTTTGAAGCGTATGCGATAAAAACAGCATAAAAATAAGGAAAACACATAGATTGGAATCAAGAGGTTGCTTTTGAGAGGTTGAATGTCAGCAAAGTTGTAAACCATGATCAAATAAGTATTTTTCACGAAGGTAAAGTGGAGCGTTAGGACTATTAAACAGAAGTGAGTGGTTCTCCGCTCTCTAATTAAGAGCCATTCTAGTTATCTACGATAATTAGATATGCGGTCATATTTTAAAAGACCAAATACATATTTAGTGCACGTATTCTGAAGTTGTTCGAGTTTACCAATCAGATAACGGCTGAAATCAGATTTGCAAATATCAGCGTAATAAAGAATGTTTATGAATTATGTTTGTGTAAGTGAGAATTTTGTACTAATTATTACGTATTTTTGAAGCCTTCTAAGTGAGTGTAGAATTTGTCGAATTTGTAATTTTTTTACAGAATTTTCATATTGGATATTGGTACCATTTACATTAAGAAAAGCGAGAGGCGTTACGTCTAACTTACCAGACAATCTTTGGCTACCTGCAAGCGTAATTGGATAATTTATTTATTCAGGTCTATTGTAATTAAATACATATTTTTTTTATATTAGCATACGAATGATGTATAGCAGGCTCTCATAAAGGCATAAACAGATGCACGTTCTACGGAGCCTGATACATAATCTTAAGGAACACGCTAAATTCGTGAAAATTTTAATATGTAAGTTTTACATACTCGTAGGTACATATATTAAAAAGTAATCAGCAGTGACGAATCAGGTGAAGACGAAGTCAGAATAATCAGCTTGGGTGAATTAAAAATTGCATATATTTTGTATTTAAAGATAAATAGTTAAGCCATCTGTGTTCTTTCCTTTGTACCCGCCCATACAGTGAAATGGCATTAAATTGTACTTATTTGTGAAATTATCGTTAGCGTCACTGATATTTTCATAAGACAATAAAGGGTAAGGTGTAATACAAACGTCAATTTGTTTTATTGATAGGCATCTGAAATGTTTTTCACACGCCCTGTTGATTGATAACAGTTTACTATGGGCTTTGTTTTAATATTGATTTATGTCAAAAATCTTCTGTCAAAACGATGATGACCAGTAAACTCTAAAAAATTAGTAAAAAATGTCCGAAAAAAGTCACAGTTGAAAACATTAAAACAATAATGCAAAGGTAGTGTTATTGAAAACATATCTTAAAACAAAAAAATCATCATCAGAGTGAATAGATGATTCGTGAGTTTTTAAATTTAATGATCGCTCTAAATAATCTACACCAGGAATACATACCTACTACATGAGAAAAAAAAATGTCATTAAAAACATGCTTTAGAGGCAGTCTTAAAGTAAAAATTGATACTCAAATCCACTTTGTTTCGACAATACTGATGTCATCGCTCTGGTAACATCGTCAGACTGGTAAAATAACATGAGTTTTTTTTTTTTTTCCAAAAATGTCAGCCAGTTTGCGGGCTTTATGGTAGTGTAACAGACTGGGGGTCATAGGTTCGTACCTCACTTTACCACAGTAACTTATTACCAATTAAAAATAACAAAAACAAATAATATGTTTGACTTTGTTTGCAAATAAGTGGGTTTAACACTCTAGGAATTTGTTTAACCTAATAAAAATATCTAGCAACTGGTTTCATCGCTTTAAAGAGATTTTTAAGATTGGCATCTGTATTATAAAATTCAATTTATTTTTACAATGACAGTAAGGATAGAGAATTCAAAATTATATAATATCAATTGAATTAAACTATTTTTGACTAAAGAACATTCTTACAAAGTGTTATGGGTAATTATAAAAGTTAAAAATAGTAAAATATTCATAATGATTTATCGTGTATGTAGAAATTATTCTTATTCTTTAAACTTAGATAATATTTTTTTAAACTAGAAACCTTAAAATTTATTCATAAATTAGCCACTGATGTAATTGTAGACGAAGAATTAAAACTGAAAAAAAAACTGTAGTAAACATGATCACCATACGAGAATATCATAAAAATATCATATAATACCTTTTAAAAGGACAATCGAAACTAATAAACCATGGACTGAAATTATACAATAAACTGCCAGACAAAACTAAACAAATGACTCAGACAACCTTTACAAAAGATGTTAAAAATATTATTATTAACAATAGAATGTGAATTATAAATGTAAAAATATTTTGTTAAATGTATGTAACCCGTAAGGGTTTATCAATGAAATTTAAATTTAAAAAAAATATATATATATATATATATATATTCTTAAGAATCTATGGATTCGTCGGTTTTAATACGCACTCCATAGTCATACTCGTACTAATGCACACTTGTATATTCAAATAAGAGTTTTATTGTAAATCTGAGAAAAGTTGTGTGCTAGCAAATACGTATGACTTCTCTCTGCATCCATTATTAGTTAAGTGATATATGACCTATAACTCAGGCACCATCACGCACGGACAATGTTGCCGGTCGGCAGTATTTTATTATGATTCTATTGCTAGGCTGTCCAAAGGCAGCTTTGCTGGCGCAGAGTTCATAAAGAACAGGGGTTAGAAGACTTTCTAGGGAAAAGTTACAAAACGGGTAAACAAATTTTCAAAACATGCCTCAAAAAGGAGAGAGAGAGAATTCAGTTAAAAAGTTTGACTAAAATATTGATTAAAACTATTTAATTTTAAATATTTAACTAAAAAATTAAATATCAAAAAATAAATTTAAAGTAAATCTAAAAAAAATTTCGAACACGTGTAAAAACTACATTAAATTTTAATTGGTATGAATGTATTATTGTTTTATGATTTTTCTTTATATATCTTATGTTTTTATTTTTTTCTCATGTTCTCGTATTCAAAATTATATAAACTCATAATATTAGAAATCAAACACTGATTTGAGTCTACTGAACACTTTATTTTATTTTTACAAATATAAAAACGAAAATTTCGTGACAATTGTTTCGCCTTGTTAGGGCATTTTCAAACAAATGTAAATTTAAAACATTTTATTTAAACTAGTCGTGTGTATTTTGTCCAATAATAGCTACAACCTTTCCATACCGTCTGCTAGGAGAACAGTATCATCCGCGTATCGGATATTATTTAAAACTTGTCCATTTATGCTAATGCCATCGGTTAGTTCACTAAGTTCATCTCTAAAAACAAACGTATAGAATGCAAAAAATGTACATGGGATTTAAATACTGCAATAGGTCAGTTCACTTCTTATAAAAAAAGAAAATATCATAAATTTAACTTCATAGATACTCCATTTAAAAACTTGTACTTGATGACTTAATTATACCTTTAAAACAAACAATTGCTCCTGAGCAACATGGGTTTATTACAGGTCGTTCAACAGTCACCAATCTCATTTTGTACGAGAATTTTATTGCTAGTGCACTTCATAAGATGCATCAGGTCGACGCTATATACACCGACTTCAGTAAAGCCTTTGACAAAGTTTGCCACTCTAACTTGTTGCAGAAATTTGGTCGACTGGGAATACGCGATGAACTCTTAAAATGGTTCATTAGTTACTTATATAATAGAAAAATAGAAGTTAAAATAAATTCTCATATCTCCTATAGTTTTTTAGCAACAAGCGGCGTACCCCAAAGATCACACTTAGGACCTATTTTATTTTTAATTTATATAAATGATATTGTTGAAATTTTTAGCGATATACAATATTTACTTTTTGCTGACGACCTTAAACTTTATAGGATTGTAAATAATACTGATGATTGCAATACCCTGCAGATGAATCTCAACAGAATTTACGAGTGGTGCAATAAAAATAATCTTTTTCTCAATATAGATAAATGCCAGGTTATTTCCTTTTCTAAAAGTAAGAAACCTTTAATTTTTAACTATTTGTTGAACCACGCAACAATTGAAAGAGTTGATTTCATTAGGGATCTTGGCGTAGTTTTTAATGATAAACTTACATTTATCAAACATATTGACAAGATTTCAAATGAGGCGCTAAGTATGTTGGGATTTATTTTTAGGGTTACTAATAAATTTGAAAGTATCGCACCAATCAAGTCACTTTATTGCTCCCTAGTTAGAAGTCGTTTAGAATATATTTCTCCAGTCTGGTCGCTGGTCGCCCCATTATTGTTTACATTCTGATTCACTCGAGCGCGTCCAGAAGAAATGTCTAAAATATATTAATTTAAAACTTCATATTTCAGCTGCTTTATTTAATTATAATCAATTGTTGTCTTCAGCAAATCTTTTAAGGCTTTCTGACAGAAGAATCCTAACTGACATAATATTACTTTTTAAGGTGATCAATTCATTAATTGACTGTCCAGATTTGATGGAGTTGGTGTGTTTCCGTGTACCTGGTCGACAAACCCGCCACAGATCTCCTTTTTGTTTTGCAAGTTCTAGAACCAACTATCACATGCACTCGCCTATCCCTAGACTCCATAGATATGACAATCAGTATGAGGACAAGGCTGATATATTTGGTTCTGGACTTGATAGTTATAAAATGAGTTTGATTTCTTTTTTTCTCTCGCAATATTATTTTTAAACTTTTCTTTATATTTAAAAATGTTTTTCCTTTTTTTGTTTTTTAATATTTATGTATTTTTTTCGTTAATATTTTTGGTTGCTTATGTGTATTTACCTACTTGTTACTATTGTTTTAGTTATGCAATTTTATAATTTTTTGTTATGTTTTTAAATATGTATTTTTTTTTCCTTATTAACGTTTAAAATATGTTAAAGGCTATTTATGCCGTTTAGGTAAAATAAATAAATTTAAGGATTTGTTAGACGGCAGAGTACTACGCTTTTGCGTTTTGAGCAGCAGTGGAATGATTTAGAGGAGTCCTTATAGCTCATCAACCACCGTCTGCCGACTCCTGCGATAGGAGATATAGAACGGATGACCCCGTTGATGTTCGCCTTGTTTAATGCCCGCTTTTGTGAAGGCACTCAAAGGCTCCACTTGTAAACGGAATTATTTATGAACCACAAAATATCCCCCTTTTGCAAAGATTCCAGTGCGCACTTAAATATTCTTTCAAAAACCCTTTAAATCCATTTCAAGTATTGAATTGTATTTCTTGTGTCAGAAAATGAAGTGAGCCTCAGTTTGCATACAGTAAGCAATTAAAAACCCTAAGATCTTGGGCCGATGTAATTATTCACATTAGTAGTAAAAGTAGTTCGATGATGAAAAGATTTACGAAAATTCAAACCAATAACACGTTTTCGCGTATGTAAAAGGTACCACACTTCCTATAAATAATTTGCTAAATCGATTCTGGTCTTCTTCTACAACTTCAATCCTGAGGATAGAGGATCAGAAGCAGCAAAGTCCTGCATCGCTTCCTCCTTTCTGCTCGGTCACGGCTTTCGGATCCCGTTAGAAACTTTAATTACATTTTTAAACTTTTATTTTTTAAATATGTGAGTTGCATTATTCTTTTACCTTGCTTGTAATGTACAAGGTTTTTATTTACTTCAAAGGGATAGTTATTTATTTGATAACTTAAAAAAAAAAAATCTATTAAATTTACTTCAATGAAAAACTTTGTTTAGTTATTTAGTTGATATATTATGTAAGGATCGGTGGGATGTTTCGGCTTTGACCTGTTTCAGGAGCTTCTTAAACTTTTAAATTTTTAAACTTTATCTAACATAATATGTGACAGTGACCAATATTATTAATTACAGCTAAAAGTAATGAACTCAATTTATTGCAAGAGTGAGGGAAAACCTTTTTCGAGAAATAATAATTAATAAGGAAGTCTAGGCATTTACATGACTTACAGGACGCTGTATAACATTTATAATTCTGCCTATGTTTAAACATCCACATTTCCTAATTTCTTCCGCCTGTTTGACTTTGTTGAAATAAAAGGGCTGAAACCTTTATTAATGTGGGTAAGAATGATCTGGCTGCACTATTTCACGTACTAGGCAACGCCTGAAAACACCTTTCAATTTTCATATTTTTATGTTTTTCATATATGTTGCAATAAATTTAGATTTAAGTTATTCTCCAGGGACTAAAATCAAGCCTGTCTACAAATATTTGGACATACTCAAAACATTGTTTAATAATGTCATGTCTGGAAAGTATTTTGTCATAATTAAACTTGCATGACAGCTCTAAGAATACTGTTTTTTAATTCTTATTTGATGTTTCATTCTATCAAAATGAATGAAATTGTTAATATTTTTATTTTTATTTGTCTTAAGACATTAGTTGAAAAATAAGGTATTATTCAGGAGTTTAATAAGTAACCTTAAAAAAAAGGATAAACTAAACAAACTTTCAAGGAAAACAAAAACACTTATTTACAAAATTCTCGGAAACCTTGATTTCCAAACATTTTTTTTTTGCATAGATGCAACTTAAGCTTTAGGAGAACTTTTTTTTTCATTTTTCTTCTTTCTTATTTTTAAAATGAGTGTAAAACAAACCCCCTCTCTACACGAGTTTTCACTCTATTTTAGAGGTAGTAACGTTATAATAATTTGTGTATCTACACACCGTATATAATTTTATTGTTATTTTGTAAACCAATTTTGATCGATAACTAAAACATTAAATAAAAAATTTCACAGCTTTATTTGTTTGTCATCTCTGTATAGTTCATTAAAGATTAATGAATTTATAATATTTCGTTTTTAATACTTGCTAGACATAAATTTTCCCCAACGCTACTAAAGTATTAATTAAGGCATTACATATAAACGATTCATTTGCGAGGTTTTTAGTGAAAAAAAATGCAAGTGCATTAATTTGAACATACTGGTACATGGTACAAGCAATAGAAATAATAGTTTTCAAATAATTTACAACGTCTTGAAGCAATTTGAGATTTCCATAGACACTTTGATTAGATTCTTAGCACGTTAAATAATCCATAATTATGTTTACTGGTTACTTTTGTATGGCTCGGCTGGTTTTATAAGCCATGTTTTAAAACACACATAACTACAATAATTATTTAAGTGCTTCTTGGAAGCTCTTCGTAGTCGATGTGCTCTTATTGAATGATTATTTCTGCCTTCTTAAAGAAACAATGTTGCCGGTCGGTTCGTATGAACCTTGGTTATGCTCGTAAAACTCATCTACGGTAAATAATTATTTATGTGTTTTCTGTTCGTACTCCGCAATAAATTGGAAAAAATATGCCTACGTACAACGGAAAGCTACAAACATGCATAATGTATGTTGGAAATTATTCTAGCTAAGCCAAATTTGTATGAAATATCTGTATAATTTCTCTGTTTTTGTCGTTTGTTCCATAAGGCACTTTATTGGTAAACCAATAATTGAGGTTAACTCTTATTTAATGTTTTACATTATATATAAATAACGTTTTACAGAGGTAAAGAGAATTAAGAGGTCTAACCAATTACAAAGCTTATGACCAGTCATTGTCTTTTTTTATTATTTTGATTTATTTACATTAGGTACCATACATTTTTGCAATTTTAATATTTTAATTTATTTTCACAAGTAACTATATATATATATTTATAAACTTTTAAACGAGTAGCCACTCAATTATTTTTCTCTTTTTACATTGTTTGTTAAATTTAAGTTGTTTCTGTAATAAATTTAAAATGCTATATTCTAAATAATTAATAGTACAAATAATTAAAACTGGTTTAATAATTATGAACAGGGTGTAATCCAGTTTTTTTCTACAAAGATTTGGATAAACTAAAAATTATGTTGAATTTTTATTATTTAGGATGATGACGTTTTTGTACGTGCGTTGTACAATTATATATAAACATTTAAACGTAAACGCTATATGTCGAATATGTGATGAACAAGTCTAATAATTGAGATTTTTAACAACATATTTAAAATAAAAATCAATATGTATACTTATATTCTAACTCAAACCCTTAAAGCGTCAAAAAGATCTTGGCATAATCATATAATTTGATTTAAAAGGCATTCCAAAGTATTACTCCAAAGACATTTATTAAAATATACAAGACCTTTATTGAAGTATGGATATCAAGTATGGAGTCCTTACTTCACTAAATACTTCAAGTTACTGGAAAAAGTCCAAAGACGTGTTACGAAAATCTCCAAATTATTCAAAAGGATGCCCTTTCACGGTAGATTAAGAGCACTAGGGTTTAGATAATTGAAAGAACGACGGAAGAGAGGGAACTTGATAAAAACATATTTATTTATTTATTAACGGATATTGTCCATGTGTACAATTTAAAGGGTTTAAACATTACAATAAAAGAATAGTTAAAAACATTTTAAAAAAAGGAGAAAATAAGCATTGACATAAGGGACATAAAGACAAGATTTGGACTATTTATTTAGTGTTCGTTTAAATCGTTGTAAACTCAAACCAAAAAAGTCCAGATCTTGACTTGAGTTAACAATACGACAAAGACGGGTCATTGGAGAATTAAGGTTATAGTTTGTTCTATGTTGATCGATGAATAGTACTTCATTGTTTCTCAACCAACGAGTCGGAATTTTACTTGTCCCAGTAATGATGGAACATCGATTTTACCATTTAGTATGCCGAACATATATATGGAGTCAATATTGGTTCTACGTTTTTGTAGACTAGAAATTTTAATTTTAATTAGTCCAAGGATCCACGCTACTTTTCGAAGCAAGCGATGTTGGACTGATTCAATATGATTTATGCGATTGACATATTAAAATGGAGACCAGACCATTAAAGATTCGTATTCTTAAATTCCAACACAGATTAATGAAATCCCGACACAAATTTACGTGGTAGTAATTGAACGCTCTATCGTCCCTAATTCCACTTCCATCTAAAAAAAACGTCCTCTCCAGCAGGGTGGTTTCAGACTGGAATAAATTTCTAAGTCTAATTAGGTTAACAAGACATTCGTTACATTTCAGTCAACTATCTCAAAAATCGTTTGGATTTTTTTAAAAAGAAATAAGAATGTAGACAAAAAGCAGTACATTGGATATAGGTGCACCAGCAAAGGCTGCCAGCCCACAACGAATAATAATAATCACCTTTATTTATTGTAAATTAATATTGAAGTTCGCTAAAAAATTGATTATATTTGTAAATGACAAAATAATCAAACTAAACTATTAGTGTGTCTTTCTGGGCACGGGTTTTCCTATTGAGGTATTCAAAAAACGTCATGCGTGCCGTTTGTTCCGCAGAGTTCGAAACGTCTCGTTTTCAGGTAATTCAAAATATGCATACTTTAAACCCTTGTAGTTACTTTATCCAACGTCGCACAAAAAAAATATTGATACCGTTACCATTGTAACTTTTTGCTTAAAAAAATGTGAAATGATCTTAAATGGATAACGTTTAATATTCTGATAAATAAGAATACAAACCCATCATCATTGTTGTTCTCAATTTTCATTAATAATATTAAAAATGTAATTTTGAACTCGCGTTTTCTGTTGTTTGCGGATGACTTAAAACTGTTCTTAAAGGTGACAACTTCTGACGATTTTCGTCTTCTCCAAGCAAATATATCTAATATATCTGAATGGGGAAGGCGAAACAAACTTGGGTTTAATATTTCCAAGTGTTCGGTCACGTCCGTCACTAGGGCCCAAAAATTCTTTTTTTTCGCTACAAAATGAATGACCAGAATCTGATACGAACATCGAATGTTAAGGATCTGGGCGTTAGATTTGTAAGCGCTCTGACATTTCATGAACACATAGAGACAATCAGTGGTAATGCATTGAAGATGTTAGGATTTGTTCTGCGTACTGCCAGGTTTTCGAAAATACCCGCGTACTGAGAACTCTTTACAACTCCTTGGTGCGAAGTAGACTCGAGAGTGGCTCGATGATTTGAGGGCCACATGAACTGAAGTACTCTCTTATGATAGAGAAAATTCAAAAGATGTTTCTGAGATATCTCTACATGAGAGAGTGCGGGTATTATCCTTGGCTCTACCCGACCGAGTTTCTCCAGGGTATGCTTGGCTACAACAGTTTAGAGACAAGAAGGAATGTGTATTTGACTCCACATTTTTATCGATTGTTGCGCGGTATGATCGATAATTCTGAAATTATGATGAGCATTGGTTTGTATGTTCCTGATAATTACCTAAGACAGCGTCAGCATAGATTGTTTCATATTCCGATATTCAGGACCAACCTGCCTATGGTTATGCCTGTTGGAAGGGCTACCGCTATGCTGAACAACATCGCTCTGGATATTGATCTGTTCCATGTATTTGAAGGGGTTTTCCGGAGCAGGATTCTTTTACTACTTTGACATGAGTCTCTTTCGTGTATTTTTTTTCTTTTTTATAATATATACGTATTGAACATATTTTTGTAATGTATTTGTTAAATTTTCAAAATAAATTAATTGATTTGAATAATTGAATTTAATCATAATTATTTTATTGGTTCATAGGATACTGCATTGGTACATCATCCGTATCGTACTTTGATCATTTTGTTACATGAAGGTAACATAAGTTAGGCACGCTTTAGATATCTGTCCTGGGACTATAAAATATTCTAGTTTAAAAACATATTTTTAAATCAATATTTCATGTTAACCATATCAAGAATCTAACTTAAAACATTTTTAATATATATTTTAATTTTTTTATTTTAATATAAAAAATAAGTATTTTAATATACATAAAACTGCATTTTAGCTCCGTATGTTAAAACTCATGCTGAGCGAAAACTATTTACATTAGAAAGAATAGTTTAATTAGTTTTCTCGTGCGACGCCGGGTAAATTTGTACAAAGGTTTAAAATATGTGTATTTTGAATTACCCGAAAACCAGGCGTTTCTCGCCCTATGGGAAAAACGGCACGTGTGACGTTTTCGCGACGTGCTTGTACGCAATGTTTATTAAAAGCGTAGTCGGCGGGCAGGACGCGTGACGTCAAAATAACGTGATGCTAACTGTGAGCCGTTTTGTATGTGCTCATGTTTATTTCCAAAAAAATATAAATAAAAAAAATATGGAACACGTTGATAGTTATTTTAACATTTAAATCGTAAAAATCCGCCAGAAAAATATACAAAATATTGTTAACAGTATTTATGAAAATCCCCTATTCTATAAAACCCGTTATATTATTGACTAAGTACTTCGTTTATTAGCCGAATATTTAGGTACCTACGAATCGAGTAACATAAATTTTATTTCCCAAATTAAAATGTTAAAATGGATAAAAAGAACATTCCAATATATCTTTATTTTTAATAAATTATTCATTTTGTTTTATGCTTCTTCTGAACACAAATAAATTATTTTGTTGAAATTCTGAACAAGTTGAATAATTTGTTGATAAGGAGCGACATGATTTAATACGAACTTGTTTATGGTTCCATTCGAAATTTGAATTCAAAATAAGACACACGGATAGAAAGGTGTTCCAAATTCATAATATTAAGAATAATGGAAAAAAAACATTTACAATCAAAAAATTTAAAAACCTCATGGCATAATATTAGAAAAGAAAACATAGATAAACTAACTGTATTACAAAATAAAACCTTAAGAATCATTTTGAAAAAAAAACAGATACACGAGGGTAAAGTCGACGGTAAATGAAATGAAATTATTAACATATAAACAAATAATATTTTACAATACAATGATATTTGTTCATAAAATTATAAACTCTAATAAAAAAACAGAATTTTGGAAAAAAATTGATCGGAACCAGCATGAACACGATTACAATACTAGAGAAAAGAACAAAATTAGACTTCCATTTAGGAAAAAGGCAAAGTCACAAAATTCAATTTTATTTAAAGCAATTAAAAAGTATTACGAAATGGAAAAAATAATTATTGAGAAAAAAACATATGAAAATTTAAATTAAAAAAGATAGAGAGAAAGAAGAGATATTATTACAAAATTAAAAATAAATGAACAAAACACAACTTGATTAAAATTCAAAACTGCTCTTTTCATTGTAATAAAAAAGGTCAATTTGAATAAAACAATGTTTTTGGTTAAGTACGTATTGAATTGAATAAACTAATAACAGATCATAGGCATAGTGGATGCGTATATTTATATATCTCTCTCTCAAAGAATGTTGTGTTTGAAGATCTTTGTAAAAATATTAAAAAATAATAATTATTAATTAACTTTTTGTACATAATGTTATTTGTAAATTGGCGGGCTTATTGCCAAATGGCAATTTTTTCCAACCAACCAATAAAATAAAAGTTTTATTTTTATAATTCAAGTTACAGAACATATTCTATAGAAAAAAAAGATTAAAATATATAAAAATAGAAATAAACGTATTTGTTTTTAAATTACCTTAAATCAAAACTATTACTCAATGGGAAAAAGGAAAAAAAGAGGAAAGAGGAAAAAGTAAAGGAGGAAAGATTAAGGAAGAGAAAGAATTTGTTTCTTCAGACGTGATTTAAACAGAGATAATGTAGTAACATCTTTGATGGTGGATGGGAGATGATTCCACAGTCGAGCCGCATGGACACTGTATGAGTTAGAGAAGAAAGAGGAATTGTGGATGGGTATTAAAAGAGTGCCTTGAGAATTAGAACGAAGAGGTGGACCATGAACTGATAAGCGTTGAAATTTTTCACGCAGGTATATAGGAGCGTTAGGACTATGAAGTACATTGAACAGAAGTGAGAGGGAGTGATAGTCTCTCTGCCGTCTAATTTTGAGCCATTTCAGTTGCCTGCAATAATCAGAAATGTGGTCATATTTCCCAAGACCAAAAATGTACCTTATGCATGTATTCTGAAGTAAATTTATTGAGTTAACATAATCAAAACCTTATCAGCACCCATTGATGCATATGGTACTGTACTGTTAAATCAAATGCAGCACATCACAATCATCTGAATGGTAAGGTGATCAGTCTTATGCTTCAGGGTCCAGTCAAGGTACAATGAAATATTTATGTAGAAACCATTAGTTGCGAATTATGTTGGTATATATTGTTAAAAAATTGTCACACTCCAAAATCCCTTTTACCCACAACAACTGTTCACATCCCACCTCAGTATCCTTTGATCATCCGTCACATTGAGACCTCGTGTAGTAAATTGCGCGTTTATTTTGTTGAACGTGTGCCGCATCATAGGCTTTGTTTCCACCAGCTACCAGTGTTCAGTTCCAGATTGAGGGCCTGTCTTAGTGTTGGAACCGCTCGCAATTGACCAGCCAGACCACCGCAATCCCACCAAGAACGTACTAGATTAGTGCCATCCATTCCTAATCCATTCCATTTGTTGGGTTGTGACCGATTGACACTGCATACCACATATCGAGGATATTCACTTATTTCATTCAAATTAAAATACAGTTCACTCCGCTTAATAATATTGTAGAAGCCCTAGGGCTTCGCTCCCCGCTATTTCTCGCCCCGCACCCGCGTGGGGATTCGTTTACCCATCAACCATATTAACTTATAAATTGCATGTCGTACGACGGAAAACCAAGTCAGGACTTTAAGCATCGTAGGCGAACACGCCAATCACTGCACTACGAGTCGGACATTTTTACGTGAGAGAAGAAAACACTTGTCCAGAATTCTGATTCTATTTCACACAGATAATTGTATTTCTAATACGCTCGGACACAAATGAAAATAAAAACTCCTTTGTGAGTGAAATCGAGCCTTGTCTGCAATTATTTGGACATAATCAACAAATTATTGTACTACCCTTTATGAACATAATATTTTACATGATTCATGTAAAGCTATTTGTTTTACATAAGTATCTTCTTTCTTATCCGCCTCGTGGTTTAGTGGTCAGCACACTTGCTTACCATGCAAGAGGTCTTGGGTTCAGTTCCCGACATGGTTGACACGAAATATTTATTTTAAAAGCTGCCATTTTATATGAAAATATTTCATAGTCCCTAGACTGGCAATCTAAGCGTAAGATTGATCATCTTGCCTTCTATCAAGTGATTAAGATACGCTGCGATTGGTGTACCAATGCAGTGCCCTTTGCACCATTAGGTGCGTAAAGGGAATGAGTAATAATGAAAATCTTCTGATTCCTAAAAAAAAATCCTTTATTCATCATCATCAAACTTTTATTCGAACTTGATGGTGTAAAGGACACTAAATTGATAACATTAATTCAGCATCTCTCAATTTCTTGTCATAAAAATTAACTGATCAGCCTCACGTTTCAGGTGCTAGTACATGGACAGTGAAATATTGCTGTGTAAAACCACCTTATAAACAAATATTTCTTGTTGACCTTCCCAGGAATCGAACTCAGAACTTCAAGCATAGTATCACTTTGTTTGGTTTATGTAAAAACAATATTCCAAGTACGACTTATAAGTAAATAAGCTAAACCAATTATTCATGGTGAGATTCGTCCGGCTGAATTATTTCACCTACATATCACACAATAATATAATTCATTTTCAGCTTGATGTAAATTACGATAAATTAATATTGTAAAAAGACAGAAAGATTTAATTGAAAAAATGAAAGGAATCTCAGATATTCATGATTAATTAATCGAATTGACATTTAATCTTAACTGTGCAATGCGCTTTACTAATAAATTGCAAGATAGATATCTCAAATCGATAGAAAAAAATGTGTAAATTTAATACGTGAAATTCCTTTAAGGTGAGAATTAAATTTATGATCACTGAAATAATATTGAGTATAATTTAAGAGTACGTTCGGGTTTTGAAAATCAAACTCTAACTCTTGAATATAAAACAAATTTTGACAGGAAATAATTGATATTAAGAGCCACGAAACCCCCCATTGGGTACAGTTTAACCATGATGAAAAGACTGTTTCTCTTATTTGGGTTTTCATGCATTTTGATAAAAGAGATTAAGCTTGATGACAATCAACGTTGAGACAAGAATTTCCTTGTAATGCATTTGACATTATGTAACTTTGTTCATTAAAAAACAGCTATTTTATTTTTTAACTAACTAACTAACTAACCATCACGCCATTTCCCCAGAGGGGTAGGCAGAGAGGATAGAACGCCACACCACTCTGTCCTGGCACACTTCCTTTGCTTCCTTCACATTCATACATCTTCTCATGCACGCACGTCGATTATTCCGACTTTTCACATGACCACTTTCAAGAATTTGTTGTACTTGATCATGCCATGTCTTTCTCGGCCTTCCTCGACTTCTACAACCAGACACATTCGCATCATAAATCTTTTTAGCCGTTCTTTCATCATTCATTCGCTCCACATGACCGAACCATCGCAAAAGACCTTTCTTAATTTTGTCGATAATGCTTAACTCAGCCTTGCATTCTGCTCTAATTTCGACATTAGGGCACCTATCATACATTGTTTTTCCGCACATTCGCCTGAGGGATCGCATTTCAACAGCATTCAGTCTACTTTCGTCCCTTTTTTTCCAACTCCATGCTTCGCTTCCATACATTAGGGTTGGTACCAGAACTCCATTATGAACTGCTAATTTAGCCTCTTGCGATAGACACTTATTTGCTACGACAGACTTTAAGGCACCATTAACTCTGTTACCGGCACTGACCCTCCTTTCAATATCCTTGTCCATATTTCCATCTCTAGTAAACATACTACCCAGATATACAAATTCTTCGACCTGTTTCAAACTATCTCCATTTACTACAATCTTACATTCAGTCATAGCTACATTTCTTTCAAAGACCATGACGTTCGTTTTATTTTTTGGTTTAGAAAAATGTGGATCAACACGTTTTTAGTTTAACCGAAAAATTATTTAGCATCATCATTTATCTATCCGCAATTAGCGGTGCATAGGTCACTGCATCGGTTCTCCAATCGCAATTTGTAATAATTTATTTCTGATATTTAAACAAGTACTATGGCGTAGGGCTATAGTGGGATTAGCATGTTAGTGTGATTTGTGTCCTAACAAAGAGACGAGAACTTCTCAAAGCCGGGAGACCTTTGCTCAGTGGTTATATGTAAATATTAACTAACATTTGTTAATTGAATTGAATTTTTAACTGCAATATATATTTTATGAGAATTTAGTTTTTTTTTGCAACTTCAAATGTTAATTTATTTTACCTATCAATCTTACCACCATGTTATATGCAACAACAACTTGCCCACCACATACCGCACACCGCATCTAAGAACATAAGTCTTCTTGGCGGTGCCCATGTACACAGAAAAATAGCTGAGTTGAAAAAAGCTTTCCGAAGGAGCTCTCTGTAATCTGTTAGCCTTAGCATATTTGTGCTGGAAGAAGGCAAAACAGAAGTACCTAATATGTACTTCATTGGATTAAAGAAAAAAGGGAATTGACTTCTTCAATGATTGGGATTAAATGGGTTTGACACAATCAATTCGCCGAAATGATTACAAAAACTTTTTAAAAGTTATAAAATTGTTTTCGGAAGCCACTAGAAGTGTTTATCTGACAGAACCTATAACAAGGCCACAGATAGTAGCAAAAAGCTCCATTCGGTAATCAGAGAGAGGAAAAAAGAGACATGATCACATGATGTGTTCAGAAGATTGATTAGGATATCCGTCGCACCACGAAAGGGAATCAATAATATAATACAATGTTATGGATATGCACACATATATATATTTATACATTTTTTATGTAACTTTTATTTACTTAATAATAGTTTGATTATGCTTCAGTCAACATGTAATCCCACAACAAGTACTAGAGTGTCATTTTGTAAATTTAAAAAACACATGAGACCCACCCCATCCTGAACTCTATACAGCAGAAAATTGTGTATCTTTAAGGATATAATATCTAATTTGAAGGAAAATGTTTAAGATAGTAAAAGTGAAATGAAAATAAAATATAAAACATATATGTATAACAAATATATATAATATGTAAATAAAAATAAATGTAAAACGAACTCATTCTCTAAACTCTTGTTTTTACTCTATTAGAGGGGTAGAAACGCTATTATTAATTATCTATGTACAAAACATTTGTAATTTATTTATTTTTTGCAATAAATAAAAAATGGTAAAGAACTGAAAATCAGGTTGACTTTTTAAAACCAAGAATAAAAGTAATGATGTCAAGAAAAATGAAGCGATGTTTATTTATTTAGTTTACTAACAATGAAAAAATAATACACATAAATATTGAAACAATAAAAAAAATTAGACACTAATTATTTTTCATCAATTACATGTAAACACTTACTTAATACATATTTATATAAAATTAGCAAAATAAATGATTAAATTGAATTTAAATTATTGTAAAATTTTTAGTAAAATTGCAAAAATTGTACGAATTAATAATAAAATAAACATGAATAAAATACGTATTTAAATAAAATGAACAATAAAAATTATCTAAATTTTTTTTTTTTTTGAAAATCATTCACTAATATAAAACTAATAAAAACAATTCATAGAATACTAATAAAAACAATTAACAAAATATGCATCGAAACAAAACCAGCAATGTAATGGGAAACCAAATAAATTATCGGAAAAGTGAGAATTCTATCAATGAAAAGATTATGACAAATAGAAATAATGTAAAAATACTCTAAACTTAACCGTATCAAATTTTCTGAGGTGTTGTATGTGAGATGTATTCGATTGGTTAAGTTAGGGGTGCCCACTGAGAAACATGCGAGAGGTGTTTCGTTGTTTATTAGTGGACCATTAGTGGAGTAATCCTCGCCGTAAGATAATATATGAAGGTGTTACATATACATCAATTATCCAGAAATAATTTCTACGCCGTGGACCCCCACAGCAACATTTAGAACGCGGGGATTAGCTTGCGGTGAAAAGAGTGAAAAAGTCGCCGAACAACAATAGCCAAACCCAATTACCAATATCACTCCTCTCTCCTCTTTTACTATGGGCTTCAAAACCTTGAGTTATCGGTACGGTGTCATTGCTTCAAGCTAAAGAACATTATTTTATTTGTCACAAAATTGTGTGAAATATGACTTTGTGGAATCATATGAAACAAAGAAAGGCTCGAATGCCGACATTCTTATTTAAAAATACTATTACCTACAATTGATTTATTTAAGGTAATATCTTTAAAGATTTATGTGTTTTAAAATTAAATATATTAACATAAACCGTATTGTATTGTTATAAGTTTAAAAATGTAATTATCCGGATTAATGCGTGCCGGACGTTACCCAGCTGTGCAGAAATAATGATAATTAGGTTAATCATTCAATTTTATTTTATTCATATAAGCGGTATTTAGTGCTTTGTACGTACAAGTAAAAAATACATCTTAATATTTATTTGAAATAATACATGTAAGTTGAGTTAAGTTAAGGCGTTATAAGCAAAATATAGAATTTAAAAAAAAAAATGCTAACAGTGAAAGGTTGTATATGAAAAACACTTCATCGCATGAGTGAAACAAGGTTCTACGTAGATTATATTTTTTGAAGACATAAAAATTTGAAATGGAGACATTATTTTATCTAATATTTTGTATAGCTATTGTCTTTATAAACATAACAATAATAAAGGATTGATTTAGTTTTTCCTTCAAATTTTGATGCAGATAGAACAGATATTTAAATCAAAATATAATAAAAATTAAATGTAAAAAAACATGTTTTGTTTGGTGGAACCCTAATGCGACGATTTAAATATTAAAAAAAAACAAAGGTATAAATTTAAAAATATTGATAAAAAAAAGATGAATAGGAATATTCTGTTGCTATAAATCAAATCGAAAAAAATAACGTATTAATAAATAAATAAAAACAATTTAAATTTGTTGCAACAGAGAGGGAAAACATTTTTGAGAAGGGATTATGGAAGTCTAGGTATTTACAGGGCTTGTGACTAAATAACTCCCTCCAGGATAAAATCCAGCCAGTCCGCAAACATTTGGACATACTCAAAACTTTGTTAAATTAAAACAATTTATGATAATACTAAATGACAAAAAAGGATGAAATTTACTCTAAGATAACTTTTTTATTGCTTTTGTAATAATACAGCGAATTGGAATCACATTAAAAATATACTTGTACATGTCATGCAAAGTTAATTGTTTTGGCAAAGAAATTTATTAATCGTTATGATAACACCTTTATTTTTTATTTCCCAAAAACGGTCGGGGTATTTGGCAATCCGGATGAATGGAGTTCGGAGAACGGAGTTATACTGTGTATAAAAATAATTTATAACGAATATAAGCAGATTTTTAAAAGCATTGAATAGAAAAATAAATCACGTTCATACAAATACCGATAAAAAATATATAAAATGGATTCCGAAAAATTAATTGTATCTTCCAAATCAATATGGATATTGTCGAGAAATGTCTTCATCCATAACTTATTATTTTTAAAATTAATTATTAAAAAATATTCACCCCCAAAAACACGACATGTTTTGCCTTGATAATTGTAACAATTCTATTCAAATTTAAACGATCACAAACAAAGTTCAAGATTTTACCGAATCGTGACGCATTCAATGCAATAAACCGTTTTCGCGGGAATTAAAATGTTTAATATACAAATATCTTTTGTGCCACTAAGTACAAAAAAATAAAAACATTTTACTCTGCAGTATTTCATAGACTCTTATTGATTTAATATTTATTTTTAAACAGTGATGATGATTGAGTGTGTATGTGACTAGTAAATCGTTTACAACATTATTGACTTATATATAAGTTTTAGGAGATAAGAATCAGGGAAGTATTACATTTATGTACAGTAGAATAAAAGCTGTGAACTTAATTGATGTTTTTGTAAAAATCCTTAACTATATTGTATTTTCACAAAATACCTACTAAAAAATATCAATATTAACACACGATTCGATCAATTTAATGAGATTGTCCCTCCGTGGAAATAAGCGGCCTCCGTAAAGTAAAGATTCAACCACGAAGGGTTCTGGGTTAATTCCCAGTAAGATCGCTAAAAAAGCCTAGGTGTTCTGTGCTATAATTCACCACTGTAATTGGGCCTCCTGGCCTAATGCGGTGCAAAAAAATAATAATGAAAGGGAGCGAATTTCGTTCCGACGCAGGTTTCCTTCATATAAACGCGACTGTTGAAATAACAGATCAAAACATGGATACACATTATTTTCAATAAAATCGTCAGAAAAATACCGATATTTGTAATATTACGCACACAAACTAAATGATGAACAACGCACACAAGCTAAAACATCAGACAGAATTTTGATTTAAAAGAATACAGCTCTCTTTTTTTCTTTAGTGTTTAATAATTTTAATGGATGTCTAGTTTTCACACGCTTTTAATTCACTAAATCGATCACTCATATAAATTATTTATTACGAGCGAGCTAGTTTTAAAAGCAGTTTATGACTCTGCAGATACTAAAGGCGATATTTTTCTATAAATAACCAGTAAATTATATTTGTGGCGTACAGAATCAGATGGGATACTCTCTTTTTTTATTTTTCTATGTCTGCAAATTGTCAATCTGAACGATATTAGCCTTTCAACAGTGTTTTGAGTATGTCCAAATGTTTGCAGACCGGCTGGATTTCCTAACTAGAGAGTTGATCTAAATGTGTTGCAACAGAGATGGAAAACATT
Organism: Micrasema longulum; assembly: GCF_059751315.1. Lineage (NCBI taxonomy): Eukaryota > Metazoa > Arthropoda > Insecta > Trichoptera > Brachycentridae > Micrasema > Micrasema longulum. Next base: position 49,932 of record NW_028278456.1, read on the forward strand.
TTTAAGATTATAATATAGAAGTCTATAAATGCGCTTTTTAGCATTTTTTTCTTCTCAAAAGTTAACAGATGCAAGAGTTAAGGAGATGTGGATGTTTAAACATAGGCAGAATACTAAATGTTACACAGTGTGTAAAGTGGTCACTTAAACTAGCCAATGACAGGTCATAATCCCTATAAATGCCTAGACTTCCATATTTCTTAAATTTTTCCATGTTTGAATATCCATATTTCTTCAATTCTTCCATTTGTTGATTTTAGTGAAGTTAAAGTGCTGAAACCTTTATTGTTGTGAAGAGATTCATCTGACTGAATTATTTCATTTACTAGGCAACGCCCGAAAACAATTTTTCAATTTTTAAACTCCTTTTTGGACCAGTCGGTTTCATTACAATATTTGAGTTTGTCCAAATGTTCGTAGACAAAAGACTGCACCCCCTCGGGGGTCATTAAGTTTAACAAATTACAACAAGGATAGAGAATACCTTAATTAAGGGAATATGGAAGTCAAGGCATATACAGGGCTTATGACCTGTCATTGGCTGGTTTAAGTGGCCACTTTACACACTGTGTAACATTCACCATTTTGCCTATGTTTGAACATCCATATTTCTTCAATTCTTCTTATATAATAGTTGTCCAAAAGTGGTGGGGAATCGAGCTCTCTTTCTATTTCCCTGACTGTCAGCAATTCGGCATCCGTACTAGGTAATTAGTAATTTGGATTTTTATTGTTTACATACAGGAATTGTATGATTTACCTTCTGAACTATCATAAAGACAAAGGTGTGTAAGATAACAGTATGCATTGATTTCCAGATGAGTGTTACATTATTATCCATAGTTAAAATTACTTGCTTGGGTGTATACGTATAAAAAGTAGAGATTGTTAATGTTGAATACGTGAGCTATAATTTTATATTGTACTAAATTATTACGACGCGGATATTTGAATAATTTGTAGTAGTATTCACATAGGTAACAGGTTTGTTTTCAACAATACACAGTTTTATCACCGATAATTGATTTTCTAAAGAAATTTTAAAGAGTTGGCGTTTACTTTTGTGATATATGCGATCCATAATCTTCTCATAATTTGTACGCTGTACTTCTTAACACTGTCATCTCTACGGTCCATATTGAGAATAAAATATTGCTCGCTATCTGTTTTCTAGAACACTGCTTAATATTTAACCGACGGATGGTTCATTTTCAATAATACTTTATTAAACATGTCGGGTAACATTTAACAGCAGATATTGATATGTAGAGCAGGCTAAATAGGTGAAAAACTGTTTTTTTTTTTATTTATAGTCTTTTTGTTTGTATGTTTAATGTGTTTTTATTATGTTTTACATGTTTTTGAGATTATAATTTAAGAATGTTTAGTTAGGCATGTTTCAAAATTATATAAAATGTTTCCCTCAGCACGAGACATTCCAGTGAAGTAACATTATTTTTAATGTAAAAAGGGGAATTTATAAATTAAAAATGAACAAATAAATAACCATTGCAGGAATTGTTTTTAAAAACATTTTGCTCAAAGGGAAATCATACAAATCACAATCACACAAAAAGAAAAAATAAGTAATTAAACCGCGAGGCTGAGTAACCTCTCTCGTTTTTTTTTCAGGATTTCAACTGTAAGTAGCCGTTGAGTCGAAAACATTTGTCAGGGGTTGTTTATTTTTCATACGCAGAATTGTATTTTTCGTTATCTCGGACACGGACAAAATTAAATAAAACAAACTGTACACAGAATTTAAATTTATTGAGAATTGATATATTGTTATTAATTATATAATGAATAAATGTGAATTACTGTACTACTGACCACTTACTGACTTAAGCTATATTTCAAGAAATATGTATATTTTTTGAGATACGAGTTATTTTTAAGAAAAAATATATCATTTTTGTCTCAACAATGATTTTATTCAAATTAACGAAATATATGCTATTGTGTAAAAAATATTCCATCATTACAGTTTTATTCACATTAAAGAGACGATTTAAAAAAAATGGCTTCTTAACAACAAATAAAAGTTCAAAACCCAACTTGGCATTGCAACATTTCTCTTCAGCGAACGAACACACTGAAGCGACGCAAATGGCCACAGCGGCAAAATAAATTGAATCTGCACGTTCTGGAAAATAAAGACAGAAAAACTGGAAATTTAAAAATATTGGGGGAGGGCACATCGAGTCAGCAGGTAGTGCCATTAGCGCCCATTAGGGAAATGGGAATCCACAGGAGGTAGTACTGACATCGGGTAATATTTCTGAAGATTCCAGCAACATAAGATGGAGAGCAAAGATTTGTAACGAATTCCAGAAATAATACAATTAAAATAGTTTTGCTTGCTGTGAATACTAAGTACCATGTATGTTTTGTGCCCCGGAGTAAAAATAAGTTACTAATGTAAGTAAATAATGGTATATAACCACTTACTGACCTATTGTGTCTCCGTTTCGAGACGTACTCGTCTCTTCGTCAGGACAAACACTACACCAACTTTACCATCACTTTAGTATACATAGTATTTACGAAAAAATATACAAATAACATGTAGAGTCAAAGAGGAACATGAATTAGAAATAAAGTTAATAATTTAAGTGATATGTTAGAAAATAGGTGGGGGTAGAGATTTGGACAAAGGAAGAGCTAGGAGGTTGAAAGTTACACTTTTGGTTGAACTCAAAATGTGGGCTATATTAAAATGATATTTGATTATTTATCCATCATCATCAGCATTCCCTTTCCGCCTTTAATGGTGAATAGGGCACTGCATTGGTTGACCAATCGCAGCGCATCTTAATCAGTTTTGTTACATAAAGGTCAGATGTTCAGTCTTAGGCTTCAGGTGCCAGTACAAGTACTATGAAATATTATAGTGTGAAAAAACCTTTTAAAATAGGTTTTTATGTTAAAACCATTGGTAGATAAGTTAAAAATAAAAAAAGACTCTAGTATTAATCTACTCAAATTTTTTTAGTCTACGTACGGTTAACATAATTTTTAAATTTTCTACCTAGTTCATCGTTTTGAAAGGAACTACATACTTTCTTCATTATTATTAGAACTTCTTAATAAATAAACGAGATAATTTATAAAGCGGCTTTTTTTTAATATCCCCAATCGTCTTTCAACTACAGAGCACACAGACGGTTGGGATTTTAGTTTCATGACTAAACATGTGTTATTTTTTTAATGTTTCCTTTTTATTTTCAACATGCCACTATTTGCAATTTAAATATAATAAATTGAGTGTGTTCTCTTGCAGATTTTCGCATTTTTCTGTATCATCCTTGATGTATCTACTATCATACTAATAAATCTTCTAAAGTCTTAGATGAAGATATACAATATACCTATAGTATGTACTATGTATGCTTACTTGTATACCTACAAAGAAGTGGCAATCAATATTCGGCTATTTTTTGTGATAATTTTATCAAATCATCGTATGGGACATAAAGGTTACGACGGATCACTGTTGTCTGATGAGATGGATGATATATCGATATGGCGCATAAATTATTTTTCTAAAACCTTTATCATTAATTATTTACAAAGTCATGAGGTTATTTAAAAGGTGTTTGCTTCGGATTTCGCTAGTTTTAGATCTATCACGCACGATAGATACGTCGATTTTTATCACGTTTTTTTCACTAAATACAAATAACAAACACATTAATCAGATTAATTAGAGTTATTTATACAATTTTACAGACATTACGTGAAATGTATTTTTCAAATATGTAAAAGTGTACTATTTCTCTGTTCATTAATTACTGCGATATGGAATTATAGGGTAAGGCGTATAACCTTGTTTTATTGTTGATATTATATCGCATTTACTGCATTTTGTGGTTACTTACCGTACTCGTATTGTATAAGACTCGTCACACATTATTCATCCAGCGTGTATCAGTTGAATTTTAAAATAAAATGCTAATTTTTCAGAATACAATATAGGTTTTGAAATTTGACACACTTTTAAAAAATACAATTTATAACATTTCTTGATTTAAATTTTAACAATAAAGTTTCAAACTTTTTACGAAGCTCTTTCTTGTACCATTTTTAATATATTTACAAGCTTTAAATAATAATTTTTTTATGCTTACGCACCCACATACACGCACCCTCTTCCTCATTCATTTACGCATACACACATTCACATACACATGAATACAAACGTCACTCACATACAATTACGTAAACTCTTTTCTAATATATTATTTGTCATTAGATTAACAGTGGATTTTTTTAATTAGCTTAACTATTGTTAATATTTTTCTACTCATTTTGTTTATGTTATAGCTGTAAAAATCCCAAATAAAATAAAATAAAATAAAAAATTCTTGATAATTGTACCTATAGGCAACAATATGTCTTAAAGTAACAATAGTTCTTAACTTTCTCAACAAAACTACAATACTCATTATTCCAAGTTCTTGACTTAGATGGTAAAACAGGCTGTCCAGTCCCTGTAAATGTACTTTAGAGAGTACAGACCACAGATAACGATTCCGCTCTTAAAGTTATATTACAATTTATAATCTTTTTTAGGCAAAAATATTATACCCATTAATCTAAGTTTCCGACGTAGACAGTATTTACAAAAAAATATACTAGCATGTCGTTGAGATTTGCAAATTATTTTGAATTACCAAAATAAAAAATTAAACAATTCCAGCAAAATTACTTTTATTTGATTGTAAATAAAATGGATCTTATTTAAAAAAAAAATGGAGAGTCAATAAAATATCCAATGATTAAAAGTGATGTTTTCGTTGATATTAATCGTTAAAACTCCCGATTGGTGATTGATATATCCTTTAAAATCATTAAATATATACTCAATTAAGTTTATTTATTGTCATTTTTTGGTGGAACTGCATTTTATTTGAAATAATACAAATGCGAATTTCGTTGAATTTCACTTTAAATAAAAGTACGTATTTTACAAAAATGTTTTTTTATTATTACGTATTTAGAAAAATGTGTCAGTAAAGATACATTACTTATAGTTATAAACAATTTACAGTAAGTAAAATCACTTGTTTACTGCTTAAAAATATTTTACTTTTAGAATAAGAGTAAAAACTATTGGTGGAGGTTCATTATTATTTTTGTCGATTGAATAAATAAGTTTGGAATAAACATCATCGTCATCATCATCATTTCCTTTCCGCACCTAATGGTGCATAGGGAACTGCGTTGGTACTCAATTGCAACGTATATTTATAATTTTTGTTACTTAAAGGTAAGATGATCAGTCTTACGCTTCAGCTACCAGTCCAGGGACTATGAAATGTTCCAATGTGAAAACACCCCTTTAAATAAATATTTCATATCAATCATGTCGGGAATCGAACCCGAGACCTTTTGCATGGTAGGGAAACGCACTGACCAATAAACAATAAATTTTATATTTCTATTATTTTATCTTTTGAGTTTAAGCCCGTTATGAAGCACTTATTTAGCGTTAATTTACGTCTTGTTAACCAAGTGGAACATATTATTTTAAAAAATAATAAACTTTTTTCTAATATTTAAAGCATTATCTTTGTGGTCTAGCATTTAACTACATATTATTAAATATTTCTATATAACCACTAACCGACTTTTCTTATGCCTACCGGTTTTGAGACGTACCCGGCTCTTTATCAGGACACCAATTAAACTAAGATACAAAACCCACTATACACCTTCACCATAGTTGTTTCCCAAATATATAAAACCAACACGACATGCATTTTAACAACCCACCCTTACATGCACTGATTAGGTTATAAAAATATTTTATGTTGTGGGAGAAATAGTTGAATAAAGAGGGAAAGGAGGAAGGAAGGGGCGTAAGTTTAATAGGTATAGGATGACCATTACAATGGAACATCGTATAACGGGCCATGTTGAAAAGTTGTTTGATTTTATTGATCAAAGAAACATTATTTGTTCTAATGAAAAATATTTCCATATTTATTACTTTTAACACTTTTTTATTTGTATTTAAGATTTTAACTCCTGTATTTTTATTAAAGTCAGTTAAAATTGATTATGTGATTGGTAAATTAGAAGAAATTGTTATTGTGAAGATATCTCATAATACGTTCTTCAACACGAATATCAGAATTTCTTTATGTAAACCTATTGCGTTTGAAAGAACTGAGTGGAAGACTGATAACCAGTGTATGTTAAAATGATGCTCCTGTGACATAAAGCTTATTTTTATAACAAAATATATTAAAATATTTACCTCAATTCTGGTGGTGTATTTAATAACCACTTTATTCTAGATGTCCTATAAAGGTTTTGGTTGCAAAATATGTGGGTATGCATTAGTCAAGTATTGTCACAATTTTTACATCCTTTGTACCCACAACCACTGTTAATTTCCCATCTTAGTATCCTTTGTTCACCCGCCACATTAAGGCCTCGTGTAGTACATTGAGCGTTTATTTTGTTGAACGTGTGCCGCATCATAAACCTTTTTTCCGCTATCCACCTCATTTGTTGAGGTTGTGATCGATTGACACTGCATACAGCATATCGAGTAATTAAATACAGTTCACTCCACTCAGTAATATCGTAGAAGCCCTAGGGCTTCACCTCCTGATATTTCTCTTCCCAAATTCACGTGAGAAATAGTTTCCCACCAGGTTTAATGACATTTGGCAATCAAAATCTTATTGTTAAACATTTTGGTATGTCGCCATTATTATGTAAATTAAAAATTTAATCATGCACTATGTCTCTTAAGCCGATGATCATCAAATCAATAATTTATTATCTTCTGATGAAGTAGACATGGAATAGATAATGACGTCAGTAAATGCACTTGATTTTTATTCCACACTGTGTTAACATTGAGTGGGCACCTACAATTCATTTGTTCAGGATGTTTTAAAAATGATTTATTTATAAACAGTTTATTACACATTTTTTTAAACATTAGTCCTAACGCAATGGGACAAAAAGTCCTGTGTTGAGTTGGGACGGGTTATTAGTTAACACAGACATACGAGTATACCACCATTAATATTAAATAGGATCAGAAATAAAATGATAATTAAAAAAATAAATACATGACACATCAATATGGTAAACAGTAAACTCAAACATTCGAAAAATCATCAAGTAGTTTCCCACTCAAATCACTCTTGAATACATACCCTTGATTTTTCTGTGGGTATTTTTTAATAACACTCCAAGGTTATTGATTTTGATAAAAATATTAATCAAATTTTAGTTTGCTTTACTTTGACCATCGAGAACTTTCGTGATTAATTGTTCACAATATTTTTAACTTTTAAAGCATTTTTTTACAAAGCTTTTGTGAGATAAGAAGATCAGATTTTTTATTTATTTAGAGACAGACAACATAAATATAATAAGAACTGTTTTGCAAAAGTTTGTTTTTTAAAACAAATAATAATGAAAATGAATATAAACAGAATAGTGAATATAACGAAATATGTTTTTTGACCACTTAAACCAATCAATCACTGGTCATAAATCCTGAAAATGCCTGAAATTCCATTTTCTATTTTCTAAAATGCTCATCATCTCTGTTGTAACATGTTAATTATAACCATTCAGAATTGTTACCGTATTTAATATTAATAAGGTATTATGATGATGTTGTACGTATTTTTGTTTTAATATGTGATTGCTCACTATATTATATGACACACACCAATTTACAACAATAAAAAACACACTTAAATAAGTTTTTATTCTCAGAGCCATCAGAAGTTATTAAGATAAGACGAAACCCAGTTGTAGAATTACAAATTAACCAGACTATTTAAACTAAAGAATGATAATTTCAAACCACCTGCTAATTGATTATTGATAATGCTAATTTATAATCGCCATTAAAATAAAAAAGATAACTAAAATACTTACATATTAAAATTATTGCAAATTCAGTTTAATTCTCTTGTTAGTAAAACTTTTACGATTGTAAATAAAACAATTTAAGTGCTCGTTTCTTAAATTATGTAAAATGATGTAATATAAAGGGGTAAAACATTTAACTAATCCTATGGGATGGCTAGCTTTTATGTTTTCTTATGGAATCTAAAATAAATACTAAATTTATGTGCCGTACGTAATTACATATAATATGTGCATTCATTACATTGCAATGGTAGAATAAAAAAATGTATATTTCATACAATAAAATATAAAATTACTATGCATGCAATGGAGTGGTGACTTATGTGTTTAGGCTAGTGGAGTGCCTACACCCACAAATAAAAAAGAAATGTTTTAAAATTCTATATATTTTTTCGTAAACCTTGTTAGCATATATTTTTTTAGTTGGATAATAAAAAAAAAAGTGTTATTAATTAACATATTACAATAGAGATAAAGAACATTTTAGACAAGAAAATATGAAACTAAAGGCATTTACAGGGCTTTTGACCTGTCATTAACGTGTTTAAGTAGCCATTTTACCTACTGTGTGACATTCATCATTTAGCCTATATTTGAGCATACATATTTCCTCAATTCTTCTATTAATTTTTGTGAGATCATAGAACTTTAATTTTTATTGATGCGGGGGAGATTTATATGACTAAGTTATTTCACTAACTAGGTAACTTAGAGTAGATATGTCGCCGCCAAATAGTTAATTCAGTTACTCAATTGGGCGACTAGGCTGTTAGTTAAATGCTGACATTCAGATTAACGGCTAGGTCTTTCGTTGAATCAATTAAGATAGTTCAACGTTCAACGTCTTAGCTGGTTGAAAGTTAGCCTTTTGGAAACGGCTAAACTAAAAGCCGCCAGGTAGGTGAGGAAAGGTTGCATTCCGTTTAATAATAAAAAAACATTGTTTTTTTACATATTTTATTCAGTTAAGTTATGGATGAAGTTAAGCTTAAGTGTTTTTATTTTATTATTTTATTATGTTTATATATAATAACTTATCTTTACTTAACGTAACTGAAGATTTAATTTTTATTTTTGAATAAAATAATTATTATTGTTGTAATAAAATGAGCGAGGGTTAGCGACGATCAGCCCTTTCGGTAAACGATGCTTTCAATATTTTGGCTAAGCTAACTGCCCAAGAGTGGCTGATTTAGCCATTTGGCAGCGACATATTAAATACTATTAGCTAGGCAATGTCTGGAAACATTTTTCAATCAAGTAAATCTTAATAATTCACTAGTAGGTTAAATCCAGTCTTTGTCTACAAACATTTGGAAAAACCCAAAATCCTGCAGACCATTGTTTGTTATTATTTTTGTGTACATTAGCACCATTAATTTGATGCAAGTACATCTAATGTAAGAATAATACTGTTGAGTCAAAGTGTTGAAACCTCAACAATGTTTGAGTATGTCCAAATGCTTGCAGACTGGCTGGATTTTTTTCCCTAGGGAATTATTCATATTTCAATTTATTAGAGAAAGGAATATGGAAGTCTGGGCATTTAGAAATATGAATGACTCCTTAGGGAGAAAATCCACCAGTCTGCAATCATTTGGACATACTCAAAAATTGTTGAATTAATTACCGGGTAAAAGAAGAAGCATAAAAAATGGAAAATTGTTTTCAAGCGTTGCCTAGTAGGTGATTTGGTTCAGCCGGATGAATCTCACCCACGTGATAAAGGTTTCAGCTCTTTTACTTCACAAAAGTCAACAGATGGAAGAGGTAAGGAAATGTGGGTGTTCAAACATGGGCATAATAGTGAATGTTACAGTGTGTAAAGTGGCCACTTAAACCAGCCGATAACAGGTCATAAGCCCTGTAAATGCCTAGACTTCCATATTCCCTTCTCAAAAATGTTTTCCCTCTCTGTTGAAATAAATTTAAGTGTTGAAACCTCTTTTGGTGTAAGTGAAATTACACCGAATTATTTCACCCGCATATTGGGAAACTTATTTTTAATTTGTATTATCAAATTTATTGTAAAATATTCAGTTTTGTAGTATTAGTGTAAAATATTAATGCATCGATTTGTTATGTTAATTAAAGTCCTTTCAGTCCAAATTAAAATTCGTCATCGGCAAAAACAGCTTCCTCGTTAGTTAAAATTAATTAAAGTCAGATGACACCTTCATCGGTACAATTATTACGTTAACTAGGTGAGCAGAAAATCACTTGACTACAGAATTCCAACTCAATTATCCGGTTGATTAGTTTCAAAACGTTCTGTCTCAATAGTCCTCGTGTTATTGGTGCAGAACAAGTTGTATAATAGTATAATCCAATCATGAAATAACAGGTCCATTATTACATCTTCGCCATTAACATAAATACTACGGCGGGGAACATTAGTAAGTCACATAGCGATGTAGTGATGCTATGTTCTTATCATCCTACGCAATTAAAGGACGGGGTATGAAGCTAGTCGTTTAACCCAATAGTAATCGAACTTCGATAAAGTTTATGTTTATATTTTTCTGTGGCAAGATAATTTTTTCGACAATGTTTTGGGCATGGAATTAAGACTAGTCCAGAAGGAGCGTATAATCATATTTGAATACATCAGACTGTGTCTAATAATTCCCCCACTATGCCCTACTTTCGCCGCGCGCATTCGTGAGGTTGCAGCATAATGTTGCTTGATGGGGAAAAAAAATCATATCACAAATGTAAGGTAAAAAAAAGGAATCTGTTAATTTCTCTAAAATTTTATTGTGATCGCGGAAACATTGATTGACACAACAGAATAGATAAGTAAAGGGTCATTTAATAAGAGTAATTGAATTAATGAACTTTGAACTTAAAATATAAAAAAAATTTCATTTACATAAAACGGACATTTTTGTGTCATGTCAAATAATATTTGATGTTTTGAAGATAATGTCGGTCAAATGTCCAAAACAGAATTGTTTAATACGAGATTCAATTTTCATTAATTCTCTCATTAGATGAGCAAAGTAGGCTAAACAAATTTTCTACCCTGGCAACACTAGCGAAATTTCCATTTTGTTTTTTCGACAATCTGACAGATGGAAAAATAATTCAATTTTTAAGTTATGCATTTGCTACTTCAATATACGTTTGTTTATTACGCATGAAATGTGATACCATCATTTTTTAAAGATCCTAGCAGTTTTTCTACACTTTAAAAGGACACAGCACGGCATAGTTGAATTCTAATCAGGAGTTGCGTACTGAGCGACGTCTACGAAGAAACTAATAGGTCAAAACGTAAACCTACTAATTTATGAGTAGTTTGGTTGCCTAGTGTTTGATGTGCGTACGCGGTTTCTGGACTATCCTTAATTCTATGTTTTTGGGTGTGCCTAAAAGTCCAAGAAAGTAGTGAGTTATTTAGATCTAATGTTTTTATATAAGGCAACACATTTTTGAAAAGGAAGTATGGAAGTCTAGGCATTTACAGGGCTTAAAACCTGTCATTGACTCGTGGCCATTTTACATTCCGTGTAAGATTCACTATTCTGAATATGCTTAAACATCCTCATTTCTTGAACTCTTCCATCAAATGTGGGCGGCAATTCTTACTTGGACGCGGCCAGGTTAATAAGTTTTCAGGTGGGATGTGCGGTATGTGACGTGCGAGCTTTCACAAATGGAAAATGTTGTATTTCAACGAGTAAAAAATAACTCACTGAAAGAGAATGCGAATTAGGGCGAAGTTCTTAATACAAAATTTCCGACAATATTTTGAAACTTTGACCGCGCAATCAATGTTCACAGCGTTACCACATGGTGGGTCACGAAACGTCTCCATCTTGTGATGTATCTGGCTGTCACGTTCAAGTTTTGCGGCTCCAGAGACCGAAACGCTGTCACGACATCACCCAATCGTCGTAGTTTTAGTCTGCCAACACTTCCTACTGGGTCGTTAAAAAATATTATTTTCGGGAGCTTCAGATCTTCCGTGCGGCGCAAATGCACTAGCCAACGCAATTCGTTAATTTTAATAATCTTGACTACCCTGACTTCATGGTAGAGTCTTCGTTCAGCTCAGTGTTAAATTTTATCGACCGTGCAATCACTTTGGGGTTAAGTTTCCTAACCAGTCGAAACGTTCATTTCAATAAAATTGATTTGTAGATATGTTTTATTTCTTCTGATATTTGTGGTTTTTTCGTGGTGTAGTGTTACCAAGTTGGTTGACTTCATTTAAAGTTTCTAACTAAATTCTAAAATAATAAGAACTTTTTTTAAAAATAAAATATTTTATACATTATGTCTCTGTCCTTAACAAATGTATGTATAACGTAATTAATAAATAAAAAAAAAAAAAAAATACTACAGTAAACGCATACTTCTCTTCCAAGCACACTTTGACAATCTATAGAGTAAGTTGTAAATATGATAGTGACAAATTATATATTTTTTGATAAAATCGTGACGCTAATAAAGTAAAAATATTTAATGAATTTTGAAGTCTGGCTGACTGATTGAACAAAACCTCGTACAAACTCAGAATGTACGGGGTGACATTCATTTTCATGACATTTTGACATCATGGAATTTTCAGAAGAAGATCATTATATTTTTTAGTATTAAAGAAACCTGGTTGTTTTAAACAGAACATGGAATTGACCTTTCTGAACTTGATAACAACAATATCATTTTTTTAAATAATTTTAGACTGACTGTTTTGTGCACAACTACGGTCAATTACTTTTATTTTAATAAATCGTTATTTTTAATATGTTATAAATCAAAATAACAATATTAAATGGTTTATTTTGTCATTTTTTAAATGTGAATGGAGAAACGATGTATTACGATACAGAAACGATACAGTACAGTTATTGAAAAAAATAAATTAAAACTATTATCGTTACTTCGTTATTACGTTTAGCTTATCTGAAATATTTTTGTCCAGTTGAAAATAAAATTTTAATTTAAAAAATAAGTACCGTATTTAAAAAGAAAGCAATTATTTTAAACTTACTCAGATATCTGAGATTAAAAAATAAAATAAAAAAGATATCCTCCATAAATTTCTAAACATTTTTTACTTACATTATTGTGTTCTACATATTTTTTTCTTTTTTCTTAGTACGCAATAACAATAACATGTCTAAATTATGACCATTTTATGTTTTTAAGAGTTGAAAAATGTCATTTTCATAGAACCGTTTTAGTTAGTAGAGTCAGCCGTTATTTGCACCTCGGTAGATAGGTCCTAGAGTAGTAATATCGATACGAGTATCGCACCGCCATGAATATGGCCGCGGGCGCCGCTATTCCTAATGCCGCGGCTAAATGATCAATTTTGAAATAATGCTTGTTTAATTGTTCTCTCAAAATTGAGTCATTACCCGCCCCGAGACGTTTGGTCTCAGGAGAGGCGCTAATACTCCGGCTAGTAGGGGCTTCAAACAGGGTCACCACTCCACCGTAAAATTCCACTAACGGTGTTTTTTCTAAAAAAAAAAACAGATTAACCGTTTTTACTATTCTTTATAAACAAAATACTTCGTATGGCAAATGTAGAATGTATAAACTTTAGACAAGTATGTTCTTTTTCTTTAAAAGACAATGCCTATATAAAACTGTTTATATCTAAGCGCTAGTAATATTACGTGTTTCAAAAAAATCTTTGAATTTGAATGTACAAGGTGCCGCAAAAGTGTCACCCGATGTTCATATGGTGTAGTTTTTTTTATGAATGAAAAAAGTTAGTTTTGCCTTTGAAATGTGTTTATTTGATGTCTTACTATTTTTTTATTATGTCGAGAAAATGATATTGGCCAAGAGGCCGCCGCCAAAATTGATAACCATGTGGGCCCGATTTATGGCATTTTCCATCACTCTTTACAGAATTTCCGGCAATAGGTTCTCGCATTCTGAATGGATGTTCTTTTTGGGAGCTTTGATAGTCTATAATTTGTTGACGTAGACTCGCAACTTCAAGAAATTCTACAAAAAAAAGACTGGAACGGTTTAATCGGGCAATCTTACCGGTCAGTGCAAAGCACCAAAAGAGAGATTAGACGACCCGGAAATGCAGCCCTCAGAATATTGGTTGTGGCTCGTGCAGTATACATATTGGACCCATCATGTTGGAACCACGTGTTTTTCAATTCCAATTCATCCAATTGAGAAAGGAAAAAGTCGTTGTCCATGGCTCTGTAGCTCTCGCCGTCCACAGTAGTCGTTCGGCCCGTGGTGTTTAGGCCCGATGACGCCTCCAGCGTAAAAACCACATCATGTAGTAACTTTGAGCGAATGTAATGGGTTTTCGGAGGCTAAACGCAAAATTTTAGTGCCCTAGAAGTGATAATTCTGCCCATTCACAAATCCACAGAGATGAAAATCGGCCTCGTCGCTCATGATGATTTTCGATAAAGTGTTGTCTTTCTTGTGATTGAGATTAAGGGTGGCTTGAACATAGGTTACACGCACTTGGCGGTCAACGACTAACGAAATAAAAATAAAAACAGAAAATAATAATACACTAACACTAATTAAAACAGAAAGCTGTTTTTACTCGAGTTCCGAAAATTTCTTTAAATTTACTTTTAATTTATTTACTAATATAATTTTATGTAGTTCTAATAGTTTTAAGTCCATTGGGGAGATTATTGTAATTGTTAATTTCTTTGAAGACAAAACTATTTTGACAACGACTTGTGTGAAATTTAGAAATTTTGATATTAATTTGGTATTTGAGTGACTTATTCATCTCAAATTCGTTTATTTTTTCTTCCTTGTAAATTTGTACAGTATAATTTATTTTGTAAATGTTTACTGTATGAACGCACTTGGCGGTCAACGACTAACAGTTGATGCACTGTTCGCACTTTATCAAGGAACATCTTCGAGTCTTTTACCAAAATTCTCTGTAAAGACCGCCAATTGATACTGAATTGCATAGTACGTCGTCTGGTCAATACTTCGGGGTCCTCTGTGACATCTTGAGTTACAATTACGAAAGTCTCAGCAGAATGGCTACTCCAACACCGGCCAGACCTGGCAGCATCTTGTGTTGTCTCATACTTTTTTAGACGAGCGGCTAAACGCTATAGTGTTTGCCTAGTTGGCGTTGGACAACCGGGAAATCTGCGCCTAATTTTTCGCTGCGCCAACACCACCGATAAATTATTACCGAGTCGCGAGTGTATGTTATATCTATTTTCTTCACAAACGTCAAAGCAGAACTTACATTTGCCACCATTTGCAAAAATTATGGCATCTTCCGATAAGGTGATGACTTTTGCGCCACCTTGTATAAACAATTGTACTTGCATATATGATAAAAAAAAATTAAAAAAGCAATTATACATTTAAAAAATGTAGGTATAATGTTTGTATGTAAGTACTTTTGACCTGTATTTATGTATGATTATCTGATTTTTTGGTGGATTGTTTTGTAAACGAATAAATGAAAATGAAATACCGGTTCGAACCGGTTTTGCACCCCTTCATGAGTCTCATTTATCATCAATTGTCAGCGGCGCTGTTTATGATATTAGTATCGAAAAGTATTCCCTGTGCCGCATGGTGCGGTGGTAATTCACGCCTTTATTTCACGCTTCGACGTCTAATTTCTAGGCATTTATGACATGCTTATGATTAATAATAATTATTTTTTCGTACAAATACAAGATGGCAAGTACCTATTTAATCCCATCTAAAGAGGTCCATGTCGTTACTGGCTGATAGCTAAATGCCGATGCTAGCAGAGACAATTGACACGCTTTAATAATTTAATTTTAAAATGTCCATAGCCAAACGGATAATTTAAAATGATTAAAGAATTTGTCGTGTATTGAATACCACATTCGAAAAATATTTTCACATCGTTTAGTTAAAATAACCAAAGAAATCTAAAAATATGTATGACACTACTGTTCCAAATTTTCCACGTCTACCGGCTTCGAGACGTACCCATTGTCAGGACAATAATTACCATCACTCTATTATGAAGTTAGACGCACATAAATTTAATACCAACGTGCTTATAGGACTCACGGTATCAGAAGGCAACACCAACGAATACTGATTATAGTAAAAACTGCATTGATATACCAATCACAGCGTATCTTGAAATTTTTTTTGCATAAAGGTAAGATGATCAGTTCCTCGCTTCAGGTAACAGTCCAGGGATTATGAAATATTCTAGTGTGAAAACACCCCTTTAAATAAATATTTCAAATCAACCATGTCGGCAATCGCACCTGAGACCTCTTGAATGGTAGGCAAACGCGCATACCACTACACTACGAGGCCGACTATGTTTAATGTTTAATATAGTCTAACAATAGTTGTAAAAAAGGGGAAGGAGAGGAAGGGAGGAGTATAAACTTACTGGGTATAGGGTGACCATTTTAACGATGCAACGTATAATGGGCTGTATTGAAAAGTTATTTGAATATTGAGTAATTGTATTGATTTAGGGTAATTAATACACAAAAACAGTTATTTCTATTTTAGTATATCTTTGGTTTTTAAAAAATTTATATGGTTTCAGTTTTGTAACTTAAATTATATAAATATAACAATTATTTTGGAAGAAATTGCCATTTGGCAATATACCCGCCAGTGTATAATTTACATTATGCACAAAAAGTTAAATAAATACAGAAATGTTGATAAAGGGACATTTTTTTACAAATATACTAAATTTGATTATTATATCATATCACGAGTTGTTGAATAAAAGGCTCTCTTAATTGATCAATGCTAATGTGAAACTATTCTTTAGTTTGAAATAATTTTCCGTTAGCCAATTTCTAAGCATAACCGTCTTGTTTTTCAAATTCAACATAAAAAAGTCACAAAAAATAAGTGTGCTTACTCTTTTGCTGCCCTCCTTTGCTCGCCAAAGAGCCTGGAGCACCTAAGTTGCTCCAAAATACGCTTCTCCAAGCCACTGAAGGGAGGATCCAATCACCCCTATTCAAACATTGGCTATAAATGCTGAGACCACGTTGTTTTATGCTGTCTAATTATTCATTTCTTTCGTCTATAAATTCAGTAATAATAAAATAGTAATCCATCGATAAGATTAGTAAATTTTCAATATTTAGATTTCACTAACCGAGACGCTGCTGATGCGAATATGTACATATATTTTTATTCAGTTTATTTACGATATTGTTCCGATAAAATAACGATTACCTGGAGATCATTAAAGAGAAGAATATTAAATAAAATAATATGACGTATTTAAAAACTAATGTTTATCCAATGGTTAGATTTTAGAATTCAATTCAGAAAATGATATTGAATACCATTAATTCGGTTTTTGTAATTTGCCAGCCAAACAAGGTCAACCATGCTTATTTTTTGTTAAAATGTTCTGAAATATCCATATAGACGTATTAGAAATGTTAGTTTAATTAAAATTAATACCCGAGCTCATTTGATAGTTTCTTTTGGAAACATGTTAATATTCGCAGACGAAGCTCTCATAAAATATATTTAATTAATTACAACTTTAATCTCTGTCACTTAGAGATACTAAACATGCAAAATAAGATGAAAATACATGTTTTTATTTTTGTCGCCGTAAAATAAATTATAATAATCCATTTGTAAAGAAGTCACGGTCTTATTCTTGAAAAACTCATCCAATTTTGGTAGAAATTGTTTGTAAAACCGTATAAATTTAATACGATTACTAAATTATCATAAAATATAATGTCTCCAGTGACATTTATCCATTCGAAATTTATCCGAATCTCACGTAAACAATAAGTTAGATGGAAATCGGTGGCATTATTTTTAAACATATTCTTTTATTTGCATAAAATAATACCCAAATTCGGCATTTAATAAAATTTTACAACAAACAATTTAGAAATTAGAATATTGGTACATACATATAACAAGATGTGAGATGGTTTCAAGTTCTTTGTTTAAAAGTAATTTAATCCTTGTCACACGGCTTCTATTACCTTCCTAAACGAGCCAATGGAAAATTTATTTGAATTCGTAAACAAATGTGAAAGATATGTTAATGTTTTGCTATAATAAGTTAAGTTTTACTAACCAGAATCTAATTTAGAAATCGAATCAATGCTTATTTATGGCGGATATGAATTCAAAAACAAACTATTGTTTTGATAAAGCCGTCATTTAAAATACAATTTGCGATATTCATTATACCATGGCAATTATTGTCTGTGTCCAGGAGGATAAAGAATATCCTGGACGAGTATTTTCGACTCTATGGCTACTCTGAGGAATAAATCCTGCAAAACGAAATTGTCCGGAAAAAAGTCAGTTTACTTTGCTTGAGATTCTGGGTTTGATTCCTGGGAACTATATACGAAATATTTTGTTTGAAGATGGTTTTGAATTGCAATTTAAAACTGCTCCTGGACTGGCATTACTTTCTGGAAACAAATGATCGAAATGTATGTGAAATAGATTCAGCGTTTTGCACTTATGTTTTGGAGTCATTAGATACTCTCAAGGAAAAATCCCAAATAAGAAATTCGAGTGGAGATAAGTCCACCTCGTAGTGTAGTGGTTGGCGCAATTGCTTACCACGCTTGAGGTCCAGGGTTTGATAGCTGGCAAGGTGGACGAAAAATGTTTATTTAAATTGCGATTTTTACACTTAAATGTTTCATTGTCCTAGACTGGAATCTGATGAGTAAAATTAATCACCTTGTTTTGCACAAAACCAAAATAATGTAAATACGTTGCACCACTGGATGTGAAAATAGAAATTATGATTATTAATTGTATAATGTTTTTGTAATTCTATTAAGATATACTTATGTATGTTTTAGGTAAAAATATTTATAATTTATTTTGTCATATAATAAGAGACTCAAAATAATACAAAACAAAGCGATGAGGATAATATTAAGATGTGAGAGACGAACAAAAGTTAAGAAAATTATTTAACTTCTAGATATCACGACAATTGATCAAAGAATCAAATTCAATGTTGCTAATGAAATAAACAAAATTATTAAAGGAATAGTTCCGAGATATTTTCAAAATAAACTAAAAAATAATGAGTTTTTTCAAAGAAACTGTGCAACAAGAGGATCTAAAAATACAAGACTGGAAAAGAAATCAAAAGCAATGTCCCAGAACTGCCTTATGTACAAGGGAATACAATTATTTGAGGAAATGCCAGAAAGCATAAAAAATTAAATAAATGTAAATATATTTAAAATTAAATGTAAAAAGTATATCTGTGAAAAATATTAGGTAATATATAGTGTAGATGGTGAATATAATTAATGAAAATGTACATATGAAACAGTGAGTATTATAAATTAGGATATTAAGTGGGTAATAGTGTGTAATAGTAATAAATAATGTTAGAATAAGTATAGATGTAAATATTGAGTTGTAAATAAATATATGACTATCTTAATCATAGAACTAAATAAAATAAATAATAATAATAATAATATCTATATTTGCCACTCTTTTATCGAAAGTTTTTTTTTACATTTTGTTTCATTGCACAAGTGTTTTGTATTTTATTTGATGAATAATTTCTTTGTTTTGTTAAATAGACTATCCGTTCAATATATATATATAAATAAATAAATATAAATAAATGTAATTATATTTGGCCACACACTAATAAAATCCTTAAACATATTGGCAATATTTAACAGATGAAGCATCAACATCTATCAATGTACATTTTTAATATATGTATGTGTTTAATTTAGTGACCTTGATAAGAAACACTTATAATAATATCCATTTAAAGAATTATAGGTAAAATCCCTAGAAACACGCAAAATTTACCATTTATTAAAATCATTTGCGGGAACAAAATGTTTGTGATTGTGAAATATGGATTCTTCTTCTTTTGCCGCTTCTACCGGAGGTTGGCGACGATTTCATGAAATTAGTCAAAAACCCTTAATTAGAAACTACCAGAACGATTGACATTATTGTAAGCAGTACAAATATTTATATATGTACGATATTGTACAATACTGTAAGCAGTTGAGCAGTGGCGTAAACAGAGTTGTTCTCAGGCTATGCAGTTACAAAAATAACGTAATACATATTCCTTATAAGTACATATATTCTGTTAAGTAAAATCATACCCCACAATTATCTTCACACAAGTATTTTGAATCGGTAGTTCGTTCACTGTAGTCGATGTTGAAATTGATGTATATATATTTTTTAATGCATCACTTTGGCCAAAAGGCTCAATTATAGTGTTGAATTACATCACAGAACACCCAGACTTGAGAAAAATAACTTTTGTTTGATGTTCTTACCGGGAATCGAACCCGGAACTTTCCGTGTAAAAGTCAAGCGTCTTAATCATTACGTCATAAAGGCCGCTAGAGATTGGGATAGCGAGGGAAAACGTTTTTGAAAAGGAAATATGAAAGTTAAGGCTTACGGCCTATCTTTGGCTGGTTTAAAGTGATAACTTTACACACGGCAACATTCACCATTTTACGAATATTTGTAAACATTTCCTTCAACTTTTTCATTTGCTGATTTTCGTAAAGTTAAAGACCTGAAACTTTTAAAACCTGACGGCTAGATTCATCGCATAGATTTTTCATTTTTAGTTTTTATACCAGTTAGTTTAATAAACACTATTTTCAGTATGTCCAAATGATTATAGACAAGGCTGAGTTCCACCTCATTAATGTATCTAATATCAAAATACTCTCAGTTATTACCCGGTACAATCAAATGTACCTGACTACATCAATAAAGGTTTCCGCTCTTTTGCTACTCGGGGGTAGTTTTGCACTGCAAAATTTCATTACCTCTGGACCAGCACCAGAAGCGTAAGACTGATCACTTAATTTTTATTCATTACCGAGGGAGTTTCTTATGCCCCATTGCAATGAAAGCACTTCCTCCACATTCCCGAAAACAATTTTAAAGTCCAAGAGTATTTTCATCAGTTTCACTCATTACTACTAAAGAAACATTTTTTGTCAATAAACGAGTTAATTTATAAAATACGAATTTCCTCAATGAATTTCAATATCTATTGCTTTAATAAAAACTTTTTCTGTGAGCTTGGCAAATCGCATATATGACTTATGTTGTATATTGTCTTGCAACTTCAGGTGTGAAGCGGAGGAGATGATGATAAATCTTCTTCTTCCTGGCACTGTCCCAACGCATTGTCTAGATAGGTTGTTGATGTCGGCTCTTTCATAGACTGTATGTTCTGCCCTTCCACGCAAAAAGGCAGAATCTGTAAAAAAAAAGTGTTTTCAATGCCATCTGATACACAATGTTGCAATTTTTCTAAACAATTTACTATTATAAATACATTTAAAATGTGAAAAAAAAAATGTTTTGATATAATATATATATGTATATATATATAAACTAGATGCGGCACTAATCACCCGTTTTGTGTTCCATTTAACACAGAACCTAACTTGTAAACGTGAAGCAGCGTAAAAAGGCGCGACATACAGCTTTGAATTCACAGTAAACTGGCATAGTCAGTTAGTTTTTTTTACTCTATTACGCGTTTTGCACGGCAATGTTTACGTGACAGCCCTCATTTTTCAGAACATAATTTCAAAATATCGTTATATGAATCATCGTCTCTATTTGATTTTTTTAAATTTATTTATTAATGAAATCATACAGTCTTTATATAAAACAAGGTACAAAAGAACAATAAAAAAAAATTAAGACCAATTACAGATTTCACACTAATTTATTATGAATGCAGGAGGAGAGGGGAAAAATAATTGAATTCTAAAGAAGTAAAAATATGAATATTAAATAAAAAGTACATAAAAGGGAGAAGACATTGTAGCTCCAACTCTACTTTCCTCCCTCTCTCCCTGCTTCCATGAACATTTAAATTTCTTTGTGAAAATTCACAACCAACAATAATTCATTATATGCAGGTAGTAGATGTTTATATGAATAAGTATATATTAAGAGTTGAAATTAAAAGTTAAAATTAAAATTAAAATCAAAAGTAAAAGTAAAAATTTAAATTAAAAGTTTAAATTAAAAGTTAAACTTAAGAATTAAAATTAAAAAGTTATAATTGAAATATAAAATTAAAAAAATAATTAAAAGTCAAGCAGGAGATAAATTTAAAATGTCTTTAACAGATCTGATAAAAATATGGTATTTACAATGTAATATGTCGATGTCACTAAAACTGTCATTATGGGTAATCTGTAGTCTTCGAAGAGCGCTATTTTTCATTTACTTCAGTGTTTTGATAAATATACGGCACAAAAAATACCACGCAGTATTCTTCGGTTCTTTGAGTTATTTTCGTCTAGTCCGTTTTTCTGCAGGATTTTAGAGCATTGAGCTATCCGGGAGTTCTTGAGTCTTCCTCTGAATAACTTTCGGGGAAGATCCATAGCATCGCTTTTTTAACTGTGTGATCAGATGGTCTCCGTCCTATATGCCCGTATCATCTCTGTTATGTGATCATGAATGGTATATTTATTTGTATTTAATATAATAAACACTGCTTATTTGCATATATGAAAGGGACGCCACTGTAGTCGAGAACAGGTAAATCCATTTACTACCTCGCGCAAGGTGAATTTCCCAGCACGACGGTGGCTCACATTTCATAAACAGGTTTTAACTCTTCGACTCACACTCCTAGCGAGTCGTTAGTAGTATCCAAAACGCCGCACTCGATCAGATTGTTATGGAAGATTCCAGTATTTTATTTAGACTACTCATTAACATGGGCCTTAATACGCGACAGTTTGTTGGTTGGACTCCAACTGGGTTTAATATGTGTAAGATGCTCCCTACGGGTCACCATTGCCCGTAATAATAACTCTGTTCTTAGAAAATGTCACATGATTATCTCTTGTTTGTGGGGAGCGGTCTTGGGATAACTAGGCGTTATTTATATTTTCTATTTATTTCATCTTTACGTATGACAGAGCTAATTATGCGTGGGAAGAAATAAGTTGTGAAATATTTCTGTTTTTAACAAATGTTTTTACCGATCGTATTTGAGATTTTGAGAGAAAATACACTTTGCGAAAAATCTGGGGTGCTATTTTGAACCACTCTCGAGGCACAATTTTGGGATAACTAGACGTTATTTATATTTTCTATTTATTTCATCTTTACATATAACAGAGCTTATTATGCGTGGGAAGAAATAAGTTGTGAAATATTTATGTTTTTAACAAATGTTTTTACCGATCGTATTTGAGATTTTGAGAGAAAATACACTTTGCGAAAAATCTGGGGTGCTATTTTGAACCACTCTCGAGGCACAATTTTGGGATAACTAGAAGTTATTTATATTTTCTATTTATTTCATCTTTACATATAACAGAGCTTATTATGCGTGGGAAGAAA
Source organism: Micrasema longulum (assembly GCF_059751315.1). NCBI lineage: Eukaryota > Metazoa > Arthropoda > Insecta > Trichoptera > Brachycentridae > Micrasema > Micrasema longulum. Next base: position 73,176 of record NW_028278456.1, read on the forward strand.
TAAGTTGTGAAATATTTCTGTTTTTAACAAATGTTTTTATCGATCGTATTTGAGATTTTGAGAGAAAAGACGCTTTGCAAAAAATCTGGGGTGCTATTCTGAACCACTTTCGAGGCACAAGACAACAGTTTTTTTCACACTCACTCAACACTGTAGTAAGAAATACGAGTAAAAAATATTTTAATTAAAAAATACAAAAATATATAATAAAATCAAGATATATAAAAAGTAAATAAAAGTAAAAATATGGAAAGAAAGCAGATTTGTATTTTTTTGCTACTTAGATATTATCTCCTTTGATACAAATAACTAACCGTAACCGCCTATATTTTTTTAAACTCTCAATCATTCAAATGAGCAAGAAAAAAGGCCTTTGTTAAACAAATGCACTGTCAATTTTTTTTCTTTTTTGAAAAAAAATGAAACGCAATAGTAATCTTTGTTTCGATTCAGGGACAACTATGCATCTATCTGTCTGACCGGCTGAGCAAATAGGCTCATAACTCTATAGATCTTAACAAATGAGCTTTTTTTTATTATATAAATAAAAGACGAGTGATTCTTTAATCCACAAATGAGCTTTTGTTTGTCGTGACCCACCTGAACATAGGAACTACTTTCAATGCTTTATAACTGTCAGTGCAGTTCAGTCTAGAAAGTCAATTTGTCCATCACCACCAATCTTACTTTCCCGATTGCTACGGTGATACGGTATGTTAGTTCATTAAGTTGTTAGTAAGTTGTTAAAGAAACTCGGATTCAGACACCTATCAAAATTAAAAACCTTTTGATTCTTGGAGAAAATCACAGTTCGTAGGTTCATTATCATGTTCAAGAGAAAAATGTAGAATCAACCTTTTTAAAACCTGGCATTATTCAAGTTGAGACTTATCAACTATCAAGACTATTCACGACAAAATGTTAATTATTTCAGTGTTAAGCCAGCTTTAAAACAAATTACTTCGTCTCTGTCAATGATCAAAATTGGGACCTTAAGCACGGTATGCATTAAGCATACACCAATCACTGCACTTTCATATTCTTCTTCTTCCAAGTCGGTCCCTCAATGCTGAGGATTGTAATCACCATGAACACTTCTAATTAGTCTGTTCCACTCCAGTCTGTTCTCAGCTCGACGTACTGACTCATCAAATTTTAGCCCCGTAGCCACATTTATTTGGTCAGTCCATCTATTTGGGATTCTACCCCAGCTTCTCCTACCTTCAACTAGGCCAGACATTATTGCCTTTTCTAGATTGTCTGGCTCACGTCTAGCAATATGTCCATAAAAAGACAGTATCCTTCTCAAACACACCACTGATAGACGAGTTGTAATATGGAGCTCTTCCAGTATGGATGCATTCGTCCTTCTGGCTGTCCAAGGCACTCGCAGCAGCCTTCTCCATCACCACATTTCGAATACATCGATCCTCATCCTCTCGTAGGCACGCATTGTCCACGTTTCAGCCCCATATAGGAAAACGGAGAATATCAGGGCTTCCATCTACCGCTTTTTTGCGTTTATTGATATACCTCGATCTCGCGAAATCTTCTCCAATCGGTTCATTGCTTCTTTGGGTATAAAATATTTATTTTATTATAAGTAACCTGGGCCCAGATGGGAAGTTGACAGAGTTATCTTCGAATGTCTATCTATATTTGTGTACAAAAATGAGTATGTTTGCATGAACCTTTAAAGTATCTTCATCGGTAATCTATAATTGAACGTAGTTATGCAGAAAGCAGCCAGTCCACAATTTCAGAAAAATGAGATATTTATGTTATCGGGTGCAATAAGGTCGATTCTATGTTCTGCTGAAAACAGCCAGACTGCTTTCATATAAAAAAACTGTATTAATTACCTCCGGAAAAAGGTGTCGATCACAAAAATGGCATTTCTCAATTTGCAGAAAACACCCACAAAACTATAAAAATCTTATGGTACTTTAACAATCTTTGAAACTGGTCAAATACACAATAAAATTCTTGTTTGTTATATACAATAAAACTTATGTTTTCATTGGTTACCGTTTGTTAAAGTCAAAAACATTCAAATAATGGTGTACATTTTATAATTCACTCTTTTCACAAAATGGCTATTATCTCAATTTCACTTTTCTATGGTTGGCTGCTTTCTGTATAACTACGTTCAATTGAACATGTCTCAAAGGAAAAAAAATGTATGCGTATTCGGCTTTTCATAAGGAAAACGTAATTTTACTTTGTAGATAAAATGTTATTCCCTTCCCATTGTAATCGGGACCCTGGTGACAGATTGGGAACGTGCAATTAAATTTCGGAAAATTGCTTTCTGACCAATCGTTGAAGTCATTCAATAAAAATATTTTCATATTCCTACTACGGTTTTAATATTTTTAAATTGCAAAACGATTTTTTTTAGACTCGAAAAATGATGGTTTTTTGCAATGAATAATAATAAAATGAACACATTTAAAGTGCGTAATAGAAAGAATTTTAATTGGTGGTTTTTTGTGCTTTCATTCTCTAACGGGCTTTCGTCGTTATTAGACGTGAGACTGTAAAGAATAATGCCGCCGCGTGTTATAAGAAAATTGTGTAAAACGGTTTCATCATCATCATTCCCTTTCCGCACCTAATGGTCCATAGGGAACTGTATTGAACACCAATCACAGCGTATTTGATATTTTGTTACGTAAAGGTAAGATGACCAGTCTAACGCTTCAGGTACCAGTCCAGGGACTATGAAATATTTTAGTGTAAAAACACCTTTTTAAATAAATATTTCATCTCAACCATGTCAGTAATCGAACCCGAGACCTTTTGTATAGGAGGCAAAAGCGCTGACCTCTACACCACGAGGCCGTAAAACGGTATAGATAATCGCATATTGTTTTATTCGTAAATACAATCCAATTAATTGTTTAAGTACGAGTTATAGTTACGCCCTAGTTATATTTTTGAATACATCTTTTCCAATATTGGAGTGCATAAATATTACACTATCAGATGCCAGCTAGTGTCGTATTTATGTTAATGAGTTACATGAACTAAAGAAATACCTACGTATATTTATTTTTCTCAAGAATGTTTGCATGTGCATGGTGATTCGATTTTTTGTTCTGCTAATTGTTTGCTATATGTCTTAGTTGTAGCTAGTAATATAAAAATGTTAATGTATTATTTGTTGTTTCAGTATTTACCATCTTTTTGTTTTTATTTTTTTTTATTTTCAGTTCACAAATATATTACAATATGTATACTTCATAAAATAAAAGTAGACATCTTTCACAAATTATGTATGAACACCAATAATGACGAAACAAAAATAAAAAATGTTAAGTAGACCAAAATTAAATTTATAATTGATATTTAATTTATAATATCTAGAATTGATTTCCATTTTCGAATAATAAGTTATTTACAACTCGTTGAAAATGGCTGCGGAATTGGAAAAAGAGCTTTCTCGAATCTATGAATATGTTTTTTTTAAATATAATAAACTTAACGGTATGTGTAACATTAAAAACAAAGTTTTTATTTTATATTAATTTCCGAATAATGTGTCTATTTATTTATTCTTAGATTTTAAGTATTTCCAGAGAAAATTAAGATGGTAAGGGTCTTGAAAATTACCTTTTTGCACATAAAATGTTGCTGAGAGAATACGTTGATTCACAAAAATTACAGCGCAGAATACTCAGACTTGAGAGAAATAACGTTTAATTTTTGTGATCATAACGGAAATTGAAGCCGGAATCCCCGAACGAGAAGGCAAGTTTTAGTTATAACACCGCCAATTTGAATGTTGAAATATTTTTCTTCAGGAAATATTATCAAAAAAGACTCTGTTGTAACTAATTAAGGAAGTGTTTTATGCAAAAAGAGCACTTGTTTTTTTTTAATTTGAGCCATCTTCAGGGTTAATTATGAGTTTATTTGAAAAAAAATGAAACTGCCGCTGACTGCGACGCGGTACAAATTACTAGTACAGAAACATTGATTTTTTTACAAAACACACAGTTTTCTCTGAAATTTTCTTGCAATGGTCACCGAAACGTAAAAACGAATCCAACATATACAGGGTTACTAAAAAAAATACATATTGGTATGTAATGTGATTTCGTGTGTCCTACTTTATTTGTGTAATTGATTTGTCTGTTTTCAAATATTGTAATATGCTGATTAGTTTTTTACTGCCCATACATGATATCTTCCAACGGACCACCATCAAGATAAATCTGCGCCTAGTGGGCTGTTGGGCTTCACTTCGTGATGTTAAATTTGTGCCGCCGAAATCAAATGCAGCAACACCCTCTTTAGGAAAGAAAAATTGTGATTTTAAAATGACATGAAAAATTTGTGGGCTACGACAAACTGCCAGTTAACGAAAATGACATTTTTAAGCACTTCTGCATATTTGAGTAATTTTCGTATTTTTTGTGGGAAGCGATATTTTGCACAGTAACTGTCGATAATATAATTAAAACTTTAAAACATAACGATATTTTAGTCTTAACTATAAACGTATCTACATTAAAAAATCTATATCATCATCGATGAATTTACAGACCATTATTGGCCTTGCCGTCCTCCAGCATTTTCCTCATCTCCAGTCCCTAAAAGCAATGGCATTCGCATCCAGCTGCACTCCATCCAGCCATCGGAGTTTGGGTCTACCAACGCTGCGTCTACCTTGGGACTTTGTGTGAAATATCTTATTGGACACTCTCTTTGAAATTTATAATTTTTATTATTAATATTTAAAGCGTTAACTTTGTGGTCAAACATTTAACTAAATGTTATTTAATATTTGAGTATAACCACTCACCGATATTTCTATGTCTACCGGTTTTGAGACGTACCCGTTAAAAACTTTAAAAGTAAATAATATAGAAATATTTCACATTTGGAAAGCTTTAAAAAATAATTTCAATTGATCAATAATCAAATAACCTTTCAATAAAGTCCTTTATACGATTTTCCACTGTAATGGTCACCCTATTAAACCTATTAAGCTCTCCCCCTCCCTCCATCCCCCCTCCCTTTTTTCAACTATTTCTCAAACAACATTTAATATTTTCCTAATTTAATCAGTGCATGTATGTCCTAATCAGTGTATGTGTTTAATCAAATGCACGTCGTGTTGGTTTTATATTTTTGTGCAACAACTATCATGAATGTGTAGAGTAGGTTTTGCATGTTGGTTTGCATGTTGGTTCAATTGGTGTCCTTACGAAGAGACGGGAACGTCTTGAAACCGGTAGACATAGAAACGTCGGCAAGTGGTTATTTACAAATATTTAATAACATTTAGTATTATTTTACGTACCCTGCCCATCGCAGCCTCCCTATTTTGATATATTGCACTATGTTAGGCTAATTGTTGTTATTGTATATCTCTTTGTTGTTATTGCAGACTGCTTTGTTTTTATTGTAGACCTCTTTGTTGTACCGTATTTTTCAAACTTTGTTTTCCTGCACAGCTTCGAAAAGCTTTCTTTCTAGAAGAGAGATATATTGTCTTTTTTACTCAATACCAAGAATTCAGAGCCATACGCAAGTACGGGGCGTAATAGTATTTTGTAGATGGTAATTTTTGTTTTTTTCGACAAATATCGAGATGCAAAATGTCTTTTCAAACCAAAGAAGCCTATTTGCCATGAATCAGAAAAGTTAAAAAATATTTCATTTACTTTTTATTCCAAATATGAAAAAAACATAATTACATAATTAAGTATTTCAATAAGGGAAAAGGATAAAAAGAATCATTTTATATGTCTAACTTATATTTTAATGATCATTGCACAAATTTTGTAATTTTTCTCTGTAGGTATTTGTTTTGGACAATTTTTTTGTAATTGAACTGAAGACCTTGTTTTAAAAACTGCCAGTCCAGCTCCGATTGACATATGAAAAATATAATTATAATTATTCGATACATCGGAGGTTGCTGTTTTTTATTCTATTCACCTCAATTAGTGTATCATGCTGCAATTATGTCTACATCTACATCTGCCGCATGTCAAATGTGGACACCGTCCGTCCGTATGATTGATAGTATATCCGTAATCGATTTGTGGAAAAAAAGTCTTAGCAGAAGAATCAGATGTAGAGGACGAAGCAAGGCTATACTTCTCTTGATCAGAACAAACGTGATACATAGTCCCACTTGAGTTGTACACTCTGCACCCATGGCCCATTTGACCGTATTGGTTGCTAGAGAACCTTAATGTTTTGACCTCTTATAAATGAACTCAAAGAAAAAATATTTTCGTTAATTTACGATTTTGCCATTTTAAAACGCCGTTCTTTAAAAATTGAGCCATTAAAAAAATAAACGTTTAGTGAAACAATAATTTAATAAGGTATTTCTGATAAAAAAACATACATAAAAGTATTATGTAATTAAAATAGTATTTCATTTCGACCGGCAGATTACGCCTCTTCAAATTTAGACTTAACTTAAGTAAATAAAATTAGTAAAATAACTTTGTTTTTTACCACTATTTTTTTTTCCACTGACCGGTTTTACAGTTGAACAAGATTTTTACAAACATAGGTACATTAAAATTTACATAAATCATGATGATTTAAAGATAATTGATTTAAAAAAATTGTTTTGTGTTTAAATATAAATAATAGAATTTTATTGATTGATTTGGTGTTTATTTTGTAGAACTCATCGTTTGAAAATGCCTTCAGAAGGTGAATAATTGTCACAAAATTTTTGTTTTTATAATTTTCATATTTGTAAAAATAAAATAAAGTGTTCAGTAGACTCAAATCAGTGTTTGATTTCTAATATTATAGGTTTTAATAGCATTTTAACCAACGATAAATTTGCTATATTTTAAAAATTCTGGGTTAAATTACACCTCAAATAAATGTTAAAAAAAACAAAACACAAAAAATATTTCAGTTCAAACCCTACGGAATGGAATTATGTTTTATTTGGAGAGAACAGCGTTTAGAAATGTCAAAATCGCATAATTTGTTTACTTTTTATTAGACTACAAAACCTTACAAACAAATAAATACATTATGTATACGAGACGTTTATTTTTTTCCTATAAAAATACAGTACATAGAGAGAACTTCACTTGTTTATTATATAAGTAGGTACTTAAAAATAAATTTTATGACGATATGTCGTAACTGTATAAAATAAAAAATACATTAGTTAAATACACATTCATTGAAGATAGGTAACAATTACAAAATTGTACGACAAGAAAATTGGTCATAATGTTATTTTTTTTAAATAATGTTAATAGCTGTGACGCAACTATCTAGTAATGAAAACATATGATTAATGGTTAATTGTGATTGGATAAGTTCAAAAGCTAACGATTTGAATGATCACGCTTTTTAATGCATTAACGAAAATTTATTACATTTTGAATCTAATTCACATGACTATATTTTTTGGTCATTTTTTAATACAGCCGTAAACTTTATTTTTAATTGTATCTGGATAATTTTTAATACTTATGAATGCTCCGTACTGAATAAACGCTATGGAAAGAATAACGAAATCAACCGCAGAGCTGACAGCCAGAACTACGTTTATCGCCAAAAGGTGCCGATAAATGCCAAGGAGTGAATCAAGTACCAGTAAACATACAACATAATTATTTTTATCATTATTATTTTTCGTTCGGAACATATAGCAAAAAAAAAAACATATTTCTGGCGTGCGTCCGAGGACAGCAGATGAAACAGAGTGCTGTTATTAATTTTTTGATGATTTAAGTTCCCAATTTATAAAAAAAAACATAACTATAGAGAAAAACTCGATAATTTATAAGGACCAATAAAAAAGACAATGTATTATATTTTTACTAATACTTATAATTCAAAAACCTTTAGAATTCTTAATGGAAGTTTATTGTAAAATATTATATAAATTAAAGACGAGTGATACTTTAATCCACAAATTTGGAATATCCAGTGACCGGTTTCATCGCTTTCGCGACATCTCCGAGACTGCTTTTTTTATTAAGGAGTTCAAAGTATAATTCAAAATTATATGACAATAAATTAAATAAAGTTATTTTTATCTTAAGGATCATGATCAATTTTTTTTGGGTTAACTAATGAAAGCTAAAAATAACTTTATTTAATTTACTTTCATATAATGTTGAATTATCTATTCTTACCTCTGTTTTGTATAAATACATTGAACTCCTTAGGAAAAGATATCAGTCTCAAAGATGTCGCGAAAGCGATGAAACCGGTCACTGGATATTCCAAATTTGTGGATTACAGTACCACTCGTCTTTTATTTATATAATAAAAAACTTATAACTCTTTTATCTACTATTAACTCTGTATAAGTCCTTTTCCTAGCGGAAAGGCTTGTTTCTTCTTTGGAGAAGAACATCATTAAAATGAAAAAAATACTGAACTTGTAATAAATTTTATTACATGTACTGTATTAACTTTTTTTTTAAGGCGATTATTCTCACGCCTCAATTGCCAGTCCAGGAACGATGAATTTTTGCATTGAATTAAAATTACTTCATAATTTAAAAACCGTTTCACATACCGGGGGTCTTTCTATCGGTTTTGCTCATATTTAATTATTTAAAAAAAAATAATTCGACTTACTTTTATAAATTTCAATTTCGTTATTCGCGATAGTTGAAGTGAACTCTACTGTTTTCATTGCCCCTTTTCTGTGAACTGGGTGAATTGTTTGAAAGGTTTTTGTCAGATTTTGTAATTTTTTTATCATGACCAAATTCATATTATGTATACGAACGGTAACAAAAACTAAAATTAATTCACTCGTATAATCAAGTTACAAAAATCTATTTCCATTTAATACAAACTTGATGACATTAATTAATATTATTATTCTCATTATTTTAAAGATTACTAAACTCTAGTATCGCTCTTCATCCAAGTCACCAGCATATTGAATCCATCATCATATTTCTAGGATGTATGTTTACTAGGGATGGAGAGACCGAAAAAGATATTGAAAGGAGAGTGGGTGCCGGGAACAGGGTGAACGGAGTACTACAATCTACTTTGGCAAACAAATGTTTATCGCAAGCGGCTAAACTAGCAGTTCACAATGTAGTTCTAGTGTCAACTCTTATGTATGGGAGTGAAGTATGGAATTGGGAATAAGATGATAAAAGTAGGTTAAATGCTGTTGAAATGCGATCCCTCAGGCAAATGTGTGGTAAAACGATGTATGATAGATGCACAAATGTCGAGATCCGTGAAGTGTGTAAGGCTGAGACATGCATTATCGACAGAATCAAGAAAGGGGTGCTGCGTTGGTTTGACATGTAGAGCGAATGGACAACGAAAGAACGGCTTAAAAGATCTACGATGCGAATGTTGATAGATGCAGAAAACGAGGAAAGCCAAGAAAGACATGGCACGACCAAGTCCATCAAATACTTGAAGATAGACATGTCAAAAGTAAGAAAAGTTGGCGTTCGTGCATGAGAAGATGTATGAATGTAGAGGAAGCGAGGTCTGTATGCAAATATAGAGTGATATGGCGTTCTATCTTCTCTGCCTACCCCTACGGGGAAACGGCGTGATGGTTTGTTTGTTTGTTTGTAAATGTTCCCCATCTCCGTTGTAATTTATACAAAATAATCAGATAATGTACACCGCTCAATCGAACTATTTTTATTTTATCAATTCACTGTACAAGGATTGTTAGTACTAAATTTGACAATTACAACAGTAAGGGTTAGAAAATCAACACAATAGGTACTTTCATTTAACGGAAAAGGACAGCAACTCTGGTTATGCCGATTGGAAGAGCCGCCAGGCAGCTGAACATTATCACTTTGGAAATCGACATCTTTCACAACACTGAAACTATGTTAATAATGTCGAACCATTGCTCAAATGTTCCTGGTTTGATATTTTGTCCCAATTTAATGTCTTAAATATTTTGATATTTGTAATGTTATTAAAGTAAAATAAATAAATTTGAAAATGAAATAATTAGAATTTAAAAAAATATTTGTTCAGATCATATCATACCCGAACATTAGACTTAATGGAATATTGCAGTATGGAACTGCCTTTAAAATCAACCTTTCACGTTCATACTGCCTGGAACTGGGTATTTCAAGCATGATAGGCAAATGCGCCAACCACTACACTACGAGGCGGATTTTTTTCACTCGATTTCCTTTTCCGGTATTTTTACCTGAGAGTAGCCATCAAATTAAAAACTCTCGTCCAGAGATCTTGTTTCACACACGCAATGAGGAAGGTCAATGCAACGGGAAATTGGATATAAAAAATGTTTTCGTATGCGCAGTAAAAATCATGGCCTCAAGTTGTACAGCAAAGTTACTTGAAAATGGATGAAACAATAATAACAAATAACTACTTTGAGGGACTCCACAAGTTCTTCCAAATCACCCTATAAATTTCAAAGTACGAATGTTGTAATTAAAATAAAAAGATGCATAACCAGCAAAAAAAAACATTAATTCAGCACTGACGATTAAACGCCAAATAAATACAATGAAATCAGGGAAAAAAAGTCATAGAGAGGGTGTTAAAATACACGGAAAAAGGCTCTGACATCCATGGAAAATAAATTAAATAATTAATATAATATGAAACTAAACAGAAGCAAAACCAAAGTAATTACTGTGGCCCACAATAAGCAACGAATGCATATAGTAATGTCAGGAGCAACTCTGAAAAACGTGAAAGAGTTTGTGTACCTTGGAAGCAGGATCACCTGGGATGGGAGAACAAAAAGAGAAGTCGACTGCCGCATACACCAAGCAAGGCTTGCGTTTAACAAAAAATCAAAGATTTTTAAGTCGAATAATATGAATCTAAAACTCCGCAAGCAATTTGCCAAGGCATATGTATGGATCATATTGAAATACGGTTGTGAGACATGGTGCCTTACCGAAAAAGATAAAAAAAGACTAGAGGCCTTCGAGATGTGAAAAAATATATATATATGTCAAAAAAAATCACTGAACTTGATTGTATTTTTTTATCGGGTTAGATATGAGATCATTTTAATTTGTAGAAAAAAAGTGAAACGTATATCTATCTTGACACAGTAGCTCAATCATAAATAATTATCGACGTGCTTATAAGCGACGTGATAGTAATTCTTCACCATAGTTGTTTATCGTATTTGCGATCACAATGAAACATTCGCGAAAACCTTATATTAAATGTCAAAATATTTACGTTTCGCAACGTGTAATCCTGCTGCACAATCACATATTTTAATTTTACCGATGTAAATATGGAAAATATTCCAAAATTGCTTTTTTTTTATTTATTAATTATTTATCATGCTATTTATTGCATTTAGCCGGTGGTTGGCAAGCCAAATGTCAAAAAAGTAGTCGGCATAGTAATTGTTATTAAATTTTCATTTCTTTGTATTAGATACTCCTTACTATTTTGTAAATACAATATGTTGTATTATTTTTTATAGAAAACACCGATTTTTCCCCAGTGAACTGTATTAATTTACGAAGAAAACAAAAAACAAACCGACACGAGCGTTGACTTAGAGATTACACACGCGATGACTTATGAATGCGATAACTTAAGCATGTTCATTATTATTCATTGTGATCGCTTAAATGCTTAGCATGTTTTTAGGCACGTCGACAGTTACTTGTGATTGAGCTACAGGTAGGCCTAAAAATTGCTAACCAAGAGCCTGTTACACAGCAAAAAGTTTTAAAAGTTTTACGTTAAATAATTTTTAGGTTTTTGTAAAAAAATGTTGCTAGTGCAACAATTTTTCTTTCTTTTCTTTCACCTTTAAGTAAGGCCTGAAAAACTATTGGGTATATATCTTCAGACCACTAATTCATTTTATGTTTTTATTTATTTTCTTTCCTGAATCCCCCATCCGTCTCCTGCCAAACTCATTATCCTCTCTTACATTCCTAATCGTATATTATAATATGTATAACGCAAGTATTTTTATCAAAAAAATACTTTAAAACGAGCTCCATCTGCCCTCTAAAAAACAAGTGTTATTAAAAAATAAATATGTTTATTAATATGTAATATTTTTATAAGGACACATTTTGGAAAAATTGTTTTTGACCAGTCTATTTTTTTGTTGGCTGGAATATATTTCTCGGTCCTAAGAAATACAAACTTTTTAATTTAATAAGTATAAATAGTGAATGAGATTCAAGCATTTGATAATATACATACATATAACTTTTAAAGTATCTACTTATCTCTATGGTATGATTGTGATCAATTGAATGATTTTTAATCTACGGATCATTTGTTACGTCGAATTAGTTTGTGTGCAGAAATGTACAATGCTAAATGATTTTTTTACTGAATGGTATTGAAAAAAAAACATTTTGGAAAATACTTAAGTCTGTTTAAATGCTTGCAAGAATTATTACGTTCTTAAATGTCCACTCAATGTTTAGTTTTAATATTTGAGTGAACAAGTTCGCCAGAAGCCAATTTAGAATTAAACATAAATTAACTCTTTCGTCGTCTTATTACATTAGTACTTTATACGGCACAATATATTTTTTATGATACAAAATATTTTTGATGATACAAAATATTTTTGATGAAACAAAATATTTTTGATGAAACAAAATATTTTTGATGTGATAAAATATTTTTGATAAAAAATATTTTTGATAAAAAATATTTTTGATGAAACAAAATATTTTTGATGATATAAAATATTTTTGATACAAAATATTTTTGATGATACAAAATATTTTTTTATAATAAAAAGGACAATTGAAATCTAAATAAATGTACTTATTGCAACAGAGCCGGAGAACATTATTTTTTTATGAACGCGATAATATGGAAGTCTAGGCATTTTAAAAAGGTTTTGTCAATGCTTGGTTTGAGTGATCACTTTACACACTATGAAATATTTACCCCCCTGCTTAATATATAAAACAGAAGGATCTATCAGAACGTTAGTTTTATATGTTTTTTTTTTTTTTAATACTATGGTGAGGATTTTCATGTCAGTGTAATGTGTGTTCTAGCGAAGACGGGTCTCGAAATCGGTAGACATGGAAAAGTCGGCATGTGGTTAAATACAAATATTTACCAACATGTTTGACCACAAAGTTAAAGCTTTAAATATTTTTATAATACGTAACATAATCACGAAATATCGGTAAAAAACACCAGTACAAAAATAAGAATTTCTCAAAAAAAAGTAAGTTTAAATGCCGGACAAATTATTAACTTTAAAATGAACTTTTACACTACAATGACTTACCTGACTTCTTGAAATAATATTTCGGAGACAAATTAAAAATCAAAATTAAAAAGCGCAATATGATGACTATTAATAGCACGACATATATCAACTCCCTCGCTTAGTAAAGAGACTCCCGGACGAAATAAAGAATAGTGATATGAATAAAAACAAAGTAAAATTGGTTTTAAAAATCTTTTTCTTAAATTCTAAGTTAAGTGTGTAAAAAAAAAAAGTTATAAAAAAATGGGGAAACCAAACAATTTAAAACAGTGTCAAAAAAAGTGTTTGTTTATTATTTTTATATATTTCGTTATCAAAAAAGACTTGATTTACTTGTATTTATTTTTTTTAAACTTTTATTTTATTGATATTTTTTAGATTTTTTTAAAAATATTTTATTTAAACATTATTATATTGTGTTACAAAAATGTTTAAAGAGAGAAATCCCTGCAAAAAAACTGATTTTGCAGTTTGGCGGGAATTAAAAAAAATGTTTAGAATTAAAAAAAAAAAAAAAAAAAAAAAAACTGTGACTTGACCTAATAATATGTGATCAAACGGGTTTTTAAAATGATGGTTTTTTTTTAGTCATGAAATTTAAAAATGCGTGAATGGTGGAACAGAGGGTTAAGAAAGACAAGTTTGTCAAGTGGATGATTTTGCCGGATTGGACGGAATGTCTTGTCAAAATGGAATACCTACCTATACTAGTGGCTAGCGTACAAGTACCTTGGGACTAGAAATAACGAGAAACTAGATATAACCTCTTCACTTGGCCACGAAGTCAAGTGACTCGCCAGACGACTTCAACATTTAGACTTGAAACTTTTATTCCAAGTGCGCATTTCGAAAGTCAAGTGCTAAGGTGTTTGATTCAATATTTTTTTAACATTATTTCTGACTACCGCTTGTCAGAGGTATTTGGATTATTTTTCAATTAGTTCTTAGTTCAGTGCCAAAATACGGCGTTTATTGTCAAAAAAATTAAAGTACATACTTGCTATACAAAAAAAGTATTTGACATGCCAAAATTGCAAGAAAATATTCCTAGCAGCTCTACTAGATACAAAAATACCCGTTCTAAAGCTACATATATTATATGTGTATACTATACTACTAATAATGTTAATAATCATGGTTTATTAAAAAAAAAAACAATTTCTTTAACTACTACATACATACTTAAGTAAAAGATTTTTCTGGATCATGTCTAGTCTGCCTAACCAGGTATAACCTATTTTGAGGCGGACATTTTTATGCTACAATAAACAATAACCTGACTACCAACTAGTTAATTTATTATAGAGTTATACAATAATTAAATATACCATTTGTTATTTTCGAATGTTTTTGAGTAAGCTTTCCGATTTTTCTCTACCTAAATCCAGTAACCACTTAAAAAATTATATATTTATTGAATTCAGGTTATGGTTTTGTAACGTTTGGGTAACATATTAAATATTTTGGGGCCCAGAAACCTAAAATTTCTTCTGGTAGTGTTCCTTTTGGGATTAAGTATAATATTTTGCTTGCACAGACATAATTATTCTAGATATATATAATTGCTTTATATCTAATATATCGAATTCCCCGAACAACTTGACGCTGGGGTACCTGATGGGTTTTTTCAAAATTATTTTGTTAATTGATTTTGGAGCAGATTAGAGAGGTTTTACTCAAAATATAGATTAATTAGTGCCTCCATTATCTATTCAGTGGTGCCTCCTCATTGTATTATGCCAAAAGCATGGAATTAATAATAGTCCAGAAACCGCATACGCACATCAAACAGAAGGCGACTCAACTACTCATAAATGAGTAGGTTTACGTTTTGACCTATTAGTTTTTTTGTAGACGTCGCTCAGTACGCAACTCCTGATTCGAATTTAACCATGCCGTGTTGTGTCCTTTTAAAGTGTAGAAATACTGCTGGATCTGAAAGAAACAGGATACTATCACATTTCATGTATAATTATCAAATGAATGTGTTTGTCACAAATGCATTACTTAAAAATTGAATTATTATTCCATCTGTCAGATTGTCGAAGACACAAAATGGAAATTTCGTTAGTGTTGCCAGAGTTGTAAATTTTTTTACCCTACTTTGCTCATATAATAAGAGAAATAATGAAAATTGAACCTCGGATCAAACAACGCCGTGGTGGACACTAGGCCGACATTATCTTTAAAACATAAAATATTATTTAACATGATATAAAAATATCCGTTTTATGTAAAATAAAATTTGTTTTATATTTTAAGTTCTAACTAACTAACTAACTAACCATCACGCCATTTCCCCGGAGGGGTAGGCAGAGAGGATAGAACGCCACACCACTCTGTCCTGGCACACTTCCTTTGCTTCCTTCACATTCATACACCTTCTCATGCACGCACGTCGATTATTCCGACTTTTCACATGACCACTTTCAAGAATTTGTTGTACTTGATCATGCCATGTCTTTCTCGGCCTTCCTCGACTTCTACAACCAGACACATTCGCATCATAAATCTTTTTAGCCGTTCTTTCATCATTCATTCGCTCCACATGACCGAACCATCGCAAAAGACCTTTCTTAATTTTGTCGATAATGCTTAACTCAGCCTTGCATTCTGCTCTAATTTCGACATTAGGGCACCTATCACACATTGTTTTTCCGCACATTCGCCTGAGGGATCGCATTTCAACAGCATTCAGTCTACTTTCGTCCCTTTTTTTCCAACTCCATGCTTCGCTTCCATACATTAGGGTTGGTACCAGAACTCCATTATTTTAAGTTCTAAGTTCATTAATTCATTTTCTCTTATTAAATAAATCTTTAATTATCTACTCTGTTGTGTCAATCAATGTTTCCGAGTGCACAATACGATTTTAGAAAATTAACAAATTGTTTTTTTTTTAACTTACATTTGTGTTATGGTTATATTCTTTGCAATCTGGCAATATTACTCGGTGACTTCAAGTATGCGCGCGGCAAAAATGTATCTAAGTGAGGAGATTATTGGACACAGTTCGATGTATTCAAGTATGATTCTACGCTCCTTCTGGACTATTCTTAATTCTATGGCCAAAAGTTATAATTGAGTTACATAAAATATAATATAGTTGTGTGAGATTAATTAAGGATAAAATGTTACTTATTGACTTGAAGATATGGGAAAGTTTTTTAATTTTTTGTGTTTTAGATTCTATCCTTTCTGTTCATTTAAAATATTTATCAATAATAATGTTTTATAAGATTTACTGATTCAAGTATTTCAGAGCATATTTTTAAATGAACGTGTTTTTTAGGCTGTCCCATTGTGGTTTTACTAAATGTCATGTATTTTGTTTTGTCAATAGGTTAAGAGATTGTTATCCAGACACATTTTTTATTGTATTGACACTGTTAAGTTGCAATACAATAGAATAATAAGTTTATACAAACAAACTCTATTATAATACATATTAACAATAATAATAATACTATATTGTATTAAAAATGAAGAAATTACAAAAATCAAATACTTAGAACACTTAAACACAAAAATTTGAAAAACTAAAAACAAGAATGAAAAAAATATAACTTAAAAAATACATGACTTACTGATAAAAAAAAATACAATTAAAATAAATAAATAACTTTATAAAATTAGCAACTAATAGTCTAAATTCCAAAAACTAAAGCCTAGTAAGGAAAATTCCAAATTATAAAAACAAAAAAAAATATTTGAAAAAAATCTAATAAATGTATTATCGCTTCGGCTTCTTACACATTTGTCTTAGAAATCACATTTGAATTGCGTTCACTCTGCTTTCATTTTTGTTTTGCCAGATCCATGTTTCGATTCCATGCGTAAGTTTCAATGAGAAAGGAAATTAAACGCAATTTTACTTTAAACATTTATCCGGTTAGTAAAACTACAAATCAAATAACCTTTTTACCTACTAGGCCCGATCCACTCATTAATCCGTGCGCCATCTAAATCAATTATCCACCCTTTAATAACAATTTATTTGCCAAATTAATAACAAAAAAAAACACGAAAAGCAGGATCGTAAAAGAGGTTACAGATAAATATATAAGAAGAAATTTTATGTAAATCGTGTAAAATTCATGTAGTCGTCGTGCCAATTGCTAAGGCAGACGCCTTCCTGTAATGAAGTAAAATGGTGTCAGTATCCGAAAGGAAATAATAATGATCTATTATATTCCGTTTGAAGACTTAGTTTTTTAATTTTATTTTTATTTTATAAAATGTAAAGTTGCAACATGTTAACAAAAAGAAATACATAATAAAGCAAAAGTACAGAAACAAAAAAAACGAAACGAAATACCACACCATAAAAGAAGCAACCTCTTGTGCTTTCTGTGAGATTATAATATTGATAATTCAAGTACAAAATACACATTTATAATTCAAAAGATTAATGAAGGTATACGAAATATTTTTTATAAATAAGTGCATATACATATGCATGCAAATGCGCATGCGTGCGCACGTATGTACTATTATACACATACATACGCGAACACGCACACTCACTTTATTGCACATACACATATACCAGAGGCGGTTCCTTAGTATGTGCATAAGTGCAGTGCACTGCCAAGTAAAAATATGTGAAAATAAATAAGTAATTTTTTTGATGAAAAAGTATTTTATAGGTACAAAGAAACAGGGAGTCGTTGCAATATTATACTCGTAAACATCATAATATTCAATACTAGCGCTAAAAGATCTAGCGAGATCGACTCTAGCGGACGATTTTCTCATCTTGTCTACGCATGCGCAATCGTCCCTGTGCATGTTCTGTTTTGCACAATTCTTTGCCCTAAATTTGTATGAAATATGTAATTTCTCCTAAGATCGTCATTTGAGCGAAATAGACAACGCTTTGTACTGGTGAATCGTGCGTTAGAGAGGGAAGATAATAAACACACTTCGGGCATTACAGCATGCGCATGCGCAGATTTGAAGTTTGAAGTTCGTTTGCAATGTCACTTTGAACATGCGTAATGACATGATATTAGTACAAATTTAGTTGATTTAGTATACTATGACGTGTGTATAATGTTAGGGGAATTTAACGTTCCAGGTTCCGATGCGCGGGCTGTCATCTGTCATACTATTGCCCGTTTATCACGTCAGACCTGTCTTATTGTTATAATATTATTGAACTTAATATACAATTGACAAAATGTAAAGAAATGCACTGCCCATGTTTTCGGTCAGGAGCCGCCAGTGACATATACCCACATACATACTATAACATGGCGATAAAAAACATAACATAAGGTTTTCAAGTTGCTTTACAAAAGAATTCGATGTAATGTAGAAAAAAAAAATTAAAAAAAAAAACATATTTCCTTAATTTTAAAGTAAAAAAATATGACTTAAATGTTAAAAAGAACATTTAATTAGGAAGTTTGATGGACAAATATTTTTACCTTGAGCTTGAATTTTGTAAAGACATTGATATTTTTTTTTTCGTCCGGAAAATCATTAAAAAAATAATTTTTTTGAATATATTTTGTCAATTGATGGAACATTAAAATTTGAAAAAATAAAATTTTGTTGGAAATGAAGATGGTTTTTTTTAAAAATCGGTTTAATTATAAATCTTTGTACTCTTTTTACTGAGTTTAAAATACTTGTGTAGAAACCTCCGTATTGTACGAAGTGTTTACCTCCGTATTGTACGTGTAAAATTTAGGTTGGTTTAGCTTAATATCAATAAGCCGTGCATTAAACACCATTTATACGCATTGCTGCTACCGAATAACGCAAAGTTCACGACCATTATAATATATATTATTAAAATAATCCGCGATAAATATACTAACGCCATTAAAATTATCAGCTCCAGAGAAATTAAATTTGCATTCACGCATAATTTTATTCTGCTTTAACTACATCTCATAACAAATTAGCTCCATTTAATGGCATTTTGGAATTAAAGGTAATATATATTTAATTAGTTCCCGTTTCGAAGAATATCGAGTTATTCTTATTTAGTTTTGGTAAATTATGCAATTTGAGTTTCCGAAGTATAGATATGACATAATTTCTCGTAAATAAAGGTATATAATATTTGAAATACGTACCGAATTTGTTGTAAATTTCTATCATGAGGCACTTACATTAAATGACGGGTAAGAGAAATTTCGGATTGGCAATAAACTTTACACTAAGTAAAAAAATATATAAATTGAATCATCGTGTTATCATCTCTATAAAGTAAGTCTAAGTTTTGTCATTTTAAAATTGTACCACCCGTGACGTCACGAGATCAAATCGGTGAATTTTCCGGACATTTAAAAGCAGAACCCCACACCAGTCAAAACAACCACATTTTGTTGAAAAACGAGGCTACCCGGTAACTGGAAATCTATCACAACGATCGATTGATTATTGGTAACATCTTTTCACTTGATCTTCTGATGTGTCTTCTGAAGTTTTTCTTTTATATTAAAAAAAAATTTACTATTTTTTTCGTATATTTTCGAGAAACTTCACCTTACAATTAAATATTTTATTTTTAATTTTTAAAGTGTGTAAGAAATTATTTTTCATGTGAAATTTCCAGTATTATTGAACATCTCAATTGACATTAATAAAATCAATAAATTAATACTTTAAATTTTACGGATTTTCACGAATCATTATTAAGGGTAATATAAAAAAATATTTTTGGTAGTTTCCTTAGATTGCCAGTGGTTTTACATAACCTCGTAGCTACATTATTTTGGAATTGATTTAAAACAAAAAAGTTATTCTCGTTTATTAATAAAATAAAACCTTTTATATTATCCCCCCGAAATTCGCTTTATGGGGTAGGTGGGTTTCAGTAATGTAGCGTTTTTACCGTCGATTCACAATTTTTTAGAGGACGGCTCGTAATGAACAACATTATTTTATACCGTGGTAGTATTAAATGATCATTCCAGTAAAAGGCAAGCGTCAAACGAAACATCTGAGAAAAATATAAGGTTCTTTTGGAATACATTTTTTTTTCATAGCATCGTTAGTTCCGATTTCAAAACAATAAACCGAAGTCTTTTTAATGTATTGCGATTCAAATAAAGTTCTTGTAAGAAATCAAAATCTACCTACAGATACTAACTGCAGGATAAGACTGCATCTCCAACCTATTAATAGAAGATCTGTCTTGAACATCTAATCTCCTTCACCGCGGATATCACATTACTCCAATCAACAGATCTTCTCATAATTAAAATGGAGAAATATAGCGTAAAACTCGGCAAACTAATTAGGCGATCCACTGAAGTTTGAGATCTCCTGGCAATAAAATTTAATTCAAAAACGAATAAACGGCTTTTTTGCCATGGGAATCGGACGATTTGTATTTCGTATGATTTGGATTCATTATTGAGTTTTGTAACAGTCATTAAATCTTCGCTTGATTACAATATTGAGCTATGGAAAAAAATAAATATATATATAGTATTTATTGTGAATGCAGTTAGTTGGTGGAATTTCCTTTTAATTTTTCAAAAATATTACAAAATGAATGGATTAAATTCTACGTTTATTTTTAAAATAAACGAAAGTTAACGACTGTTCTTTTCTAGGTTTATATATAAATCCCCTTTCGTTCAAAATTCCTACCATTATTTCGGTGTATTATTAAACTTGAACTATTGATAGCATATAAGGATGAATATTTAAATATTAAAGTTAGTTTGATAATGCACTAATCAGACGAAATGAATACTTCTGAATACAATAAAATAAACATAAAATTGAATCTCTATCACAACACGGACTATCTCTTCGTTCTAGTAACGAGAGAACCCCTTAAATACCCTTTCATCGCTCTAATTTTCTTGCCTCCTCTTTCACAGTAGTAGCTGCTCGATTGTGGAATAACCTACCCCCAATGTCCATTTGAGTCAATATTAAATTGTCACTATCAAAATATTTAAGTTGTTCCTTTATCTTTCTTCTTTCCTTCCCATCCACTCTCCTCTCTTCATAGTACACTGTTAATTTTTTGAAATTTTATATTTTCTTAATCTTTGTTTTTAATTGTTTATAAAATTGTAAGATTCAATATGTCCATGTACTTGTAATTTTTTCAAAATGAGCGGTTTGGGTAGGTAGGAAGAAATTGCTTTAAGGCAATACCTAGTAGGTGCACTAGAAGTAAAGAATTATTTTTTTGCAACGATTCGCGGACCAACTTTAAAATGTACTCTCCTATACCCAGGATACATAGGTATGGAAATGAATTAGAACAAATATTCGATATCTTCAATACACATTCTGTTCATGAATTAAAACGAATTCTCACTCGTTATTTTTTAGAAAAATAATGGATTTATTTTTAAATATATTATTAAACTTTACTTTGTTTCCTGGAATATGTAATTTTTTATTCCTTTTTTTAACATGTTAAAGATAATTTTAAATTGTACATTGGTGGATTTATTGCCAAATGGATGATTTCATTAAATAGAGGTAATTTTTTTTAGTCATTTAACTATTTTTATTTTTTATTTTTGTTTTATTGCTCAAAAAACTTTTATTTTTTTAAGTACTTATGTTGTATAATTTTTTTATTATTATTATCTAGTTATGCTCAACTTTACTGTGTTATATTTATATTTAGTATATAAGGTTTTCTTATAATTATTGCTTTTTTTTATTAAGAAATGTTATGTTTCTTTTTAACTTGTTGTATTATATGTTTGCAAAATTGTTTAGTTTCAATAAATCTATTATTTCTTACTATGTAATTCATGATCATTGTGCACTGCTGTGATTATTTCTGTAAATTGTTATTTTTTTGTAAAAGGTTCTTTGAACCGTTGATGTATAAATAAATAAATATGCCTGCCTTTATATGTATTTAAATTGTATATGTATATAAAGTGTTAAATAAATAAATCTAGTCTAAATACTCATATTATATATATGGATGCCTTATTAAAGTATCTGATAATAATTTACTTATATATATTTTTGACAGAGATGATGCATTGAGAATACGGAAGTCTGGGAATTTACAAAGCTTATGCTCTGAAATCAGCTAAGATAAGTGATCATAAAACACACTGCGTAACATTTACCATTCTGCCTATAGGTAGTTGACTTTTATATTCACATTGGCGGCCTCCGTGGTGTGGTGGTCAAGACGCTTGACTCACAGACGGAAGGTTCCGGGTTCGATTCCCGGTGAGAACACAAAAATTAAATGTGATTTTTCTCAAGCCTGGGTGTTCTGTGATGTAATTCACCGCTGTAATTGGGCCTCCTGGCCTGTTGTGGTGCAAAAATAATAAAAATAAAAAAAAATAAAAAAAAAATGGAATTTTTCGATTCTTTGTAACATGCTTGGTTTGAATATTACATTTGCATGTGTGTTGACGCACTATAGAGAATAAAAGTACGCAGAAAAATGGCGACATCTATCAGGGAAGTTACCTAAAGAGGTAAGATTTTTTATACAGCGCACTAAATTCGGCGAACGCGCATTTGCGGTCGCAGGCCCTACGGCATGGAATGCTCTTCCAGCAGAGGTGCGAAACTGTGAGAGTGAAGTAATGTTTCGGAAGGAACTTAAAATCCACTTGTTCTCTAAATCATTTGAATAAATCCTTAGCGTGTGATGAGTAAATTGTTTTTCTTAAATTAAAAAAGTTAAAATTCAATTTATATCTTCATATAATCTCTTTAAAAAGCGCTCTTGAGGTATTTTATTTCGACCATGGCGCTATATAATAAGACTACGGCGAGAGTTTAAACATCGACACTTTTAAACTTATAATATTAGAAATCAAACACTGATTTGAGTCTACTGAACACTTTATTTTATTTTTACAAATATAAACATATAAAAATAAAAACTTCGTGACAATTGTTTTTATATATGTTTATATTTGTAAAAATAAAATAAAGTGTTCAGTAGACTCAAATCAGTGTTTGATTTCTAATATTATAAGTTTAAAAGTAGATGCTTACATAAATAATGAACGACTAACTGAAATTGAACATGTTAAATACTTAGGACTAACAATAGACAGACAATTGACATGGACAATTCATATCAACAATTTAATTAGCAAAGTGGCAACTTTATCGAGTCTATTTTTTAAAATCAAAAACTTTGTTCCAATAAAGGAAAAAAAAAAAATGTATGAAGCATATGTTAAAACTAAAATATGTTATATGCAACTACTATGGGGAACAGGATATCAAAATGACATAAACAGACTACAAAGACAGCAAAATAAAATATAAAAGTTAGTATATGACCTTCCCTATCTAACAGCAACTAAAGAACTTTTTGAACAAACTAAACAATTAAACGTAACTGAACTCTTTAAACTAGAATCTTTAAAATTTATTCATAAATTAGCCACTGATGTAATTGTAGACGAAGAATTAAAACTTGAAAAAAATTGTTGTAAACATGAACACAATACGAGAATATCAGAAAAATATCATATACAGTCTTTTAAAACGAGAAAAGGACAATCGAGACCTATAAACCATGGACTGAAATTATACAATAAACTACCAGACAAAACTAAACAAAAGACTCAGGCAACCTTTACAAAAGATGTTAAAAATATTATTATTAACAGTAGAATGTGAATTTTAAAAGTGAAAACATTTTGTTTAATGTATGTAACCCGTAAGGGTTTATCAATAAAATTTAAATAAAAATAATAAAAATAAAAAAAATAAATAAAAAAATAAAAAATAAATAAAATATGGAGTTCTACAAAATAAACACCAAATCAACCAATAAATTGACACTTTTATTTAACTTACTTTTAAAAACCAGATTATTTTTATTAACGATGTTTTAGGTGTCTAAATCTTTGTAAAAAAAATCTAATTTTTTTTTTGAAGGAATTAATATCATAATTTTATGTTTTCACTGTTGATAATATTACGCAATTCCAGGCATTTTATCATAATATGATTAGTAAAAAAATAAATATTATCAATATTTAAAGTATTTACTATGTAGACAATAATTTCAACGAACGTAGGTAAATGAAATATAAATATTAGTTATAAATACAATTTCAATAAATATTAAAATGGAAAGATACATGTCACAGTTATTTACAAAGCGTTGATAGCTGGAAAATTTAAAAGACTAAAAGTCAATTAGGTAAATTATATACATTTAAATACAAAGACAACAAAACATAATTCTTTAGTCAATATACAAACAACTTACCCTACATGACCCCTGCGACTGAAGTATACAAACAAATATACCCTTTTGACACAAAATACACGAAAAAAATTAAAACGATAAAAACTGCACACAAAATTGCATTGGAAAACCGATGATATAACATTAACTAAAGATATTGACACACACAAATACCAGACAATAACAAAACTACCACATTTGAAAAGCATGGACTGTCAAAAATACAATATAATGAACTTAACATGCGCGGTCCGTCCATAGATTGGATGGAACAAATGCTTCCCTAAAAAATGACTTTTGAACTATCAGTACCTGTTTTCATTTAAGTAATTAAATCCGCTTTTAATTTTTTTAGTAACCAAAATAAATATTTTAAAATGAGTTTATTGTTAATTGTAGCAATCTGAGATGTGTTTGACATTCATTCATTAATAACTTCAAAAAAATTCCGAGGAAGTCCACACATAACTTTTCGCCTGCCCATTTATGCGCGGACAGAAGTGAAATCCACTATACTTCAACTAATTCTGAAATAAGGGATTGCGTAAGTCTGTTAGATCCGTAAAGCGGTCGCCCGGTACTAAATTCCCAAGTCTGCGCATGCGCAAAATGAGATCTTTGGTAACTGTGTGGAAGCAAGTTTAATAAACCTGTACATGTTTATTTTTTATTATATTGTGACTATTTTCTACCAAATCAACCACTTAAATTGGTTGACATAATAGTACTATTGTATTTAACTATAAAATAAAACTCTTTCTAGTTTAAATCAGGGCATAAAAGTGATTTATAGTTTATTTCAGAGAACTTAATTCTTTGCACTGTGTTAGTAATAGGCAAATAGTTTACCTATGTACCTAGTACCAAGTTACTGCTTCTGTGATCGAAAATCTCACCGCACGCGCCTGGAACTTAAATAATATGGTATCATAATTTTCCTTGATACGAGTACTAAAAAAAAAATATTGGAGACAAATTTAAAATCAACGTTAAAAAGCACACGATGACTACAGTGACCAGACGAGACATATTATGACTTAACCATTTATTATTTGGGTATTTATTTATTCATCAACGATTCAAAGAACATTTTACAATGAAAAAATAAATACAGAAATAATCACAGCAGTAAGCAATTTATTATATATTACATAATATGAAATATACCAATATAATTAAAACTAAACAATTGAGTGAAACAGAGAAGAAGAACATTTAAGAGAAGATAATATAGAAGTCTAGGCATCTACAAGGCTTATGACCTGTCAATGGCTGGTTTTGGTGGCCACTTTACACACTGTGTAACATTTACCATTCTGCCCATATTTGAACATTTATCATAAGCCCTGTAGACGCCGAGACTTCTATATTACCTTCCCTTCAATGTTCTTCATTTCTGTTGTAATAATATTGATGTTTTTTGTTAATATTTCTTGATAAAACTCCACAGTCCAAGTTTATTCATAATTTTATCATAATCATTATCAATGAAACTTCTCGGTTTTTGACCAACGAGAGTCTTGAAGATGCCTACTTAGGTGAAAGCGCATGCATATTACTGTTGTAATATGTTAAAATAAACAGCTCCCCAGGGAGTTGAATCCAGTCCTTGTCTACAAAAATTTGGACAAACTAAAAATATTGTTAACTAAGTGAAAATTAAATATAAAAAATGTTAAATGAAACAGCAAAAAAATTAATAAAGCCTTAACGGGTTATTAAAATTGTATTAAAATTTAGCGAAGTTCTATTAACTTAATATATATGATAAGTTTGTAAATTATGAATTTGTTCATTATAAATCTTTTCTGCCGATTCTGAAATATAAAATTGTAATTCGATACTGTTGCTTTAAAATACTTTAGTTTTACCCTAAAGGTGATGAAGTCCAATATAAATATTCTTCGGATATGGCGCCGCACGAATCTGAGCCGACGAAATTACCTCTAAATTATTGCAGTGTCCATATTAGACCGTTGTTTTCATAGCGGGAAGCTTGAACTTCAATCTGTCCATATAAACCGCCATACCTACTGTATAGAGTCTGCGACATTTAAATAATTTACGCTCCAATTTAGATTCTCATATTTCGCAATTGACGCGGCACAGCCTCTGATTGGTCGACCAGTCTGACAATTCGCGCCAATGAGGAGAGCGGATTTTTCTACTTGGCGACACGGCTCGACTCGTTTGTCGATTAAGTTAAATGGCGATCATATAAATATGTCACTACACGCATGTCACGATCATTATCAAAGGCAAACGCCAGTATGCATTATGCATGTATTGGTGTACTGAAATTAAGAATGTTTTTTTTTTAAATATCAGCATATTACTTAAAATTTCATGAAGTGTGCAATAATTTGAACTGTGGGCAAAAAAACAGTTGATAGAAAAATGTTATAAAAAAAGAGTTTTTTCAGTTACAGTTCCGAAATATGGTGTTTATTGGCAAAACATTAATGGTACGTAGGTACTTGCAATGCAAAAAATTAAAATAAGTGTTTAAAATGCAAAATCGCATGGAAGTATTCGTTGTTGCTTCATTAGATTAAAAAATACCTACATTTTAGTTTATAATTTATTTTATTATGTGTTCAGGCGGATGAAGAATACAGTTCTGTTTGTGAAAAAGAACCAGAACCTCGAACTAGTGTTTTCGACGCCTTGGCTGCTCTCGGGTAAAAATCCTGAACGACAAAATCATGTAGAGATACACCAGCCTCTTTTTAAAGTGGTTAGCGCATGCGCCTACCGTTTTTGAGGTCCTGGTTTCGATTCGAAAGTTGTTTAAATTACAATATTTTATTGTTGCTGGCCCAACAAAGTTTAGAACTCGATGATGACTCAATGATCGAAATACGATGCATTTGGTTTGCCAATGTAGTGCCCTGTGCGCTAGTGGTTGCTGACGGGGGAATGATGACGATAATACTCCATTTTCCTTGCAAATTAGCATCTGAAGCGTCAGATTGACACCTTACCTTTAACATTAGAAAATGACGATTTTTTTTTTGATTAAAAACCACCACTGGATGCCAATAAGAAAATGATAAAAGTACATTAAAAATTCTGAAACCTGCCGGAAGTATATATTAAATGTAAAAAGGGGAATAAAAAAACTACAAACTCGATAATTCCCTTTCCGCACCTAATTGTAAATACTGAATTGGTACACTGACTGAAGCGTATCTTGATAATTTTTATTACATAAAGGTAAGATAATGAGTCTTACGCTTCAGTTGCCATTCCTAAAAACACATTTTTTAATCTATTATGTTTCGTATCGACTACATCGGGAATTAAACCGCTGTCTTAATAAATATATAACATCGCTGCGGTTTTCATTATTATCCATATACGTATATGTGTATATAATCACTGTCATACGTATTATTATAAAACTTTTCTGCATTCCATTTTTCGACATGCATAAACTTTTTTATTTTTATTTTTCTATTAATATTTTGTATGTTGTTTTGGATTATTTTGTCTATTGTTTTGATTATTTTGTATATTGTTTTAATTTGTTAATATCATTATAAAACTTTTCTGCATTCCATTTTTCGACATGTATAAATTTTTATTATTTATATTTTTTTATTATAATTTTTATTATTTATATATTTCTATTATTATTTTGTACATTGTTTTGACAAGTCGGGACATAAAAAACATATAATTGTGTCTATGATAAAATTGTGTATTTTGTGCATTAAATAAAAATAATAAAATGCGTTTTTTTATCGTTGTTTGTTATCGCTGTCGTCATACTTCATCATTTAATTTTGATAATTAACTGTTAAATTATTTTTTTTAAAAGCATTAGTATTAACACCCATTTTACATGTATGTATTAAACACATAAGTAAAAGCAACATATTGTGGGTACAAATACATGAGTTTTATACGCATACATATATTGTATTTCTGTATGGGATTAGATGGAGGTACCCCATTTGACCCGTGCCAGGAGTCTTTATGATGCCATATAGAAGGAATAGTGTTCCTTTTAAAGTCTCATATCTAATACTTTATTTCAGCCAATAAATCACGCACCGTATTAATTGACCCGACTGACGTTTTTCCTATGCGGAGCCATCTAAACTGCGTTCACAGTAACGATGCAATGAAACATTGAGTATTAATATGAAATGCAAAGAAACAGAGAATGAGAATGGAGTTGGAAATGAAACATGGAAATGGCAGAGGAAAGATAACAGTAGGATTGGAAAATCGATGTATCATAGGGTTGCGAATGGGGAAATCAGAAGGATACGAAAATCTGAGAGAGGTAATGGAAAAATCAGTAAGGTGTTTGAGGTGTGGAACAAATGAGTAACGAAATCTTAAAAAAATAGTACCTATATGGCAAAACTTGGTTAAAAAAGACATGGCGTGATCAAATAAACTTGGTCAAAAACCATGTGAAAACATGTGTGAATGACAAAATAAGAGGTTTGGAATGTACCTATATTAGAATAGGTGCATGTGGGGTTTTATCTTCTTTTTTTACCCCTACAGAGAAACCTACAGTAAAGATATTTACAGGGCCTATAACCTGTCATTTGATGTTTTGATTGATTACTTTGCTCACTGAATATAACCTGCCTATGTTTAAAGATCGATATTTTCACAAATATTTGAAACACAATTTTTGTGGAGTAAAAGAGCTAAAAAAAATTAACGCGAATAAGATTATCCCAATATTAAACTTCAACTACAACAAATCTTACGAAAATATTATACATATCAATGTTTATGCTATTTCTTGGGCCAGTTGGTTTAATTAACAATTTTAAGTAGCACGTCCAAATTTAAAAATTCATGTACAGAGCTTTACCCCCTTGGAAGTTCATTAAAATTTTTATATTTCAGTCAATGACTGTTAGTAAGTCACGCAAATGCCAAGATTGTCAAATTCTCCTCTTAATTTATTTTTTTGCAAAAATAAAATATTTCCCTTTTTTCTTATTTCCCAAATATTATAATTTTGTTGGCCATTTTAACAAATTGTACCTCAGGCATCAAACCTATAATTCATGTGTCCGCAACACTATTCACGGGACAGCAATCCGGTACAAAATATCTATTTATCTGTCGAAAAAAATATCCGAAAATATCATAAAAAAATTAACCATTATCAACCATTATGAAGATCATAATTCTACCACATACAAAGAGAAAAAACAAGAACAGGCCAATTCCAATTCATATTTATTTATTTATTCAACACTTTTTATACATATAAGGGTGGGCATATTGCCTTAAGATAATATTTTCCTACCTACCCAAACCGTTCAGTTTGAGAAAATTACAATTACATGGACATATTGAATCTTACAATTTTGTAAAAAAATTAAAACTAAAAAAAAAAATATTTAAAAAAAACAAACAACGACTTATTTATCTCATTAAAAATATGATGTAGCAATTTTCATACATTAAATAATTAAGGGGATGAATAAGATAAAAATAATAAAACATTTTACCAACAATGTAATACTTATGAAACATAGGATAAAAAAATATAAGATTACCAGTGAGGAGAAAAACAAAATGTTAAAACTCATTTTACAAGGAATTGAATCTGTAAAATTAGTTAGGTACCTGAAGAAGCAAATGAAATAAAAAAAGGATTTGAATTTTTAAAATGAATTTGAAAAACATGTTCTTCCTAAATTGAGAAAAAAATTGTACTGTTAATAAAACTTATATTAGTTCCTAAGTTGTTATGAACTAACTTAATAAAGCATAAATAGTATTGAAACAGCAATTTACAAAAATTAAAAAAAAATAAGGAAAGTATCTGATAAAAACCAAAAAAATGACCCAAAAACGTAAAATATAAGCAGCATGGGTTCACCAGTAAAAAAAATGTATATTAAAAGATTTTGTTGGTAAAACATTAGGTACCTACGCTTAACAAAAAGTAATTAAAATCTATTATAATGCTCATGTGTTATGTGACTTTCTGCGTAATGAAGTAATAAGAGAACGGACGCAGCAAACTCCGGTGACACTGTCATCAAGCGAAGGCGATACGGTTGGTTTGGCCATGTACTGCGGATGCCTACTTGCCTACTTTACAAGGCTCGACGTTCTGGACGTCCACTGCTTAATGTTCGTCGGCAGTTCATGTCATAATTACGAGACGCAAACCTGACTTAGAAGGATGCACAAGAGCTGGCAGCCGACAGAGAGGACTGGAGGATCTTCGTGGACATGGAATGATGACGGTTAAAATGCTCAACAATTTTTTTTCTAAAAGTTATCACACTGTATGCTTTTGTTAAATGTACTATAGTGGCGAATAGTCGCACTAAAAGGACGCTGCCAAGAGCGCTAAAGCAATAAATTGATGTCAATACTGGCGCAGATTACTATCATTTATTATACACACATACAAAATAAGCATTATATTATTATCTAGCTATTTTCTTTTAAGTTCTACAAGATAATATTTCAATTGCCTTTCATTGTATGCGAAGGAGATTCCGATTAGACTTCAGACAAAGTTAATCCAGTTGATGAACTTATTTATTTTTTACGCACGGAATAGGGAAACATCGCTTTTTTTTTACACTTTTAAAATAAAACGGGTCAATGAAATACTGTCCAGTAACAAAAATATGTTTCGCTTCTTATTAGTAGGTATCTATATAAAAATATTTTTTTATTTATAATTTTGAATTCCCACAAAAACGGTCGTTGCATTGACCACGTCCCTAATACGTTACGATTCATGTTTATTATAGCTTTGTTCCAAACCATTAAAATTTTCATAAAATATCATCACGAATCTTGACCATCAATGCCAAGCATGTCGCGTTTTTTTAGTGACATATTTAAGAAAAAAAAATTTTTTGAGAGGGAGTTAATTTTTTTTCGAGATGAAAAGTAGGTTATTTGACTTCTTAGCTCTCCAGCTATTTTTATAAAAAATCAAGTCGGTCGCTCCGTTGCGACGTGCGGAAAACACAAAGAAACAGACAAACAAACTTTCGCATTTATATTACATATTTTATTTTTTTGTATTCAATACACTATTTTACTTCAGTACAATTATATTTTTTTTATGTACTGACTTAGATATTAAGTAGAAATATGGATTATTTATAGTCTGTGTAATTGTCATCACGACGTATTTACAAAAAAATAAACATAATAAAATTTCTTATCAATTTCTGCAGTTGATTTCCAAGTACAAGAACTTTTTTTAAATCCTTTTGTATAGGTACTACGAATGACAGTGCTAAGAATAAATTATTAAATCTGTAATCAAATCGGTAAACCCATTAAAAGACAATATTACCATAAGAAATTACTGACTCACTTAAAAGGTAGCAAAAATTCTTACTCATTAATACCAAATACTCACTCGTACAAGCATAACTATTACCCATTCTAGATTACGCTGATGTTTCCATGGCTGATTAAAGCTGTTAGCAACTCGATAAACTTAAACGACTTCAGAGCCACGATTATGAACGGTTATCTTCATCGGTATATACTGGACGGTATAAACTAATATCGATATTTATGTACGAAAATGTGTATATTTGTATAAAAAGTCAAAGTATCGTCGTCGGTAATCGGTAATTGAACATGTTTAGAAAAAAAAAGTAATCATATTATATTTTCCATGTAGAAAACTAAATTTTACTTTGTAGATAAAATTGAAGATAAATATTTACTTCCCATCAGAATACAAACCCTGAACACATATATTAGGTATATTTTTGGTCTAACAAAATATGATCACATATCTGTTTATCGTAGGCAACTTAAATGGTTTCAAACTAGACAGAGGAGAGACTATCACTTCCTCTCACTCCCTATCACTTCTGTTCACTGTACTATAAGGTCCTAACGCTCCTATATACCCCCGTAAAAAAAATCTACGCTTATCAGTTCATGGTTTGCCTCTTCGTTTTAATTCTCAAAGCACCCTTTTAATGACCATCCACAATTCCTCTTTCTTTTTTAACTCATTTAGTGACCATGTAGCTCGGCTCGTCAGTGGAATCATCTCCAAACCAATATCAAAGATGTCTCTACAGTATATTTATTTAAATTACGTCTTAAGAAATACCTCATTTCTTTTCCTTAGTCTATTCTCATTTTGTCTTTCCTTTTTATTCCCTTTTCCCATTGAGTGCTTCTATTAAATTAAGATAATTTATTTACGAAAACTACTTCTATTTTTGTGTATCTTCAGTTTTTTTATATTTTTCACTTTCGTTTTCTATTAAAAACGCTTTGAAACATAAATATTGTAAATAAAACTTGTATTTTATTTGTAGGTTGGAAGAAATTGAGATTTAGCTATTAGTCCGCCAATATACAACTTAAATCATGTACAAAAAGTGAAATAAAAAATATTAACTATTATTATATATATTCGCTTGAAAAATTCATAAAAAATTAATATCTACATAATTGTTTGATATAATCAATTTTATGTAGTATGTACATATGGCAAAAAGAGTGTATGTTCTGTGTTTATAAATTTGTATAAGTAAGTTAAATTTTCTGGTTAACATCGACCGGTGTCAAGAGTACTTACTACCTCTTCATCAGGACACTGCGACATAGGACACGTATAAATAAGTCTTGATTATGAGGCAAAAACCTCGATTCCGGTCGATTTATAAGTATAAATTAACACAAATCAATTTTTAAAAATAGGTGTAAAATGTTATACGAAAATAAAAAATGCTTAGGGAATTACAAAAAGAGTTTATTTCTTGACTAATAAACAAACTAAATATGTTTTCATTTTTATTTCACTTTTTTCAAATTATAACGTTTTGTGCAATTTTCAGGAACGAAATAAATATAATGATTATATAATAATGAGATTATAAGATATTTCTAGCTTTATTATGTTTGCAAAATGATGTTTAATTTTTTTTTGTGAAATTAGGAATAGGTTGGAAGTTTAAAGAAGTCAGAGCTTACGATTTATTAAATATAACATGCCTTAATAAAAAACAGCGTCTTAATTATTATGAATAATTTCAACGTTATATTGATAAAACGGCATGACGAAGCGCAATAATTTGTTTTGTTTCTAGCAACATTATTAATGTTTAAATCTATAATTAAGTTGTGTGAATTCCTAGAACATTATTAATGTAATAATCTATAATTGTGGAGTTCTATAACTGAGTATATGTATAAAGAATGTTACCAATGCTTACTTACTAATTGTATGTATTTTATGAACCCTTATTGAACTTCCGAATAAATTATTTTTTAAATAAAATCTACAAAACGCAAAAAAGATTTACGCCAAAAAACTGTAAAGAATTCACAAGTCGATACAATCTATCATAGATAGTCATGAGCTAAGTTATTTTTTTAGTATGTAAAACATAGTAGATGGAGTTATGCGAATGTTTTATAACTTCTGTCTAAAAACAAATTTCCGTTACTTGTCAAGATTTAATGGCAAATTTTTAAACACATTTATTTACACTTACATTTATAGAGATAAGCTTACTTTTTTTTGTCGAGTTTACCCAGGGTGAAAGAATTTATGATGTTTAATATTCTGTTGACGTCCATCGCAAGTTATTATACCTATCTGATTTAATTACTGTTATTAATATATAATTATCAGTAGAAAACGTTTTTATTGTCCTTCTAATTGATCAAAAAAGCAACCGCGGACAACGGTGATAAAACGATAAAGTTAAAACAAACGATATCAAAAAAAGGTAATTACGTTTTGACCTCCATGGAAACGGGAAAGGTGAAGGGAAATGTCCCTTTGCTTACTTCACACACATGCATCATACGTTTTATTGGATGACACCTCCCAGCGGTAGACTTTATGATGCCAGCCTATTAGTGGAATGGATTATTTGACTGCAGTAAATTTCGGCTTAGCTGGTGACTCGGATGGTAAATGGTAACCAGGCTTTAAGCTCCTCTCTTGGAACAAACGAATAATAAAAGTTTAATGTCGTATTCGAAATTAATAAACGGTGGAAATATCTCGACCTGTAATGGCCTCAAGTGGCATTTACAAGAGCGCAGAGTAAACAGGGTTGTATTAAAAAAATAAATTATTTTTATATGGCAATATTTAGACACATACCGGTAAGAAATTTAAGACAGAATCAGGTTTTTTACACAAAAAAACATAGAACTAATTTTATAGTGTAAAGCGTATTGCAAACATATAGAATTTAGATATTTATACTTGTACATAGAAAATGTTCATATTTATTTATTTTTTTTCGTATGCGCTGAATAATAAATTTAAAGTCATCGCACGCGCAAATTAAGACCCATGGAAGCCCCACGGAACCAGTTAATTTTTAGTATTTTACTGTGGCTATTTTATAACAAATGATATTCAACTTTGAAACATAAATAGTGCATGCCAAAATTATAGCATAAAATAATTCAAGTATCTATTTTACCTATGTATCTGCCTACAGACTTCTTCCCTGGTCGAAAACCTCACCAAACGGTATTGCTTCATATTAACCACGATTCGATTCTTATTTTATAGCACAGATTTTTACGAATATTTAAAAATTCCTGGAAACAAAATATTTAAGTTGGTCGTAAGAATTCGAATTTTATAAAAATGTAAAAAAACGTATTTTTAATTTTTAATTCGAGTTTCGAAGCAACCCTTGTACGCAGAATATCGTGCAGTCTCATATGGCGCTAAGGAGCACCTTCGCAACAGGGGAGGTCCCTCTCTATAGGCCATAACTAACCCTTCACCCAGCGAGAACACGTCCCCTCTGTTTTGTACCTCCGTAACACGCGGGTTTTATAGGGCGTCATATCACGAGTGACATTTATTCACATCTCATCGACTTATTTAGTGACGTCACGAATCGAGAAACGCATTTACATCTTCTGTCACACAAGATCAATAATAAACTACACAAATTATGATTTTGTAATGAAAATCATAACAGTTATAGAAATATTTACTGCGTAGAGAAGGCATTACGTGATATTTGAGTACATTTCTCAATATTGTGAAAGAGACACCATTGCATCGATGTCATTTAAAACATTCTTTATTTCACCGTCATCATCTGCATTCAGTGGTGCAAAGGGCGCTGTATTTGTACTTTAATTACATCGTATCTGGATAAATTTTATTACGAATATGGTTGGGTGATCAGTTTTGAAACAATAAAATATTGGAGTGTAGAACCGCCTTTAAAACCATTACTTCACATCTCAAGAATTAAATCCAGGAGTTCACGCATAGTAGGCGTATTTGCCAATCACTACGCTACGAGGCGAACTTTTCTCCACTCGGTTTTGTTTGAGTAGCTATCGAGTCAAAAACACTCTTCCAGGGTTCTAGCTGTATTTTACTCACTTAATTCAGATATTTAATTAATCTACAAATCATTATCATTATACGCCTGTCCACACCATTACATTAGTAATTGATAATATTTATTATGAATATATATTTTTTTAATAATGAATCAACATACAGCACATTTTATTAAAACGCAATAATGACATATTTCTCTTTGAAATAAAATGAAAATTTTTTTTTTGGATAATTTATACAGCGCTTTTGATGAAAATTACCTTAAATTAAAAATAACATTTTTTTTTTGAAGATTGTTAACATTGTGGTAAAGCGTACAGGATTTAGTGTCATAATGGATGTTAATAATTTGTATTCTAAAAAAACTTATTTATTTATTTCAGTATTTAATTAATAAATGGTATGAAATTCAAATCGGAGGTCAAATTTTTTTATATTTAATTTCATTCTTATATGAAAATGATACCACCTAATTTTTTCTTTTGGAAACCTGATTTGTTTTGCAAAATGACAATGGAATGTTTTTTATCATTGTTGCATTGACAAATTTGACATTTATATATGCGTCCGAGACGATACTATTACAAGGTAAAAACACGACATTTTCGTAATTTTATTAATGAACGTTGTCACAAAAATATTAGAAAATTAGTCAAAATGTTGATGAAAAAAATTCAGTTGTCTTGAACATTTTTTCACATGATTTCAAATTCTATACTTCTCTCAAATTTTACTTGACATGTCTGAGTACAGTTATTACGTTCGACTCCAGGTGAATACGAGTAGGTAATATATTGATTGGCATTACAGTCAATTTACAATTTTGGCGAAAACTATATTTTTGTATTGGGGGACTTTTAAATTTTATTGGATGTCCCCTAATTTATTTACTTATTTAAAAAAGAATAAAAAAAAAATTGTATGCAACAAATAAAGATACAATATTATATAAATAAAAACATTTTTTTACATTCATTAAATACATATATTTACATGAGCGTTTCCCATTACCAATTTTTTTTTTAAATCTACAATACAGCACTCCTGCCAAATATAACCCTAATCATACGATACGGGTGACTCCAAAAGTAGGCAAGCTTTCTGAAGAAGAACAGTATCGTGGATCGGAGTAAATATTGTGTTAGATTTGATTTTAAAGACAGTTTTAAGTGTCTCCTGGAAAAAGTTGATTTATTAGATTGGGAATAATGCACGCCGACTGACAGTATGTAGAGTTAAATCCAATACTTGTCTTTAGAGATTTGAATATTCTCAAGATATAAAATAATCTAGTCGTTAAAAAATTAAACGTAGATTAAATTAAACCTAGAAGAAATTTTACGAATACTAGAATGAACGGAATATAATATTCCATGGAATATCTAAGAAAAAAAAATACTAAAATAAAGTTAAACTAAACTTTGTTTTTTTTTTAAATATTTCCTGCTTGTATTTAAAGAATACAAACCTGTCAAGCAAAACAGAGTGTGGAGGAGACGGTTTAATCATGAATTAGAGGCATTGTATGGAAAACCCAACATTGCACGATTCATGAAAATAAGAAGATACCAATGGTTGGGCCATGTGCACAGAATGAATGATAACCGTACCCCAAAAAATATTCCTTTTGCCACTCCGGAAGGCAGACGAATCAGAGGCAGAGCAAAATTAAGATGGCTAGATAATGTGGAAAGTGACATTAGAGCGATTGGCCTGACAAACTGGAGAAGAGCTGCAGGATGCAGGGACAAATGGAGACAAACTTTGTAGGAGACCAGGGCCCACAACGAGCGGTAGTGCCACTAATAATGATGTTTTTAATGATACTAACGGTGGTTAGTAAAAATTCTCCGTAAATTTGGTACGAGAATAATAACGTCACTCGCGTGAGGTAAAGCTTGGCCAGCCTTACGTGGTAGTAGACTAATTTTATTACTAGATCCCTAACACTTCTCATCCTGTAACTTTCACGTCGTCGTTTGGGGTGAAACATTGTGCGTCATTTCTAGATTTACTTCTATAATTAATTAAATGATATGCCGAGATTATGTCATCAAACTGCTCTACTAATAATTTGTAAGTCCCACGAAAGTTAGTTTGTTGCGTTATTTCGTTTGTTACGCGGGTTCGTGACTGTAAAATGTAGCACTAAAAAGCATTAAGATTTTTTTTTTTTTAATTTTTATTTTTTATTTATCAATAACAAATTAAAATACAATATTACAACTAAATATTTTTTTTTTACAATAATCAAATACATGTACTTACATGAACGTTTCCCATTACGTAAAAGAAATAAACAATTCTTGTGTACATAATGGGGAGTGACGTCTTACAATAGATTATTTTATTTCAATCAATAATTTTTTTAAAATAACATATATAAATTACAAAAAAGATATTAACGATGTTTTCAAACAGTGTTACATGAAAAAGAGTTAAAGATGTATTTTTTGACTTCTTTCTTAAATATATT
The DNA here is from genome assembly GCF_059751315.1 of Micrasema longulum. Classification (NCBI taxonomy): domain Eukaryota; kingdom Metazoa; phylum Arthropoda; class Insecta; order Trichoptera; family Brachycentridae; genus Micrasema; species Micrasema longulum. The sequence goes on from NW_028278456.1 coordinate 111,376, forward strand.
GTATTCCTGACTGTACTTTTTATTGTCTTTGTTCATTTCATTAAAGAAAAATATTCCTCTGTAAGTATAATGATGTTATGCAGTAGTTGTTTTTAATTTAGGAATTAAGATACTACCACCTGCTCTAGGTCGCGTACTTATGCTTTGAGACCTAGAAATACTACTATTTGTTTTATCTTTATGTATTTGAAGCAAACAATTTTTTAACGTAGCAATCTACAACCTTATTTTTTTTAAATAATTGAACAGTGGGAAAAGTAGACGGTTTTTTCAAAATAATTTTTGTATTTTTTCAACTGGTAAAATATTTGTTTTAAAAGTACCACCCCATCCGATTATTCCGTACTGTAATATGGATTAGGCGAAAGCAAAGTAAATTGATTTTAATTTTTCGATGGTTAATATATTCCTTAATCTAATAAATACATATATAAGTTTTCTCATTCTATTTACAATATTATTTATTTGCTCCTTCCATTTTAAATTTTTCCAATTATAATGCCTTAATATTTAATGCTGTTCATCATTTGATAAAATTAAGAAAAACAAGATTATCTTCTGATTTAAGTGAGCATTGACTTGATTAATTGGTTTATTGGTTTGATTTATATCGGGCTGTTTTTAAAAATTGTTTTTGTATCATACTTCATATATGATACTTTGAAACGAAAAACAAGAGAAACTTCTAGCTAGTCGAGACCTGAAACAAAAAAACTTATTTATATTTTTTTAAAAAACTGTAACATTACGTGTGCAAAAACACATTTCTATTATCAAATTTTTGGCAGTAGGGAATATCTTTATTTAGAATAAAAATATATATTGTTGAATAACCCTGGAAATAAGTAAGGTCATGGGATATGATAAACTTGAAATATAATATTCTTTGATTAGCTCTGCAGGTGCGATCTAGGATTATGTATGAACAAACTGAATGACATCAATAAATTCATTAATTTATTCGGCAATTTCAAATTGACAGAAACCGCATGAGCTTTTTAAGATGCTAACAAAAGATATTACTTTTTTTCTTTTATGGCCTTAATATCTGTTATCCATGTAACCTGAATTGATGTATTTGCGTAAACACGTTTAGGAAAAGTAGTGGAAAAACCGTTGAATTCACTATTTTTGGTACGTTCGAAAATGTATGTTGCGTTCCTATGATTTTCCCAAATAAATCGAATTTGAGAATATTTTCTTTTAGTCGTTAAAAACCGTGTTAGATAGGCTCTTACATAAAAATCCACGACACTATTCAAAGGATCACAACCTGTCTCTTTATTTATTAACTACTAATATTCGTATAATATTATTATCGTGTTCAACGGAGACGGCGACAAACAGTATAAACGGTGACATGTTGTACATATTTAAAAGGTGCATTTTTTGCATGATTTTCTCCAGTTTTTGCGTACACAGCTGTTTTTTACATCTCCGAGATTCGACGCCTATAATGAAGATAGTTATATAAAACTACCGAGTCAAAAAGTTTAAAAGTTTTTTTTTATTTTATTTTTTTATTTTTTTATTTTTTATTTTTATAGTTTTATATCACCCGTTGATGGGAGGAGTGCTCTCCCGAAACTATAGTTGTGTTCTTGTAAAATAAGAAAATTGTGTAACACTGATAACAAAGTTTTATTTTCATAATAATTCATAATAATTTAAGTTTAAAAGTTGTTCAAGCCTCCGATTGAGATGTATTACCCTTTTTACTGATAAGACAAACGCCGTGGCACAGTTGGTAAGACGACGGCCACTTGTGAAACTGGCGTCACGGGTTCGATTCCAGCCAGTTGCAAGAAAAAAATGGAAGAAAGATTTTTTCTCAATTGGTCTGGGTGTTGTGGTGTATTTTTCATAACCTCCTTCCATATCCCCTCTATCCTACCTGCTGTCAAGCCTCAAAATATTATTCCCTTTTTTAAAAAAAGTCATTTAATTCTTCTATGTACCTACGATGTGATGATGTGTCTTTTTTTTACAATTTCTTAACCTATCTTAATATTTTATGTAGCTTTCGTAGTATTATTTAAATAACAGATTATTATTTTTTATGAGAGCATCTTCTTTGTACATTTATAAAACTCCAAACAGCAAGAAATACATTGCGAGCCCCAAAGGACCGAAATTTTGAGATTTCAATTAACCAAAAGAGAAAGACAACAAAATAAAATTCTTAAACAAACATACAACCTACCCTACCTGACCTTTATGACTGAACTGTCCAAAAAAACACACCAGTTTGACATAAACTACTTGACTAAAATTGAGACCTTAAAAATTGTGCACAAAATAACACTGGGAAACATACAAGACGACGACATAATATTAGTCAAAAATGCTGACATACACAAATATAACACCAGACAACAACAACACTATCATATTGAAAAGCAAAGACAAACACAGGACAGTCAAAAATACTACATAATGGACTTAAACACTACAACGACCTACCTTACTACTTGAAAACTTTTACTGGAGTCAAATTTAAAATCAATCTGAAAAAGCACATGATGACTGAATTAACTAGACTAGACGAGACATAAAATAACTAGACAATATTAAATTTCTAATGTAACCCTAACGGGTTTTTTAAAATTGTAAATAAATAAATTTTTAAAAAAAGACTCAAAAAACCAAATTTATTAACATGTAATAGTCGTACAATGTGATAATAGATAATTATAATGGTAATTTACTATTGTAAGCCGTCAATTTTTTTTTTAATAAGATGTTTAATCATGTAAACTTTAATTAAATAAACTGTACAATTTAGTTATGGTTTTAGCATTGGATTAAATCATAAGAATTATACTGAAGTAAAATTATTATTTGTGTAAAACAATGCCCCATAAATCTCTGTTATTACCATTATGTATTTAAAAAATCACTTTATGTGCACTATTGACCTTGCATTGACCTTAACTGGACTTACGTTCCCATTGAATATTATTTCTAATAGATTCGAAGGTCAAACCCTTCCTTTAAATTGGTGATTAGTCATCCTTATACTGTCTCCCATCATCATGCCATAGTAGTGCGAAAGTGCGCCCCAAAGGGTTTAGGTTTAGAATATCAATGTTATAGTTAATTAAATCCCGACGATTACCGTGAAGAAAATCAACGCCATTTTTCTCAGTTTCTAGTAAAGCCGTGGTTTAAACTCCGATGTTGATTTAGTTCAGAACACAGAAGCGGTAGTTAATCTGAAACCGAAGATTATGGTGGAAAGAGTTATTGCGATTTGTGATGGTTTCTAGCTAAGCTGTGTTTATATCACAATCGGGGTGTACTGTCCAGTCATTAGATGCTTTCATGAATTCATTGGCGTAGTAAAGTTTAACCGGATAAATAAAAAAAAGAAAACATTTTTCCCTAAATATGGTACATCATCATCATCATTAGTGAAATATTGTAATTTAAAACCCCCCTTAAATTAATATTTTATGTTGACCCTCCCAGGAATTGAACATAGGACCTCGAACATGGCAGGCAATCACTCCGACCACTACACGAGGTGGACTTTGCTTCACTCGATTTCCCTTTTCAGGATATTTTCCTGAGAGTAGGCTTCGAGTCCAAAACACTCGTCCAGGGTTCTGCTTTTATTTTACTCAAACAATCGTATTCATAATTCATCTAGACCCAAACAAAAATGTGAATAACACGAAACAGACATAAATCACATTAATTCATTGATAGACATATGTATTATAAAACACACATCAATATAAGAAACACATAGTAAAAATGAATCCATAATATTAAAACGAGAGGTGATTACTATAAAAATGTAACTCCAAAATCAGAATTTTCGAACTAACCACTAAAAACACTTGTTTGTATCCTTTTCCAAGAATGCTACAAATAGACAAAATGTAGATTCGAGTTATATCATCACGATTGAAGTTTTGAAGTGTTTTTTGTGGTTAACTGAAAAATTCTAATTTAAAGTTACTTAGTTGTCATTATAACCTTGCAAAAATATAATGAAGATAAATAATTAAAAATAATTCTTACTATTGTTATCAAAAACATTTTTCACTTTGTGGTATGACATTTTACACTTATTTGTTTATAAATTTGTATAAACCACTTAATTTTTTTAATTACACTTCGACCGGTTTTGAGGTTGCTACCTCATAGTCAGGAATTCAACTAACTTATAATTACACGCGTTGCTATTTATATAGTAAAATATTGTATGAAAGAGACAGAAAATTGAAAGAAAGAGAGAGAAAGAAGATAAAATAAATCAAAACGGGAATAGTTTTAAAAGAGGACTCAAAGTTAAATTTAATTGTTTATTTTATTTTGCATAATATTCAACCCGAATTCGTTTTTCAATTTGTAGTTTTTTGTTGAAAAAGGAAATGAAAGATTTTTTGTTTTATTTTAGATAATTCCCGTTTCTTCCATCACTGTAAGGGCACCTGAAGTAGACATACCCAAAACATTAGCTTTAATAGAACAGTTAAATCTAAGATATAAGAAAACTGTTAAATTGCGAAGAAAAGTGTCAACGTTGCAACAGTCAAAACGTCGACAATTAAAAAAAATTGCGAACTTATCATATGTTATTCAGGAATTAAAAGAAATGGGACATGTTCAATGTGAAGGTATTGAGATTTTATCATCAATGGACGGGCTTAACAAGGATTTTTTAAAACGGCAAATTTTGCAAGCAAAGGGACTTCCTTAAGCCAGGAAGTATACCCCAGAGCTAAGAAAATTTGCCATTACCTTGCATTTTTATTTGCCTAGAGCGTATAACTATGTAAGAGAAACATTTTACACGTGCTTGCCTCATGCCAAAACACTTTCAAATTGGTATAAACAAGTTAATTGTGATCCCGGCTTCACTTAAGAGTCGTTTGATGCCCTCAAACTCAAAGTTCAGCATAGCGATCGTCCAATTTTTTGCTCACTTGTGATGGATGAAATGAGCATCTATAAGAAATTAGAAAGCATTAGACAAGTGGAAATGGGATACGTTAACGTTGGTACTAATTTGGAAGGAGAAGAAACACCCCTTGCCCGAGAGATACTAACTTTTATTGTAGTTTGTATTAACGGATCGTGGAAAATACGTGTTAGATATTTTCCGGTCAAAAGTTTAACGGGGAAACAAAAAAGTATGTTGGTTACTCAATGTCTCTCTTTGCTAAAGGAATGCGGTATTCGTACAATTTCTTTGACGTTTGATGGCGCTGCTGCAAATACAACTATGGCGAAGCAGTTTGGTTGTTCGTTCGAAAAGCATAATTTAAAACCATATTTTTTCTATGAAAATAAAATTATTGTGGTTTTTTTTACCCATGTCATATGTTTAAATCAATAAGAAATGCACTTGGTGACAAAAAAAATGTTTTTATACAGTAATGGAGGTAAAATTAATTGAGGTTTTATAGATAAATTAAAAATTTTCTTAACTGTAGATTGTTTTAATATATTACTTTCTCATATGTTAGACCAGTTCCCGCTGGAGAATCACGCTGTTCACTTAATTAGGGCAGTTGCTACTAAATATTTAGATGTCAAGCTTCACTTTCTGGCTAAATCAGCGGTACAACCTGCCGTCAGAGTGAGACAACATTTCAACAAATTGATTATCTTTCAAAATCAGTAAACTTACTTTATTGCATTTTTACTTTTTATTATAATTGAATATTTGTTTATCAAATTAATTAATAAACCTCACAACGTCATTTACAATGTTTATTGTTGCTTCTTTTTATTTTATTAAAAATGTTTTTATTAAACTTGTTACTAAATTAAAATAAACGTTTTTATTGTACTCCCTACGAATCTTGGTAAAAATTCACCGAGAGTCGTGTATTTGTGACAACCCTGTTTTATAAACATCTAGAAACGAAAAACGTTTTCACTAAACAAACGACCCCTTTCAAAAATTCTTACAAAATTTGGAATAGTATGGACTCTAAGATGTATATACTCTAAGCTTGAGTCTCTACTCCGCGCCGCTGGCAAGTTTCTGTTGGCATTTGACCCAGAGCGTGCGACATCTATGGGAATAAATACCTGTTGCCCATCCCGCTGTCCAGGAAGAGGCCCTCGGTACTAACTACGAACTACCAACATGTCCGTCGTCCGTAGGTGGGTCTACCAATGTTCCGTGAGCTGTAGCTGAGGAGATGCTCGAGACACCCGACAACTTTAATGCCTAATGACCGTGTTCGCAGACCTTTCTGGTCGGACGAAATATATATTATTCAATTATTTAATCATCACCATTATAATCAAAATCTTATCCGTACCAGATGGTGCACCGTGCACTTAATTGTTTTTTAAAAAAAAATACTGTTATGCTGTCAAATTCTTAAAAAGTTCTTAAATTAAAAACACTTTTTTATTTAAATTTATTTCAACAGGAGGGAAAAAACATTTTTGTGAAGGGAATATGGAAGTCTAGGTATTTATAGGGCTTATGACCTGTCATTGGCTGGTTTAAATGGCTACTTTACACACTGTGTAACATTCACCATTCTGCCCATGTTTGAACATCCACATTTCCTCAACTCTTCCATCTGTTGACTGTTGTGAAGTAAAGGAGCTGAAACCTTAAACCAGCCAATCACAAGTCATAAGCCCTGTAAATGCCTAGACGTCCACATTCCCTTCTCAATAACGTTTTCCCTCTCTGGCGAAATGGATTTAAAAGGGAATTTAGATAATAATATTTGAATTTGGAAAAAAATTAAAGCACCGTAAGTATTTATTGATTTGTTTTAATTCCATGGATATTTGTATGAATCGATTAAACATACAAATTTTTAATTCGTGTAGGGTTCTCTTTCTTTCAAGTCCTGTCCCTCATAATTGAGGATAACGGTTGAAATCAATCATTGGTTTTGTGGTCTACTGTTGTTTGCATCTTAGGGTTATTCTAAAGTTTTTTGTCCACCTACGAGTACTATTTAAAGTGTTATAAACAATCAGACTTTTTAATTTACCGCTTAAGAATAAAACAATCCGTAATATTCTTCGGCATTTTTTTCAGTTTTTGAATACATTTTAAAACGACGAAAGGTTTTTTTTGTTCCGCTCGTAGAAAAATTTGACCATCTCTGATGCAGACTTAAATTTTACTTTTATTTTGAATACTGATTACCCGGTTAAATGAAATTATCAGAGCTTTTGATAATGACCCTTTCGTGGATATTACCCATAATAAACTGAGTGACATTTTTGTCATCCTTAAACTTCCTAAGAAGCCTAAAGTTTCAAACTTCTACTGTCGTTATTGTGAATAACGTAGGATTCGTATCGGGAATTTATTGACCAATAATATTTAATTTTGTACGCAGTAAAATATGAATTTACGGTAATCATAGAAGGCAGTCCCTTGTATTAATATGTTAATTAGTTAGGCCAAGATCAGACCAATGCTCGGTGTTGTGTACTCTTGCGATATGTTATCTAATAACCAAATGGATAGGGATCAAGTTATTTTAGAAGTATTTTTAATTATGTTGTACATAATTAAATATTTTAAAACGTCAATATTAAAATGCAATCACTGAGTAAATATTTTCGATTTATTATTATGGTGTGCAAATTATGATTCTTCTCTGCAATTATTTTACCTTTTAAGAATAAAATAAGAGTGTATTTGTATTAATTTGTTTTTTTTTGCACCACCAAAGTCTAAGAGACCCAATGCAACGGGACGAATTTCTCACAAGGAATCGAACCAGGAACCCCTCATCGTGAGGCGAGCGTTTTATTATTAACTTCATAATTTTAATTTAATTAATTAAAACATAAATACAAAACATTTTATTATAATAATTTTTAAAAAAAATTGCGCACTTTTTGACATAACCACGTAATTTATTGTTTTATTCTTGTTTTAATATCTTCAAACATTACATTATTTTTATAAGACCCTTATTATCATAAAAGAATAATCATTTTCTTATCCGTATACAGTGGTGCAAATGTCACTAAATTGGTGCGCCAAACGCAGTGTATATCGATCATTTTTTCAGCTTTTTCAGCTTTGCACAAGAATGTAAGGTGATCAGTCTTAGATGTAAGGTGCCAGTCAAGAAATAAAGAAATATTGCAGTGTAAACCACCTTTATAATAAATGTTTCATGTTGAGTTTCCTAGGAATTGAACCCACGACATCAATCGTGGTAGACGAACGCTCCAACGCTGCCCACTCTTTGAGACCGATCTTCACATATTTTTTTCCTGAGAGTAGCCATTGAAAACACTCGTCCAAGCTTCCGGTTCTATTTAACAAAGATAACTCTATTTTACATCTGTATGTACACAAAGGGAAAGTTTAATGATACTTATTAAATACCTTTATATATTTTAGGTAAAAATTGTAATTGACTTATATTAATCGGGTTGTGATCCTGTGGCTAGTGTCTTGGACTTACGGACCAAAGGTCCGTAGTTCGAATCCCACTCTACCCCAACTCGATTCCATTTTTTTAGAGTGAGTTATTACAACTCGTTGAAAATGGCCCCTCAAAATGAAATATTTGGGTAAATCATAAGAACGCAAATATTTCTTTTTCACAAAAAAAAAAAAACCGCATGTGTAAGAATTTGAATAATTCTTTTACCGTAAAATGACTTTGAAAATGTATAACAGTCATTCAAAATAATTTGATCGTTTTACGATACAGTTTCAAGTAAAATAATTGGAGACATTTGAGAACTAATTTGCATTAACGTTAAGGAATATTTTCTTAGAAACAAAATTTTCGGAAATTCAATTTTAAAGAGTTCATCATTATTATCATTCCCTTTCTGCACCTAATGGTGCATAAGGCACTGGATTGGCACACCAACTGCAGCGCATCTTGATATTTTTTGTTAAATGAAGGTAAGATGATCAGTCTCACGCTTCAGGTACCAGTCTCGGGACTATGAGATGTTTTTAGTGTAAAAACAATATTTAAAATAAATATTTCATATCAACCATGTTGGGAATCGAACCCGAGACCTTTTGCATAGTAGGCAAACGCGCTGACCATTACACCACGAGGCCGACATTGAAGACCTACGTGTATTAAACATTAAATTTGGTTGAATATTATATTTTGTTGGCATAGAAATACATCGCACTCCCCGTCAAGATTGCCGCAAGTTTAAATGTGTCAAGTTGAGAAAATCTCCGTTAACGATTTAAAACATTCGTTATTTTTGGTAACAGATCGATAAAAAATTATAAACTCTATATGTTTACTGCAATATGTCCACATTCAATAGTCTTTCTTAATAATATTTTTTCTTGATTAATTATACGAGTATTTGCATTATGTAAGGCAGACAAACGCTATCGACCGTCAAGATGGGATTGGTTGGTTTTATGTTTTTTTTTCTCCACAAGAGGTCAGAAGGTCCAATCGCAATGGTGAGTTACAGTTTGGATATATAAAACAAACTAGCAGTGAAAAAACCGAAAAAAAATGTTTTTTTCAAGTCAATAGACAGGCTTACAAAAGCCCTTATAGATTGGCATTTAAGATGTACAGTAAATTATTTTAACTTAACTATCTTAAAAATCAATTTCAAGAACGGTAGGTATAGCGACAACATGATCTAAAGTTCGCCATCTTTAAGCCAGGGCTGGTATTCTGAAGGGAATTGCACGCGAAGAGATCGCTCTGTTAGCGTGTATTATATACATGAATCCGCATTAAAAATGCATTTTCTAGGCGCGTTTTTGCATTAAAAATACCAGCACAAAAGTGATAACGCTGCGACCGCTATCTTCTTAAATGCTTGCATTTGCTGTAGGAACACATCGAAAATGTTGTTTAAAAAGATTTTGTTAAGTGTTCTGAGAATTTTCGGCACAGGTAAAAATAATCCGACGTTGGTTTTGAAATTTTGTTTATTAACAATGATAATGTTGATGGACGAAAAGCTAGAAAGACCAAAAAAGATATGAGGTAACCAAATCCGACAAATAATTCAGTTGAAAGCCGTAATAATCGGCGTGCATGCATGATAAGATATACGGATCGAGATGAAGATGATCTATGTAGGTAGGCAAATACAGAAAAAAAAGGAAAGTGTTGTGGTGGGCAACACCAACAGCCGTATGGTTGGCAGGTCCGAACCCTGCTTTGGCCCGCAACGCGCAATCCGCTAGAACGCCAGCGTGTATGAGTCTTCTAAACACCGCACATCGAAAGAATTCTACGCATTTCATCTTGACAGTTTGTGTTGCCCGGCCGCCAGCTCTCTACCAATGCTCGCTGTTCTAAATTTCTTCTCCACGAAATAATAGGATATTATCCGTGTGTAACTACTTAATAAATAACATCATAAGTTTGCATAAATAAAAACGTTCAAGATTTTTATAGCCACGGCCCTTAAGTTAACAGACGCAAACTTATATTATAATTCTTCGTCTTCCTTTACACATTTGCTTCTAAGTGGAGCATGTAAACACCTCCAGGGAATCCTATCACCAGCCAGCACCTGTGTCTAATCCCACGTCCATTCCACATCCTTAATTTTTGCTAAATCTAACTGAAAGTTTGTCACTGTCGGGTTTTGTCGGACTGCGGGAGGTGGCAGGTGTGTTGATGAGACGGCCTGCGTCAAAGTTCCTTAAATATAATCATAATTAATTTAGCTTTAATATTTATCGAACGATTGTTAATAATGACAGTTTGTATTGTGTTTTAAGTTTTAAATAAAACGAATTAAAAATAGTTTATTCCCATTATTACATGAAATCATGATTAACCACAGTTTTAACTTGTACCTATATATTACTAGAGTTTGTTAAGTCTCCCACCTGTCTCATGATGTATCACAAAGAAATCCGGTCACTGGTGCAAATTACAAATAAAACTTGAAAACTGAGTAAAGTATTTTTTATAATAATAATTCAAATACAGTTCTACAAAGAAATGTCGGCAGAGAAACTCAATTGATTGTTAATTTTTATGTGTGGCAAGATTTTGAATCAATATATTTGACGTTATTTCACTAAAATAATATGTCTAGGCGCGTGACATCACTTTAACAGTAGATATTGATATCAGGATTATAAATTAAGCGGCTTTACTATTAAGAAGGGAGTTGTCATATATTTTTTTAATGAAATGTGATCATTTGTAATATACGTAAAGGTAAAAAAATATTATTTTTGCGCTTTATGTGCCAGTAGTGTAACTTATGCAGTGAAAAATCACGTATTAAATAAATTTCTTCGACTTTGCCGAGAATCTTTCGAGGACTTATGCATTACAGGAAAGTAGACGAATAGACCACGCGGGGAATTATGATCTAGTTTAAAGGGTTTTTCATGGTTTTTATTATTATTTTGAAGGATGGCGGCTTTCCTTTATGTCAATTGCGTCAATAACTCCCTGAAATTTGCCAGCAATCAAAATAATTGACTCAAAATACATTAAAAAGAAAGTATATAATATAATGCAATTGGGTTAAATAATTAATTTTAAAATCATCATTCATCAAAATATGTAAGGACCTATCAATCTTCATGTTTTTAAAGATATTATCTAGAATATTATTAAAGTACGTGCGCCGTCAAATATTAATGTTATGTCAAATGTTCGGGTCATTCCTGTAACTGTCCCAAAGCTAATGTCTTATCTCTTGATTTTATCATGAGAAAGAAAAGATGAAACGTCCCGTCCGTAAATGAACATCAGAATATTTCGCTCAAAATTAGTTCAAACGCAGGCATTGTCCCGGTAAAGATAAAAATATGAAATAAGGAAGAAAATAATAATTAAGAATAAGATTAATAATAAGAATATAACATTGACATTGGTCCAGACTGGAAGAGATACGACGATAAATGGATTCCTATTTATTTTACATACCTATACTCAAAAAGGGCGAATTCTTAATGGAAAACATAAACATAAGTTTATATTTTCTCGTCCCTTTTTATAAGATTGATATGTACTTTGTGAATTAATATTATTATTATGTATTGTTTCTTGCACGTGTCCTAGTGTTTGTACGGGTCCTTTTTCGTATGCACTAAACTCATATTAACTTGTAAAATTAAATAAATAAACAAAAAAAAAAATAAAAATAATTACGATGACGACAGTTGAGAGTGAAAGATATTTTTCGAAGCTAGAGCGAAATAATACCTTTTAAAGAAACTCTATAAGTCAAGATAAAATGCACTCGCTACGTTAGGTATTTTGAAAATTTGTGTATCATATTGGAAAAATCTATATGAACATACCTCCCCATTTTAACCCCTTCAGCCGCCACTGATTTTGAATAAGCAAAAAATTACGATACTACCTATTATTTTTTTCGTGCGGCGATGTATGCATTTTCTTCTAAGATTTTGAATTATCTAATAACAAGACGTTTCGCGCCTAGTGGGAAAAACGATACGTTTTACGTTACCGTGCCATACTTGTACGCAATGTTTCTAAGGATCATTTTGACGTCACACATGATGTGTTACGTCCAAATGACGTGACGCCAAATGCGTGCCTTTTTGTATGTGATCGTATTTAACACTTTGAGCACCGGCTTAATACACAAAGAACTTACCCTGTGCCCAGCCCATTTTTGTGAAATTTCATGTTTTGTGAAGGGTTTTTTAAATGTGTCATAAATCAATTCTTACTTCTCATATTTATTTGAAACAATTTAATAAGTCATTTTTGTATGATAGTTTTGCCAACATTGGCCTTTATGGAGAGTCACATTACAATGTTCGCACATATACCTACAGTGTCTCACTCCTTTTTTGCGCTTTGTATCCTGGAACCGTGTAAACACGTAATTATAATAACCACGTGTTTTGTCCCGGTCCCGTGTTTTCATGTAGCTTACCAGCAGTGAAAAAGTACTAATAAAAGTCACTAGATGTCAAGAAAATGCACTTTTTTAAACAGCTGGTAAATTATGTGAAAAAACGGGACCGGGACACATCGCGTGGTTATATAATCACGTGTTTACACGGCTCCGGTATACAAAGTGTTAAACTCGAAAATAATAAATTAATAGTCATTTGGTTCTTTTATGCATTGATAGTTATACCATTAGAATCGTAAAAATCTACTCTTAAATATTCAGTACCTACATGTATGACATTATTCCCGATTTATGAAAACATTATTTTTCTTTTTCAGAATTTTTACCTTAGAGCAGCGGTTTCCAACCTTTTTGCTACTACGTATCCCCGAAAAAAATTAATTTAATTGCAACCAGTGCCAAATAGCTCGTTTCGCATAAATAATACGTGACAAACGGTAGAAGTATCTGCAGTCTACTTTTTTTTTTTATTGGTGCCTCCCCTGGCATGGTTGGAAACCTCTGCCTTAGAGTATTTAGCCATTGCGTCGAGTTGAAAACACCGTTCAAGGTTCTAGTTCTTTTTCTTACGGTTCATACGCGTAAGAAAGTGTAAAAAGTAAACCTTTAAATATCAAATATTCCGCAAAATTGCACGGCTTCAGATTTTTATAAAATTATACTGATTAATCACTGTTAAATGTATTATTGTGCCTGTAATTTGAAGCATTTCTTGTTTATTTTAAAAATATTTTTATTTTGCTTTTCCAGATAAGGTTTTTGATCTTTACTGGAATACATGGGTATGTATATTTTATTAATTTATATTTTCAGTTAACTGTTATAAAAAAAATGTACCCATAATTTACTAATCATTAAGTTTGTATTGTTAATATTTTACAATTTCTTTTATACGAGGTAGTTCTTTTTGTAAACGAATGAATCACATTGTAGTGATAGTTAGTATATGCGAAAAAAATGAATGCAGAATTTATTAAGTGTTTTAGTTTATTCATAAGGGTGTAAAGGTGTCACCAACATCATAAAATTTATATAATCTGGGTTATAAAACATGAATTACACTTTCAAAATTTAACTAGAATATAAAGGCAATTTTGGTTAACGAATTTTATCAAGGAAAAGGATTTATTTGATGAATTTAAATAACGTGTTCTCAACCAGAGGAGAGCGGAAAAGATTTGCTAATTTGGCTTCGCGTGAGTTCCATGATTGTCTGGCGGTTGTTCAACATTGTCAGTTGCTAGGCAGGCCGTCCCATAATATTTAAGCTTAATTTCAGGTATGTGTTCAATTATATTTAAATATGCCAATATAGGCATAATAAAACATTATTATCTAAATTTAAAAAATGGAGTTATATAAATGTTTTCTTAATTATATTATCAATTTTATTTTAAGAACATTGCATAAAAATATTTTCTCATGTATCTAGCATACCTAATTTATAATGAGGAAGTTCAACCTTACGGAAAATTGGACATGAGAAATGTTTTCTAATACGCCGTAAAAATTAGAACAATAAATTGTGCACCGAAGTTTCTTAAAAATGCATAAAAAAAAACAAATATTTGAAAAACAACGAACTACTTTGAACGACGTTACTAGTTTATATAAATTGATTAATGATAAGAGAGTTGTGAAAAAATCCCATTTACGGTACGTCAACGGACTAATCGACAGAACTGACCTAGAAAGAGCGGAAGAGAACTCGAGATGTCACACGCGGAGTAATTTCTTAACCAAAAAACTTTAAAAAATCAAAGCGCTTATTAACTGATACATAAAAATTTAAAAAATATTGGCTTGGTTTATTAATAATTTAAAAAATAAAATTTAAAAACTGAACTTCCACATTAAAACAGTGAATCTTTATTAATTTATTCTACGGAAACAAACAGTCGATAATGATATAATACCATAAAAGATACGGTTTAAAGACAGATCAGCAAAGTTTCTAAATAAAAATCATACATATTAAATTGTGGTACAACAAAAGGGTGTGTTTACGTGTATTTGTATGAGAGTAAGTGTAGAGGTGTGTTTGTGTGTATTTGTGTGGGAGTAAGTGTTCAGGTGTGCGTAAATGTAAGCGTCATTAAATAGCAAGTGGGATTGTATCGCAGCCAGAAAGAATGAGTCTTACTTTATTTGTAAATAAATTAAGGGGAACGTTAAAAATATCAATAGATAAAAAAAGCATTTTAGTTAGAGTAAGATCGATAGAGGAAAGAGTGTTGTGCATAGTTAGTGCTACAGACTGACAGATGGAATAAATACTTATTTCTTGTCACGCGAAAGAGGACATGAAGATGAATTTTGAAGAGTAGGTTAAACGAGTCTACTTTATTATTTTATAATTTATATGAAAAGCATGCTTTAGATATAGTGCGTCTATTTTTAAAAGTAAACAATCCATTTTGTTTAGTATATTGGCTGAAGGTGCAGAGCGTTTTATTGTTTTTTTAATCTAGGTATTCTAAAAATTTTTGTTGAACATTTTTAATCCTTTTTATGTTTTTTATGTATTGTGGGCTCCACACAACGGATGCAAACTCCAAGTTACTGCGTACAAAAGTGTTGTATAAAGTTTCTTCACTTACTAGTAAAAGGACGCCAGTTTAGTGCGAAAAAAACTAGTAGGTAAATAAATATTAACACAAAAAATACACGAAAGTATTTTTAAAATTTGTTTTTATTAATAATTTTAATGAAAAAAATGCATTTTAATAAATCTTAACAATGTTACTTCACGTTTCAATAAGAAAAACTCCAGTATTTAAGGTAAAATATACGTGATTTGTTTTTGTACATTGATGTATGGATATTTTCTTTTTAATTAAATTTAAAATTGAATTTGAATTCTTACTCACCTGTTAACATGAAGGCTTGGTTCTTCCATATGTCAAGTTGACAATGTGGTTTCCTAATATCATTCGGACATTGTACGGCGCGGGTCAGGGGTCAGGAAGACTGTGGCTATAAAATCACACCAAATTGATTATATGTGTTAGCGTTGCTTTGACGTCATTAGATCTGAATAAAAAAAAGGTAGAATTTAATCTAAAAATATTCTCTTCCATTAAAAGCAGTAGGTAAATATGTACACGAAGTACGAAGTTTTAGTGCAAACGTAATTTTAGCAATAAAATTCTAATAGTTATTTTGATAATATTTAGTGAATTACTTATTACTATGAAACAAGCAGATTAAAAATCTAATTTTATATTGAATTAAGTTAAAATGTGTAGGTTTTTTTTGTGTGAATGTACATAATGTAATAAAAGGTTTATAAAAAGATATATCAACAATGTTTTGAGTTTGTTCAAATTTTTGTAGACAAGGGATGGATTTAACCCCCTAGAGAGCTGTTAATATTAACACATTACAACAGACATGAAGAAAATTTTACAGAAGGGAATATAGAAGTCTAGGCATCTACAAGGATTATGACCTGTCATAACATATTGGACAAACTCAAAACATTGTTGATGAAACCACCTGGTCCAAGAAGAAGCATAAAAGTTGAAAAATAATTCCTGGCGTTGCCTAGTATGTTGGTAAAATAATTCAATCAGATGAATCTCACCTGCAACAATAAAGTTTCAGCTCTTTAATTTAAAAAAACGTCAACATATGGAAGAGTCGAAGGAATATGCATGTTTAAATATAGGCAAAATGTTAAATGTTACACAGTGTGCAAAGTGGCCACTTAAACCAGCCAATGATAGGTCATAAACCCCGTGGATACCTAGACTTCTATATTCCCTTCTGTAAAATGTTCTTCATATCTGTTGTAATATGTTAATAAAAAATATATATTATTTTCAGGGGAGAGTATGGTGAGATTTAAAGTTGTGGTGTCTTAGAAGGTAAAAAGCTCATGTGATTAAGTACTTAAAGATTACGAATATATTATATTATGTATTTAAAATGCTGTAAAATAAATATTGTCGCCTTTTTATCTTAACTTCAGAGGGAAAGGCAGTTTGTGTTTGTAAGCTTAATTTTATTAAAAAATGACGTTTGCATCATTTACCTACTTACAAAAAAATATGTTTTTTACCTCTGTATATTCCTGTGCTTGAAATGTGTTTTGTTGTCAGATTCGAAACGTTTTTAATAATCGATATATCTGAAATGAGATTGCGGATAAAATAATTAATAATTATGCCATAAAGCAATACAGTAATGTTATGAGGGATTGTAATGAATAGTGAAATCCAGGAGGCTAAACACATGAACAAAGGAGTATATTTTAAATTATGTGATGTTCTGCCGGTAAAACCACTTGGTGACTTCAGATTAATTTAAATCAGTTGATCCAGAATATAAAAAAATAACTTCTCACACTCACAATGCTTGAATAAGGTTGCGAATTTTAAATTATGTTGCTCCGAGACATTTTTATAATCTTCCAAAATCACACGGAAGATCTTCAAATTAAGGAAAAAGAACCCATAAAATACTTACTCCGTACCTTCAAGGTTATGTTAATTATTACATTTCAGTGTGTGTAAAACCAACATCTTTAAAAAAATGGTGTATCACTAAAAAAACTCTAGACTTAGTGGGTCATTAAAATTAGGGCACGCTTTAGATATGTATAAAGACTACAGTCTGTTCATTGTTTTCTTTTATTTTTAATTTTAAATTGAATCTTGAAGTATAACACACAAATATATTCTTGTGTATAAGAGTTTTCAAATGACCAAAACACCCGCATGATATCGGACAGAGAATTGCCGATTTTACAAATATCGTCCAAATCCACACGCACGGTAAAATTAAGGTGGATTGACATCAACTTATTAAAATCTCTTGTGTTAACTTTAAAGTTATTCAGCGGCAATTCTCATGTAAAAGTCCTGAAAAAGGACATCTAGTGGATATTAGCTGGGCTTAATTGTGCATTGGTTATTATGTTTACCTGGCATGAAATAAATTAATACACCAACATTAAAAAAAAAAAAAAAAACAATAAATATCAATCCATTCTATGTTATTTTATCATGCGTGTGAATTTTCTACACGGTGTGAAAGTGTCTAATAACTTAATATTGTAGAAGTGTATTTACTCTACAAGTTTGTAGTGGTTTATAATTCATATAAAATATGATTAAACAGATTTATCGGATGGGGGAGGAATAAATAAATAAAATATTTGAAGTTACTTTCAATTTTTGCTTTAATTAACGCACCGACAAAAAAACGTTCTCGTTCTTGTTCTGTACTTTAAACGCTTATTCGTATGACTAGGTATTTATTTATTTACTAAAATATTGTTTATTAAATATTATTTGAGACAAAAGTCCGAACTTCACGGGACTAAAAGTCCTGTGTTGAGTTGGAACGAGCAATTAGATTACACAAACTCATGAGCATATCATCACAAATATTATTTAGGATCAGAAACAAAACCATAATTCAAAATGTAAAAAAGAAAGTAAGAATTGCTATATAAATGCGTGCATGAGATCTATCAATGTAGATAATACGAGGTCTGTATGCAAAGACAGAGTGACATGGCTTTCAATCCTCTTTGCTTATTCCCTCGAGAAAACGGCGAGATGGTTTTTTGTTATTGTAATATTCAACCGTTCAATAAGTTAACATGTGCGTTTTTAAGTTATTTTTAATTTTTTGTTTTGAATATTTTTTTTCCCTTTCTGATATTCTTTGTACCACAAGATAAAATTAAATTTGGATATTTTTTTTTATTCGTGCCATAAAAACCAGTTCTCAAAATATCAACAAACACATGTATTGCCTTTTTTTTACTTCTCTAAATCCACTCTCCAAACACAAGTCTTTTACTAAAACAAATCCGAAATATAGTAATAAAAATAGTATTTATTAATGATGTTGCTAAATCATTCTCTAACTCTCGCTTTTGGGTCTTTGCAGACGACAATATATTTTTTTTAATAATTAAAATTTTACAAAACTGTTTTCTTCTTCAATCAAACATTAACTCTTTTAACCAATGGTGTTAAGTCAATAGAATCGAAATAAATATTAAAACGTGCAAAATAATGACATTTCATAGAACAAAACAACCGATTTTCTTCGAGTACCTAATAGAAAACTCCAAAATTGATGTAGTTAAGTTCATCAGAGATTTAGGAGTTGTTTTGAACTATAAATTGACATACAACGAGCATAAAAATAATATAGTAAATAAATCATTGAAATTACTTAGCATCATTAACAGAATATCCTCTGATTTAACTAATGTCCGCACTATCAAAGCTCTCAATTGCTCAACTGTTCGCCCTCTTCTAGAATATGCCCCCGTGGTCTGGTCTCCATTCTATGTAAATCGCATAAATTACATTGGATCAGTCCAACATCGCTTGCTTCGAAAAGTAGCTTGGATGCCTGGACTAGAGAGAGGTAACTATTCATATGCTGAAATAGAGTCAATGTTAAAAATTTCTAGTCTACAAAAACGTAGAACAAATATTGACTCCATACATATGTTTGGCATACTAAAAATGGTATAATCGATGTGCCATCATTGCTGGGACAGGTAAAATAACATATTTCAACTCGTTGTTGAGAAACAATAAAGTACTGTTCATCGACTAAGCACCACCTCGGAAATTTTATTCGGAAATAAAATCTTTACTTGAATGGGCCATCACTCGTACAGAAGTAACATACGTAACTGGAGATCTGAACATTCGTTTCGACCGCAAGACGGATTCAGAATCTGTTCGTTTTAATGCACTTTTAAGTGATTTCGATTGTTCACAAGAAGTAAATACCCCTACACATGATGCGGGAGGTACACTTGATGTTATAATACGACGGAATTGTGATAAAAAAATCACAGTTTTTGTAACAGACATCGGACTTTCAGACCACAGATTAGTGCACTGTAAAATTAATATCCAAAAACCAACACCAACTTACAAAACACTCGCATCAAGGCCATGGAGAAAATTAAATTTAGAACATTTTAAATCCGAACTTCTGACATCGTTGATTGGTCCGGACATTGACCGTCGCTCAAACGACGTCGATCAATTGGTTGGGTTGTACAATGAGGTACTATCTAACCTGATAGACAAACATGCACCATTTACTACGAAAACTATTCGAAAAAGGAAATCTGATGCATGGTTTGACGAAAATTGTCGACTCAAAAAAAAAGAGCTAAGACGTCTAGAACGCAAATACAGAAACACACTGTCAACTTTGGACCGATCAATATGGTTAGATATGCAAGCCTCTTATAGGACATTTATAAAAGAAATAAAATCTAGTTTCTGGTGTACAAAAATCACTGAACAGAAAAAGTCTCCAAAACAACTCTGGCGAAGCCTTCAATCTGTTCGTGGTGACTGTATAGCAGAGACATCTAACACAAGCGCTACTGCCACTGATTTTGCCGACTTTTTTACAAATAAAGTCGAAAAAATCAGACTGGCGTGTAGTTCAGCGAAAAAACCTGTAATTTTAGATAATGCCCTTCAAAAATTCAGTAAATTTGAACCAACGTCTATAAATGAGGTTAAAAAAATTGTTGCAGCATTACCCAACAAACAATGTATATTAGATCCGATGCCAACATGGCTTTTGAAAAAAAATGCATTAACGTATTAGCTCCATTTTTAACAGATTTATTTAATACATCCATGGAGCGCAGCATTGTTCCGAGAGCCATAAAAAAAGCAAATGTAACTCCACTTTTAAAAAATTCCCAACTAGATGTGGAAGATCTTTCCAGTTTTCGCCCTATTTCAAATCTTCCAATCGTATCAAAAATACTAGAAAAAATAGTTTCTCACAGGCTCGTTAACTATATCGAGCGGAATTCTTTATTTTCGGTAAGGCAATCGGCATACCGACGTTTTCATTCCACGGAGACGGGAGTGATAAGAGTACTGTCTGACATTATAACGTCGGTGGACTCTGGTAATCTGGTGTTGATGGCTCTTCTGGACATGAGTGCTGCATTTGATACTGTAGACCATAATATTTTGCTTGAACGTCTGGAGAAAACTTATGGTATCCGTGATCAGGCACATATGTGGTTCAGTTCATATCTTAATAAAAGAGAATATGCAGTCGTGTTCCAGGGTAAAAGCTCAACCAACTTTCGGGTGTCTACAGGAGTGCCTCAAGGGTCAGTACTTGGACCACTTCTCTATCTCCTTTACACTAAAGATATAGAGAACATTATCAAAGAATGTGGATTGTGGTCGCACTGCTATGCAGATGATACGCAGATTTATTTTTATTGCAAACCAGGCGAGAGAAGTGTGCTTGTCAATTTAATTGATGGATGCATCAAGAAAATAGGAAACTGGATGGCTGAAAACAGACTAACATTAAACCCATCAAAAACTGAACAACTGTGGGTGGCTTCAGCCAGACGACAGAATTTGATCCAGGATACGGCTCTACCCAATGTAGGGAGTGCCGTTCTACCCACCGTTAAACTACTGGGAGTTTTACTCAATTCTGACCTATCTCTTGACGCTCAAATTAGTAGAACGATAAGTTCATGCTTCTACCAGCTGAGACAAATTAAATGCATACGCAAAAATTTGCCGGTTGATGCCGCCCGTCAATTAATAAATGCGTTTGTAGTGTCTAGAGTCGATTATTGTAATGGTATCTATGCAGGTCTACCAATGAACAAAATGACTCGCCTACAATCTGTATTGAATGCCGCAGCGAGACTTATTTTCGGAATCTCTAAGTTCAGTCATATCACTCCACTACTTCGGGAACTACACTGGCTACGTTTTCCACAGAGGGTCGAATACAAACTCTGTTGGCTTATGTATAAGTCACTGCACAACTCGGCTCCGGAATATCTAAGGGAACTATGCATTCCAGATGAACTAGCTGACAGGCGTCTCACGCTTAGATCAGCTACGTCTACGGCGAGAGGAAAAGTTATTATACCTCTACGCAAACAGCGCACTAAATTTGGTGAGCGCGCATTTGCGGTCGCAGGCCCTATGGCATGGAATGCTCTCCCAGCAGAGGTGCGAGGCTGTGAAAGTGAAGTGATGTTTCGGAAAAAACTTAAAACCCACTTGTTCTCTAAATCATTTGAATAGATCCGTAGCACGTGACAACAAAATAAATTATTTTAATCAAATTACAAATTTAAAGCTTCAATTAAATTAACTTAACAGTAGAATCACCATGTAAAGCGCCCTTGAGGTATTTTATTACGAAAATGGCGCTATATAAGTTATCCACAATAAATAAATAAATAAATCGATCAGCATAGAACAAACGATGGCCTTAATTCTCCAATGACCCGCCTTTGTCGTATTGTTAACTCAAGACAAGTTCTGGACTTTTTTGGTTAAGATTTACAACGGTTTAAACGAGCAATAAATAAATAGTCTAGATCTTGTCTTGATGTTAATTATGTTTGTCAATGCTTTTTTCTTCCATTTTAATGATTTTAACTATTCTTATATTGTAATATAATTACTCTATGAATCGTATAAAAAGACAATGTCCGTAAAATAAAAAAAAAATACAAAATTAAAACTAAATAAAACATCCAAAACATATGGGGTACTTTGGTATTTAAACAATTTTCTGAGATCAGTTATCTACCGAAAACATCTACAAACCTTTTATAATATTCCAAGTATTTGGAGTGTTACAAATAACAGAAACAAGACATCTTTTATACATACCAAGAACAAAAAAACACCTAATAAATTGGATGACAAGAGTATTAATTCCCTGAAGTAGTGGAATAAATTAATTCAGATAACACAGATTTAAGTAGTGTGTATTCTGTACAAGTATTTGGTAAAACTCGTTTATATGTCACTGAGCATAATTTACGAATACTGCGCACACGCCATACGATTTTGTCGACTGCAGAATAAAGGTGTATTCTAATAAAAAAATCTATATTTATTTGAGAATAAATGGATTTATCAAAGCATAAAGATAAAAAAAAAAACAAAGTAGGAAACGAGTATAGAAAAAAATAATTAAGTTTGTATAATCCGGCGGCCTCCATGGTGTAGTGGTCAAGATGCTTGACTCACATACGGAAGGTCCCGGGTTCGATTCTCGGTGAGAACACAAAAGAATAAATGTGATTTTTCTCAAGCCTGGGTATTCTGTAATGTAATTCACCACTGTAATTGGGCCTCATGGCCTGCTGTGGTGCAAAAATATATAAATAATGTTTTGAGTATGTTCAAATTTCAGCAGACAAAGACTGGATTTCACCCCCTGGGAAGATTATTATAAGATAGATATGGAACGCTTTAGGGAAGGGAAGATAAAAGTCTTGGCATTTACAGGGTTTATGATTGGTTAAATTGGCCAATTTACATACTGTCAAACATTCGCCAAACATTCGCCAAATCTCCCATCTGTATATTTTTGTGAAGTTAAAGAGCTGAAACTTTTATCAATGCGGGTGAGATTCATCTGCCTGAAATATTTCATCTTCCAGGCAACCCTTGAAATATTTTATTCCTTAATTTTTATAATTCTTCTTATACTATTTGGTATAATCAACAATGTTTTTGTATGCTTTAATATCTATAGACTTAATATTGGATATCATCCCTAAAGGACTTTTTAAGATTAACATATAGCACTAGTCATTCAGTAAAAGGTTTCCATTTCTGTAATAATTTGTTATGAATAACTATTTTTATTATTTTGAAACTAAAAATGACTTAATGGTTGTGTAGATTTTCCTCCAAATTGAAAAATGAGCACCAAAAGTAAAACAAAATGGTAAAAGTTATGTCATTCAAAAGAAAATTTTCTGTAATAAAAGAAATTACTTTTTCTTTTACGTTAGAAGTATTGTTTTGTTTGATTACACGACTCATTTCATTTTTCTCAGAGCATTTTCGACAGAACCTTCTGTTCGCGTCCAACCAAGGAATAAAGCTGCCCAATGATTAATTGGTTAGCGGTATTTTTTTTTTGTCATGTCCCCTTGTTGTCTTTATTTGTAAAAAATGACAAAACTTATGTTAACACGCAATATATCTGTGCCATAGAAGTAAACAAGACTTTTTTTTCAATCTGGAGAATGGAAAAAATTCATAAAAATACGACGCTCAGTGGTTCTAATAGAATAGTTCCCCTTTAAGAAGGGCACTCTTGATATTTGATCGAGATATTTAAGGAATTTAGAGTCAAGATTCTCCTCTCTAAAATATATGCGGACATTCAGATTCGGACAAGTACGGTCGAGGAGGAAATTAGTGGACAACTTTTTGTAAGGCCTTAAATAAATCTACGTGTTTAAGGTTAAATTACAAAGATATAATAAATACGTACTAAAATCATTCAGATTTAAAAATGAACAACTTTAAATCATCGAGTCTGTGGCAAAACCACTTATCCGCAAACACCGCTTTTTTATATTAATTTGTAAATTTATACAACCACGCGTCTAAAAGTACAATGCAGCCTGCCCACTTTTTTTTCTAAAAATAACACTCAAGTATATTTAGGATTTGAAAAAAAATGGTACACGCTAAATTTCAGTATTCTTTCAAATTAATCAAGTTGAATATTGTGAAGATAATTTTACGCTATAGCGTTCTTTTCATATTTCGAGAGTCTTATGATTAAAAACAATAAAAAATAACGGGAATTCTAATATCAATATACGATCAATTAAAATCATCAATAAAAGTTAGTTTTCGTCCTCCTGTAAAATGGACAATTTTCATAGACTCATACCACAGTGTACTTCTAAGGGTGCGAGATATTTTTAAAAAATAAAATATTCCATTAAAATGGCCATATAGTGCAGAGCCAATTCTACCACATAAATCACGTTTAATCATAGAGGGTTGAATACAAACTCTGTCAGTTTATGTATAAGTCAGTGCGCAACTCTATTACGGAATATTAACAAGAGCTATGCATTCTAGATGAACGATCTTACAAACGTTTTACGTTTAGATCAACAACATATGAGATTTTCCATCGCCATAGGGCAACTTAATTATAAGTAAATTAAAATCAACACATATTCATACAATCACTTTCCTTTGAGGTGGTGTATTTTAAAAATAGCGCCATATAAGCTTTACATAATAACAACAACCTAGCGAATGATAACATATACCTTACAAAAGTTCAGGCTCTCAAAAGTATTTCCCGCAGAAAAAATATTTTCAGCAGGTTCTTTAACCCCCGTGACACATTCCAAATGTTCTAAACTAGCTTCATCTTTTCCCTCCTGGCTGTATGTCCTATTTACTTAGGATCAGATATCCTAGTCTTCAATCTACACGTCGGACTAGTAGGCTTTTGGTTTGGTTTCTGTTTTACGACCGGTTGCCAGCTGACGCCAAGACAGTAACCGCTTTTGGGGCTTAGGATGCCACCGTTGACTATTGTTCGTTCGCTGCCATCCTCAACACAACGTCCTGCTCGACACCGCTGTCTTTCAACAGTCCATAGCCCGAAGTATGTGCCGGGGGACCGAGAGAAGATGTGTGCCTCTTCCGCCTATTCCGCCATACTAATGCACTTTGTCTTTGCCATCACAGCCGTTGAGGTCTACACCTGTAGCCCCGGGCAAGGAATCATGTTATACCCCGCAATATTGGGTTCTCATCCAAACATAGCCACCTCAACATTTTAGTCTACTGAAGAGAAAGGTGCCCATCCCCGCGACGTGGACGCGCTGAACAAGAATTACTCAAGTTAGAACTTAGAAGGTGACTCAGTTCTCCAGGAGACGGGTTAATATTCTCGTTTAGGTATGATATGTAAATATATGCCCATAAACCATCCCCCAAAACCAAGAGCTTAACAATTTTCATAACTTAAAAAATGTTAAATATTCAGTATTTAAAAAAACAAAAACTTTCAAAAAGAGATATAAATTGAACGTAGTTAGGCAGAAAGCAGCCAGTCCACAATTTTGATAAAATATTATTTTGGTGTTATCAGATGCAGTAAGGTCAATTTTATGTTTTTCTTAAAACATCCAGGCCACGTTTATACAAAAAACTGTAATAATCACCTTCTGAAAATATTATCGATCACAAAAAGAGCATTTCTCAATTTACAAAAAAAACCCACGGCACTAGAAAAAACTTACTGTACTTTAAAAATCATTCAGTCAAATAGGTAAGTAGATTCACATTTAAAAGAATAATGCATTCATTGTTTATCATTTGTCAAAAGTCAAAAACATTCCACTGTTGAATAGATTCGATTATTCACCCTTTTCACAGAAGTGCTATTATCTCAGTATCACTATTATATGGCTGGCTGCTTTCTGCAAACCTTCGTTCAATTACCACAAAAAAAGAGAACATTTTCGATAAGGAATTTCAGGTATTCGCTGGGCTTATAACTTGTCATTGGCTGATTTAAGTTCAAAATTTGATGCAACAGAGAAGAAAAACATTTTTGAGAAAGTAATAAGGAAGTCCATGCATTTACCATGGTGTCCACTTAAACCAGCCCATAAAAGGTCGTAAACCCTGTAAATAACTGAATTTCCATATTCCCTTCTCAAAAATGTTTTCTTTCTGTGCTGCAAAAAATTGAGATCTATATTACTCCCCAGGGAGGAAATCCAGCCTCTCTGTAAACATTTGAGCATACTAAAACATTATTGATTTAAGTTCACTTTACGAGTCAAGTTGAGAGATCACTTATTCTATACCAATCAATAAATCATCGGTGTTTAGTTTAAAGGGTGAATTAACTTATTTTACAGAATAAGCAGATTTAACTTTATCTTTTCTCGATGAAAAGCAAATCAAACTAACTGTACTTATAGATAAAGCAAGTCGACTAAAGAAACTTGAAGAATAAATTTCAAATAGATTTTTTTTGACAACCCACCTTACCGCCAGTTAATTTCAAATAGTGTATTGTTATTGTATTTCATAATATTTTTGGAGTATTTTTAAAATTTTTTGGATAAAAAGTAAGTAGCCTATTTTACTTGTCATCTACCTATCTATCCCTGTGCAAAAATATCTCAGAGTTGGAATCTAGCCCTCGTCTATTTGGATATACTCAAACAACCTTTTTTTACACAGTTAAGACCAGTGGAAAATTAGAAAATCAAACCAAACTAACCATAGATAAAGCAAGTTGATTATATAAATTTAAAGAATAAATTTCAAATTGATTATTTTTGACAACCCACCCTAACGCCAGCTCATTTCAAATAATGTTGCTTATTGTTACTGTATTTCATTATTTTATTGGAGTATTTTTAAAAATTTTGGGATGAAAAGTAAGTAGCCTGTTTTAAGTAGCTATCCATGTACAAAAATATCTAATAAAGAGGTGGAATCTAGCCCTTGTTCATTTGGATAAACTCAAAATATTTCGTTCTTATACAGTCAAGATCAGTGGAAAAAAGTCAATATATTTTATTTGTTGTCTAGTAAATTTAGGTGCTGTTTTTTTAAAAATATTTTATCGAATACAAAGCTTGTACTAAAACGATTAAATTATCATTTAAATTCAGTTTTTTTCATCACATAAGTAAACAGGTACCTTCCTACATACTATAACAAAATGAAAATATCTGATGATTGCGAATCGTGGTAGTTTCGTTAAAAAGTAAGTTAAGAAATCTTGCGTCTGTACATTTACGGGTAAAGCATATAAAAGACTAAAACACCAAATCTTCGCAAAAAGGTGACAAATAAAAACATGATTTCAGAATAGATGAGTAAAAAGGGAAATAATATTAGAACTGCGCTTTTGTTTGTTTTTGTGAGGAAATGTGAATTTCGATACTGAATCCTTGTGCTATACGTGTTGCTTCGTTAAAAAAGGTCGAGCTTTAACTGCCTACATACGTTTGTCGTTTTAATAGTCCCAGCAGAAGACGGTCTGTATAGCCACCTACCATAGATCTCCTTAGCTGATAGTAATACAATTTATAATTACTTCAACTCGCTTCTACTTTATCTGATACATATATCTGGCGCTCGGCTACAATATATTTTGGATCTGAATGTTCTTGTAAACATTTTGAAACAAACATTTTGACATTGGTCGCCGCGGGAACACATTCCTCCATTGGAAAATATCAACGTTGACACTATCATGTTTCATTTTTTGTCTGAATATTATATTAAAAACCTTATTTACGATCGGGTCGTTAACAAGACAAGATGTAAAAAAGATGTTCTGAATATGACAATATTGGAGGTTATCTGATATCAAGATTTTTTTATAATGTTCTCTTTAAAATCTCGATCTTCAAAGCTTGTATTTGATGGGGAATCCAAGACTTGAATTAACTTTTTAAATAATCATTTTGTTTTATTGTCACTTCTTAACTTACTAATATCTAAAACTGTATACAGAGATTTAAGTGTATGGTAACTTACATTATATAACAGAGCATCTAAATACGTTTTTTTGCTGAAAACAATCTGTTAAAACTGCGCGTGTGATTATTAACATTTAAATATCTTAATATCAAACTTCTGCATTTTTTATTATTTAACTCAAAAGTACATTGTTTCTTCTGAAAACAAGCTTTAATTTATTTTATTTAAATTATTTATTGACAATTCTTGATGGAATTTCATTCTAATTTCATTCTAAGAGAAAATCTTTTGTTTTACACTGAAAACGCGTCAACAAAGTATTTTAAACAATCTACAATACCTAGAATATGCGACCAATATAACAATATATTTACCGAGGCTGATATTTTTTGTGACAATGTATGTAAATTTAGGTCAAAAATTATAGAAATATTGAGAGAAGCAGACATTTAACATTATTATAATATAAATATTTTTTCATTTCGTTTCTTTTACATTTATTATATTGAACACAATTTAAATTATTGTACTAAGTGTAAACAATTTTTTTGGTGTGTGCATGAGTTTCTTACTCTAATATACAAAGAAATTGGCAATATATGTGTCCATACTGTTTGTTTACCTAATAAAATAAAATAAAAAAATTCTAATGATGTAATAACTTATATTTACATATAAGTTATTAATTTTAAAATACTTGGTACACTTCCACTTATTTATATTGATGATGTAATAACTTTTATGTAAATATAAGTTATTGCATCATTAGCCTTAATTTAGATATGCGGTATTTTAATACAAGAAATGGTATATTGATTATTGTCACTTGAAGGAAATGGCATTAGATTTAGTCAAAAAAATTATTTGATATAATTACTTGTCAAATTAAGATATAAGTTATAAATTATAAATACTTGATACACTTCCACATATTAAAATTTATTATTCGACAAATAAGCACTTTCACCCCCTAGTAGGCTTTTTCAGACTAGTTAGACAAAAAGGCGTTAAGATCATTGAAAAAAAAAGAAAAAAAACTAGAAGCTTTGATATGTGTTCCTACAGAAAAATATAAGAAATTGTACGGAGAGACCACATTACTAATGACGAGGTTCTCAGCAGAATCGAAAAAGGGAGGCACCTAATCAAAACCATCTCAGAGAGGCGAGCCCAATGGATTGGTCAAATGCGCCATGAGCGTCTCCTGCATGACATAAAAGAGGGAATAGCTGAGGGGACAAATTACAGAGAACGCCCCTGACGGAAGTATTTAGAGCTAGTGTGCGAGGATTTGAACTGCATCTCACATACCGAGCTGAAGAGGGCTGCAGATAATAGAGACTAGTGGAGGGCTAGATGCACGACTTTCCTGCAAACCAATCCTCAGGATTAGGACTGCGAAGAAGAAGATCATTGATATAAATCTAATTAGGTTACATCAATCGTCATGTACTTCGCCGTAACTTGCGTACCAATGCTGTCTTTGCTTAAGGACATTTTAGAACCAACGTCGGATTCTTGTTTCCTCTGCTAAGGATCCTCTAAAATCTCACTAAACAGTACTGTCGATGTGTTCCTACAGTAAGGGAAAGCATTTAAGATGCAAGCCGTGTTTTCACCCCTGACTTGAGATGACGCACCTGCAAGTCATCATTTACCTTCAATTTTATCTAAGAAGTAAAATTAAATGTTCCGTATAAAAATAGAACATGTTAACATTTTTTTTTCTAAACATGTTCAATTACCGGTAACGGGCGAAGATATTTTTAATTTTTATACAAGTAAACACACTTTCGTACATAAATATCGAAATTAATTTTTCATCTCAGTATATACCGATGAAGATAGCCGTTCATAATCGCGGCCCTGATTGGTTAAGTTAATTCAAGTATATAATTGCAATGGAATTTTAATAAGAATTATCAATGAGTAACT
This sequence comes from Micrasema longulum, assembly GCF_059751315.1. Lineage (NCBI taxonomy): Eukaryota > Metazoa > Arthropoda > Insecta > Trichoptera > Brachycentridae > Micrasema > Micrasema longulum. The sequence goes on from NW_028278456.1 coordinate 141,426, forward strand.
TATATTAAATCTTGAGAATTGCTTTATTTGTAATTTTGCTTTTTTAAATTCTCTTAAGTCAAATTTCTATACCATACAAAAATATTTTTTTAAATATACAATTAATTTAAAAAAAATTGCGATAACACAAACGAATTTATAATGTTTATTTGAAAATTGAGCGCTAAACTTCAATAATAGGATTTATTCTCAATGTTCTCATAAAGTACTTACAATAAGGATTTTGCACTGGCTACGTTTTCCACAGAAGGTGAATACAAACTGTGTTGGATTGTGTATAAGTCACTGCAAAAATCTGCTACAGAATATCTAAGGGAACTTTGCATTCCAGATAAACTAGCTAACATACGTCTTGCGTTTAGATCAGCTACATCTTTCTCAAGAAGAAAAGTTACTGTATCTCTACGCAAACAGCGCACTAAGCTCGGTGAACGCGCATTTGCGGTCGCAGGCCCTATGCTATGGAATGCTCTCCTAGCAGTAGTGCCAAACTGTGAGAGTAAAGTGATGTTTAGGAAAAATTATAAAACCCACTTGTTCTCCAAATTATTCGAATGAATCCGTAGCATGTGCAAAACAAAGTATTTTTTTAAACTTTAATACAATAGTAAATTGTTTAAATAAAAATTAAAATGTGTCAAAATAATTCAAAATCATATGCTCATCAATTAATATAATAAAAACTGGGTTGTGGTTTAAAAGTCAGTGAAAAGTACTAACAACTTATGGCAGACAGCTTAAAAAACAAAAGCTTCAAACGAATCCTTACTAGTAATATTAACGCCATACTTTTGATTGAAGAAATTTTTTACGAATGCTTAAAAACTTTTTTTTTTAAATACGAGACAGTATATGGTGCAACAGATTTTATTAGGTTATAAAGCAGTATCACATTTAAGTGCCTATACCAGTAGGCAAGGTAAATTCATAGGTATTATCATATTACATATAATATTAGTTACAAATTGTTACATCAATCGGGAAGATGAAAATATTTTAAACATTGTAATGATTTAAGTTATATTTTAGAACCAACAAATTAAACGATAAATTGTTTTGTTTCTTCGTTTTGTCTTTTTTGTATAAACGGAATATTATGCGTTTTAAAAAAATGTACACACGTTTTTTATTGATTTTTTAAAACGTTTTTTGAAATTATTTTTCTTCCTTACCCTTACATCCTTTACCTGCATTCTCCTTCATGATCAATTTTCCTTTACAGTAAGTAGCTTTTTTCTCTTTTATTTCAACAGAGAGGGAAAATTTTTGAGAAGGGGATATGGAAGTCTAGGCATTTACAGGGCTTATGACCTGTCATTGGCTGGTTTAAGTGGCCACTTTACACACTGTGTAACATTCACCATTCTGCCCATGTTTGAACATCCACATTTCCTCAAATCTTCCATCTGTTGACTTTTGTGAAGTAAAAGAGCTGAAACCTTTATCACGTGGGTGAGATTCATCCGGCTGAACCGAATCACCTACTAGGCAACGCCTGAAAACAATTTTCCAATTTTTATACTTCTTCTTTTACCAGGTAGTAATTCAACAATGTTTGATTATGTCCAAATGCTTGCAGACTGGCTGGATATCCTCCCTAGGAAGTTGTTCATATTTAAATTTATTTCAACAGAGAGGGAAAATTTTTGAGAAGAGGATATGGAAGTCTAGGCATTTACAGGGCTTATGACCTGTCATTGGCTGCTTTAAGTGGCCACTTTACACACTGTGTAACATTCACCATGAGGAAATGTGGAAGTTCAAACATGGGCAGAATGGTGAATGTTACACAGTGTGTAAAGTGGCCACTTAAACCAGCCAATGACAGGTCATAAGCCCTGTAAATGCCTAGACTTCCATATCCCCTTCTCAAAAATTTTCCCTCTCTGTTGAAATAAATTTAAATATGACAACTTCCTAGGGAGGATATCCAGCCAGTTTGCAAGCATTTAGACATAATCAAACATTGTAGCTTTTTTCTCATTTATTACATTACGGTCATAATATCCATTCGTATTATTTATTTTTGTAGACAGTACATTGCATAATTTTTGGATGCCTGTAATTAGTTCCCTTATATAAAAATCGTTAATTACTCCCCAATTATCCGTGTCCGGTGAATAATACGTAAATTCGTCGCCAGATACGAATTTCGATTACAATTGCCCGTAGTGTAAGAAATGTGTTAGCGTCAGTATTCTTATCTGGCGACGTCTTTACCTGACTAGATGGACTAATTTCAGGTTAAAAACTTTAAAAAAAATCAAGTGGAGATATGTCATTGAAATGTAGTGGTTATCGCATTCACCTACCATGCTTGAGGTCCCGGGTTGGAATCATAAAGAAACTGATTTAATTAATTCACTTTTTCAACGGCTCATGCCTTTAACAGCATAATTTGCCAAATAAAATAAAACGCAAGACACTTACACGTGACAAAAAAAGAAATATTTTTTTTAAAACAGTGGTTAATATATAAATCACATAATAAATCACTCGCATCGAAGCTTGAAACTTTAAAATACCCAACAAAATAAGGGAAAATAAAAAGTTTCCGAGTGACAGATGCAATGTACATATTATATTGTGTTACCGCGCCAGAGAACGTATTTCACTGTTCCTAGACAGGCACATGAAGCGTAAAACTGATCATACTTACCTTTACATCACAGATGATCAAGGTCTATGCGCTATCGGGTATAAGGGGGTAATGATGATGATGTCATTACTTTTGAGTCAGTGTAATATTTCTGTACGGCTAAATTATATAATATAGAACTGCTGGTTTCACAAATGTAATATAATAAAAAAAAAATTGTCAAGCTTTGAATGAATAATTACTTCTAGGTGAATTACAAGTGTTCTGTAAGTACTCAAGTTAAGCCTTTGACCAAAAATCTAACAGTGCAATATTATTGAACCTTCAAGTGATTTGTAAATAAACCTGTCGCATGGAGTTTTCTCGGAAAATTGGCAGATGTTGGTACAGGTAAAGAGTCTTGAGACATGTAGTGGGTTATCCTAATGGACCATTTCCTTTGTAACATTACTTAGGGTTTCTGCAAAAATGTCCGCCTTGTGGTGAAGTGATTGACGTACGTGGCTGTCATCCATTAGGTTTCCGGTAAATGAGTATTGCGTAGGGTAGAGAATTCCCGATAACTATCGACTCATATATTTTCCGAGAAGTGACAATGATCGTAATTAATCCCTTTTATTAAAAAGGGTCAGTATTTTGCAGTTAGTTACTATAGGAAAATCATCCACTTCAACAAACAACTTTTAAGTATAACAAAATACGTACTGGAACATTTATTTGCGTAGTTTAGATATGTTAATGATTTCAAAATATTTAATTTGTTGCCACTTGACATGAAAACATGTCATGGTAAAAATAAAATTATGTTTCTATTACGTAAGTGGTTAGTAAACAAAACGTTCTCATATTGATTTATTATTCACGTAAAACATTTTTTTATCTATTTATCTCTCATTGAATACATATTTGTTATTTTCTTAGGTTAACCTTTTTTTAATTTCTTTCTTATTTCATTAACATTTTTTAGATCTTAATTTTAATATGTGCTTCTAATTTTCTTAAAATTTTTATTTTTTTCCATAGATATGAATTAAAATTCTCGATTAACTTTACTTAGTTTAATTATTTTTTTATCTTGTTTTGATAACATTTATGAGCACACACTATTTATATATGTGTTGATTATTTCTACAAAATGTTTTTAGCTATTTTTTTATGCTCATATTGGCCGTCGAATAGCATACTTTGTCTGTGACTATCTGCATAGGGCACTGCATGAAATCACTTTCCATGACTGATTTAAGCTGTGAGCAACTCGATAAACTTGAACGACTTCAGAATACATGCATAAAGTACATTTTTGGTCTTAGGAAATATGACCACATTTCTGATTATCGTAGGCAACTGAAATGGCTCAAAATTAGACAGCGGAGAGACTATCACTCCCTCTCACTTCTGTTCAATGTACTTCATAATCCTAACGCTCCTATATACCTGCGTGAAAAATTTCAACGCTTATCAGTTCATGGTTTACCTCTTCGTTCTAATTCTCAAGGCACTCTCTTAATACCCATCCACAATTCCTCTTTCTTCTCTAACTCATATAGTGTCCATGCGGCTCGACTGTGGAATCATCTCCTATCCACCATCAAAAAAGTGACTACATTATCTCTGTTTAAATCACGTCTGAAGAAACATCTCCTTTCTCTTCTTTAATCTCTCCTCCTTTCCTTTTTTCTCTTTCCTCTTTTTTCCTTTTTCCCATTGAGTAATAGTTTTGATTTAGGGTAATTTATAAACAAATACGTTTATTTCTATTTTTATATATTTTTAACTTTTTAATCTTTTTTTTTCTATTAAATATGTTCTGTAACATGAATTATAAAAATAAAACTTTTATTTTATTGGTTGGTTGGAAGAAATGGCTATTTGGCAATAAGCCCGCCAATGTACAAATAACATTATGAACAAAAAGAGATAAAGAAATTCATGTTTATTTTTTTAAAAATATATTAAGCTAAATATGTTAATATAATAAATGTTTGTAAAAGGCAGATTTGCCGTTTATGTTTATAAAATAAATAAATCAATAAAAAACAGAGTAATATGGCGTTCTATCCTCTCTGCTTTTCCCCACGGGGAAATGGCGTGACGGTTTGTTTGTTTGTTGTTTGTTCAAATACATAGGACAAAAAAATTTCTAACAGACCACTTGACCATAAGGCGGATAAATATATTAGGTATTTACTGACATGCAAATAAATATACGAAAATAAATCTGATGATTCTGTAGTTTTATAGCAGCGTAAATCATTTATTATGTAAGTACTTGCTTTACCTATTAAGTTCTAGATTATTTCATCAACCATCTTTTGTCCATCAAAAGGACATGACTTTCCCATAAAACAAGTCTTCTCAAATTGGTCATAATCTCTTATCGTCTGATCAAATCGATCAGTGATCATTTAAATTAGAATAAATATAAGCTTATATAGATACATTGCGAGTAATAATTTTCTGCTATATATGATCGCAGTTTAACCCATTCAGTGCCAGAGTGGTTGGCAGTGCACAACGGAGTTTTGGTTCCAACATGTAAATTTGAAAGTGAAACGAATAGATGACGAAAGAATGATAAAACAGATATGTTTGGTAAGAATAAATGGTAACGTAGGACGAACATGACCAAGAAAGCAGGTGGTATGATCGGGTATATAGGGTTTTTTTTTTTGATTTTATTGATACCATTATTTTGTATATTTGATTGTGTGTGATTGTTAATTTGTTTTATTTTTTGATTTGTTTTTTGAGTTTGATTTTAAAAATTATTTCTGATTATCTTTTTTACATTGTATTCTTTGGAATTTTTCTATTTCTGCAGATTTGTGTTTTAGTCCGTTGAACAAAAAAGAAATGAAGCGACAATGTGTGAATGTGGAAGAAGTTAGGAATGTATGTCAGAATAACATGTGTGACGGACAATCCTCTCTGCTTACCCTTATGGTGAAATGCCGTGATGGTAGGTAGCACCAGAGTTATCCGGGCCAGAATTTTTGTTTTCATTTACAGATGCAATGTTTTTTTTATCATATTTTATCATTTTTTTCTAACCATATCTTCATCTTTATCCCCTTTCCACAACCAAATGCAGCTTAGTTCGATCGTCTGTTACATGAAGGTGAGGGGATCAATCTTGTGCTTTATGATTACTGATTTTGGGGCCACCTATGAGGTCTTCGTGTACAAGAGGGTCAAAATTTCCTTTACCGTGTTGCATAAATAAAATTACGTCTTCTATATTTGTTTGCAGACTCTTATAACATGGAAATACAATTTTTCAGAAGTTTCGCAAAAAAGTGATGTTTTGTTATTGAAATAGCACCGGAACTTATTTTTACTCGAAGAAACTTTCATTCGTGTAAAAAAGAGAACTAAAAACTTAACAGTGGTGGAAAACTTTTATTTAACAAAAATAATTTTCAGTTTAAAAATAAATAAATTTTTCGATATTTACTATACCCTTAATTTATAAAATAATATTACATGGTAACAAAATACTTTTAAAAATTTCACTCTTCCCTTACACATACTTCTCTGCCCTTAGATAAAAGAGCGACGTGAAAAAAAACTAATTGTATGTAATTCTTTATATGACTCTGACGCATTGTTATATTTTTATTTTTTTTAACCGTGTTAAAATAGGATTTGATGTATTTTGTATTATAAACCAATGCAAATATTAAATTAATTTAAAACAACAGTGGAGTTTTGATATTCATTAAATAATTTTCCTGACGTAAGACAAATATGTACTTTTTTGTTTATTACTTACCCGCGAAAAACAGAAAGTTTTGTTTGCTACTGATGCAAATACGCGAATATGTTCTTTGAATATTAAAATCTATTATCTTAAAATGATTTTTGTTACCATTTATTATTTTTAAAGTGGTATTATTCATATTTTCCGTGTCCGGGAGGATGAAAAATATAGTTCCGTGAGTGAAATAAACCAAAGGCTTGGACAAGCGGAGATAAGTTGGCTTAACGGTGCACAGGTTATTGCTTTTACCTATCATGCTTTAAGTTCCGGGTTTGATTCCCGTGGCTGGACAAACGTGATATATTTTTTAGAGAAGTGGCTTGTCATTGCAACATTTCATAGTCCCTAAAATGGCGTCAGAAACGTGAGGCCAATCATTTCGCCTCCTTGTATAATATATAAGGTACAAATGATTAAAAAACGTGGCCATTTCTGTATCCATGCAGTGCCCTAAGCACCATTTGATGTAAATAGGGAATTGATAATGATGATATTATTTAAAAGGAACAGTTTGCTAAGCCTCTACTTTAGAGGCTTGTCAGCACGTGGGAAAAACCGGATATGAAAGGAAGGTATAAAAAACACGATACAACACCCAGACCAATAAAGAAACAAAAATATTTATTGGATTTCTTTCTTGCAATTGGCGGGAACCAAATCTGCGATGCCAGTTTTAAAGTTAGTCGTCTAACCAACCAACTGTGCCACGGCGCCTGAGGTTATGATGTTATAAAGGGGCATCTTGTGTCCAGACGCATGAAACATACAGTCCCGTTTAAAATAGAACCAGAATCCCGATGGAGGCTTCAAACTCGGTAGTTATAATCTCAGTTATTTGATTGAATAATAACTGAATAAATCTGTGAAACAGTTTAATTTGGGTTGGATTTAAGGAAAAGAGCCAAGAAAATTATTTTTAGAGAGCTTTATTTCATTACCATTTTGAATATTTATTTAGTCGGCCTCGTGGTGTAATGATCAGTGTATTTGTCTACCATGCAAGAGGTCTCGGGCTCGATTTCCGACATGGTTGACATGAAATATTATTTAAGAAGGGTGTTTTTACACAAGAATATTTCATAGTCCCTGGACTGGCACCTGAAGCGTAAGACTGATCATCTTACCTTCATGTAACAAAAATGATTAGGATACGCTGAGATTGGTGTACCAGTGCCCCATGTACCATTAGGTGCGGAAATGGGATGATGATATTTAAAAAAAATAAAAAAATTGTCTGTGTCCGGTGGATGAAAAATACAGTTTTATATGTAAAATCTAACCAGTATCTTGGTCAAGTTTTTTTGGACAGCGGTTTTCGGGCTCAGATTTTGTTATTTTTTTCAAAAAGAGAATAAAAATAAGAGATATAATTATAAGATAATAATAAAATGATAATAATAATAATAAGAGAATAAGAATAGAATAAAAAAAATGGTTTCATTATGTTTTTCGTTTTTCAAAAACAGTCTTCACATTTGCCTACCGTCTAGCCAAAGACAGTAGATAACACTGGGCGCTTTAAAGGATTTTTGGATGATTTAAGTTCCCATAATAAACAATTTATCAAAAAAAATCAATTATTGGGACACGCCAATGCTAAGTATCTCTTTTGCGGAAAAAAAATATTGTTCTAGTCTCATAATCCAGGACGAAAATACCGATAAACGTTTGCATAAAGAAAAGAGAGACCGCGTGTTCTTTTAAAATGTGGTTTCACACTGAAGTATTTAATTGTCCCTGAACTGCCACCTGAATCGTAACTCTGATCACCTTACCTTTCTGTAATAGATGAACGAGAAACGGTGCATTTGATTTAACAATGCAGTGCCCTGTGCACCTTCTTGTATAAAAAAAGGGTTTGATTATGACGATGGTAATTTTTAAACATGGTAAAGTATTATCATAAATCAAATGAAATAAAAATATGGTTTTATATCAGTAAGGAAAAATAGGATAAGAAGGAGTACAATAAAAGATTTTTATTTGTATAAACGTGTATTTCGTCTTTTTTATCTATCAGTATGCGATGCGGTGTCATCTTAATAATGATTTTTTACAAGTTACGTATAAAAATATATTTATTTAGTTTAAATTTAATATACTGGCCTCGAGTCCCTGGTCGCTTTGTGGAACAACTTTGTTGAATCTTAATATAATTATTGTTTAATGCACTTTGCGTACTTCGATTGACTAAGTTTACAAAAATAAAACAGATATAACAAAACACAAAATCAATTACTTTACAAAGAACACTTTTTCTACTTAACTTTATATTTAAGTCGTAATATATATTTATGCAATACACAGAAATAAATATTATTGCAGACAAGTTCTAAAACACCTAATATATATTTGAATTTTTGGAAAACAAAAGAAACACTTTTTACACTTAAAATAAGGCGTACATAATAACTATCAACAATTTCCTTAATTCATAAGTAACAATTATTCATTGCAATTTTTAAAATTATACAAATTTACAATGTATCTTATACTGGCCTCGAATTCACTTTATTTATTAAAAATATCAATAAATACACACTGTTTTTATATAAAACATAACTATTAAAATCTATTATAACTATATACAAACATTGTAGAGAATTCGCATTTTTTGTTACATAGAATCATACTAAATTATTTATTAATGATGAACGATTTAGTAAATTTTTTTTTTGCTTTGCATTTGATAGATATTACTTATGAAAATTCATTCGCTCACGAAAATGCAGAAAAATATGAAGAGCTCGCATCGACAATAAATAATTTGCTTTATTCAAAATATCCTTCGATTATAGCATGTGACTGCAAAGTTTTACTTGTTTATCGGTGTATAGTTTAAATAGAGGCAACCAATTACGTATAATTAAATATACACTTTATTAGCGCGAAAAAAATCAGATTGCAATTCATGGATTGCCTTTCGTACCTTCGTTCTCACTAGTCTCTAACGGACTTTTACCATGCGCAGACGTGATGCGCAGACAGAAATTTTCCGTCGAGTGTGACGAAAAAAATATTTAATCTTTTTATTTTTTGAGAGCTGTCAGCTAGCATTGGTAGTAACATAGAAGTAAATTCAATATGAAATAAGGAAATATGTATATTTCTCTCTTACATGCATAATTGGGTATGTATCGTGATTTGCTTTCTCTCTTACCTCTTTTTTTCAAATTGTTTAGGGCAATGCAATATTTACTGTATCTTCGATGTAGCTAATATGGAAAAAACGTGTCTATTAATATATGTTTGTCATTGAAGACAATCTACGCATTGAAGATTATAAATTAAAAATATAATCACGTGTTAAGTGATTAACAACAGAATTGTGTGGTTATATTTTAAGATTTTATGTGAATTAGCATTTGCATAATATGTGGTTTTGCAAAGGTGTAAATGGTCAAGTTAATTGGATTGAGACCACCCAGTCTTGTTAAACACCTACATTTTCCATCGACTCATGACTGATATACAAGGGTTAAGATAATTGCAAATTTAAGAGGATAAAAAATAATTTACTTTTTTATATTTTTGTGGGAACATTTTAACATTTCCGACATACGAGTATTTTAAGAAATACAATTGAACAGATCGGACTTAAAATAATTTTGAAAATAATTCTTTTAAAAAAGTTAAAATAAATATTATATTTATTCAATCATTTGAAACGTTGAATTATGTTGATTATTTCAGGCAATTAAAATAACCGCTTCTATAGGATTTTGATTTTAAGAAATTATTTAGTGTTTATGAATGTAAAATATTATTTTTAATATGACGGCATATATTTTAACGTTGCAACAATTCACGAACTAGTTGGAATTCAGAACAAAATGGAAAATTTGAGCTTTTAATTAAATTACGAAGTTTTTATACAAATAATAAAAAAAGGCGTTATGAATTTGCTATACAAGTAATTAAAATGAAGGATGAAATCGATCATATGGAGAAGAGGCTGTAAGTTTTTGTAGGAATATTCCCGCGTATTATTATTTATCGGTTTATACTGCAGATTCGTATATTTTAAATATTTATAACGGTGATTTCATAATTTAGATTGAGGGTAGGATTGCATAATGTTTCCGTCGCAAAATATTTAACACAATGAAGGGAAAAGCTTGGGAACCTTTCTTAGGCCGGTTAAAATTTTATGGGAGGTAATTGGGGTCTATTGTTGTTAGTTTTGACCCCACAAGACTAACAATCCTGCGGTTCAGACCTTTGCAGGGGTCACAAGATGACTTTATTATTATGAAATTATATTGGTAAACGATGGTGAGTGCTCTTTGCACGAACCTTTGGCCTTTAGTTTGCTTAAGCTATATTAATGTAAGTAAATAGTATTTTATCTTGTAAAATAAACAATGTGAAAAAAATCTTTTCTGAAGCAGTATTCAACAAATTTGAAATACTTTTTCATACCAAACAATAACGGTAATTAATTGAATTGATAAAAATGCTATTTTTTTCGGTACTTACTTTTAACACTTTCAGGCCGTGTGTTCCCGTACCTACCTAAATAAATAGGCGGTGAGTTAAAAAACAAATACGGGTATCTTTATATATGTCTCTATTTTTTTGCTTGTGTTAGTAGTCGGTTTTACACAGAAAAAAACGATTTTAGTTGACAGTAGGTTTCTAGCTAATTTGTTTACGATGTGAGGTAATTCCTGTCGTCCTCGCAAATGATGTTAAAAGCTAAGTTTTAAATACATGTTTTATAAAAATTTGACTAAAAAAACATAGATGTATGTGGTACATGAACTTTGTCGATGAATCCGTTTACGACATTTAACATTACGCTTAATAATTTTTAAATTACAAAATATTTAGAAAAATATAAAACCCTTTTTAAAAACTAATACTTTTAGTTCATACATAATGCAAGCTTTTTTGAATATTCACAGGAATAAATTCAAATTTGAAAGGTTAAAATATAAATTCGAGCAGTAGGATAAGCTCATATCCATAGATGCTGTACTAAATAAAGCACCTGTTGGTTGATACACTAATACGCGTTATAAGCTCTTAAACTTTAGATTCATATTGTACATAAGCTGATCGTGATTTTTAATGACCACTTTACAATTTGTAACTTCATTGTTGTGAGCCTCACGTGCTTGAAGCAATCAACAACTCCATGCTATATGAAGATATCAGAGTTTATCTCATCAGGTCTCGTCTGACTGAAAATGGGAATAATCTTCAAGGCGCTATATGATTTATGAAGCAAAAAATATTCTACAGCGTCTGCTGAGCGATGTTGCGAGAAAGTTTTGATCTCCGTTTTTTCGTTTTCTCTGGGTTTACCCATCTGATGCTTTCAATTTTCTTCAGTTAAAACTATTATGTTGGCGTTGCGTGATCCGAACGATACCCGAGAGATAACTAATTTAGTACAGAAGTTCAAGACGATTTTCTGTTGTTGGATTGAGAAATTACTAAAACAAAATAAAAATTTGATCTGTTATAATCGTAAGAACTATTTAACTTTTGCGAAAATAATAAATTACTGCTGATTTATTTTAATTTTTATCTTAAGCATATACGTTTTTTTTGTTTCATAAAAATGTAGACAAAAAATGTTTGTTTTTGGCCTTTTCCCCTTTGATGTACCAGGTTTAATTCTTGGCAAAAAAACAAAAAAAATATGCTTAAGAAGTAGATCTTTTATAGTAGATTTAAGTTTGAAGCGTAAGACTAATCACATCATTTTGAGATTCAGGTGTGGATAAGGATGTGATGTTGATAAAATTTACGTGTTTGAAGAAACATTTTACTAAAGTGTTGTGGCTATACAAATTGAATATTTATGTTATTTTATGAAAAATCTTCACAATATGTTAAGTTTGTTCTAAATTTTGTAGACATGTCACCGCATCAACAAAGGTTTCAGCCATTAAACTTTGACCATAAAATCAACAGATGGAAGAATAGAAGAAATATTGATGTTTTAACATAAGCCAAATGATGAATGTTACACAATGTGTAATCACCCAATGATAGGTCATATGCCCTGTAAATGCATTACTTCCTTCTCTAAAAATGTTTCTCATCTATGTTTAAATATGTTAAAAATCTTTGATTTTGTGTGGTGATTCGATGAAATTATGAATGAATTCCCATGTGAATTATATTTATCTACAGTTGGCCATAATAATTTATGGAGGTTTTATCAAGTGCCTTTGTAAAATGATACATAACGTTTTTCATAAAAGCTTACATAACATTGAAAATGATAGCATAAAAATACATCCATGTTTTAAATTAGCATTTGAATTTATTAGCGAATATTTTTTATGCCTTATTTTGGTGTCTAATTAGAAGCGTAATAATCAGTCACGGTGTAAAGAAATTACCTACATAAACATTTTTACGTCAGTGAATTTGATGTGCGCTTATAAAATTACCTATTATTAGCCGTTCATTTTATTACTTTTTAAAAATTTAAATTCACTATTTAGAATGATTGGAAAATCTGAGTAAAATTTCACATATCGCGTTGAATAAAATTACACTAGACTTTTTGATAACTTGGCCTATTTTAAATAAAGTTTTATGGTTATATTTCCATAAAAATAGACAAAAGTATTTCAATAATGTATGTTTTTTACCTGTAAAATGATTCGAAACATGAATATATTTTACGCGAGCTCGGTATAATTGACCGCTGTAGCCTAACACATATGTGATAAACTATTGCCAATCAACGGGGTACCGATGCAATTAAATTAAATGAAACCGTGCTGCCAAAAAACGTTAAACACCCAAACATACTCGCATCTCCACGAATTTCAATGTCAATGCGATTCATTAAAACAAGGGACACGCGCTGTAATTTGGACATTTTACACAACACCCTCAAAGCTCACGACCACAGTCGCCACGTCACATTTCGTGTGTGTGTGTATTCGTGTATGTGTGTGTAGCTAGAGCATGTCACTTGTTAAGGGGATCAGACCCATCACGGACAGTGACTGAACAAATTTTGACTGACCAATTACCTCTCGGAATTCAATCTGTATTCGGCGCGAAGAATACCCGCCAGAGTTACACAAATAATGCTACCAAAATTAAGGCGAGATCTCAACTACCGCTTTCAATATGGACCACTCCAATTTGAATAGCCGATGCAAGGCTGCCCAGAACAATTACCTCGTTAACAGGTAAATAATAGTCTTAAAGCGTAGGTGTTGCTAAAGACGCGCGGTAATGAGCGTACTATTTATTATTGATTATCTCGAGCAAAAAATCCCATTGCACCGATTGCCGCTTCGAGTCTCGGATTTCATTAATTAAATATTATTGGACGCGAGAAAACTGCCTAGTCACTAAAATATTGAGATCGACCAATACGCCTTATCTATACATTGCATACTCGTACGTGTGCGGTATTTCAAATATTTCGATGCGCGCATCTCTTGTTAGCGAAACATTTCGTAGAAAAACAAATCCAATATTAATAACTCGATACACTTCGAGTATAATTACCAATTCGTGCTAAGCATTTCATTGGACGGCCAAATGTCGAGCAAAATGATCGCTATCGTTTATCACAGGCGATGAGAATGATTTCTCGCGATGTGTGCTCCTTATTCCAAAACTGGACCATAACTCAACACCCGAATAACGAATCCCAGCCGGTTCTGCCGGAGTGCTTTGTGCGGTACCTGTATAGTCAATTGAGGTGCCCAAAGCCCTGGAAGAAGATTCCAATTTAATAAGCCGACAATTTCTCAAGGGCTCCGAGTGGTTTAAGAGCGAGCGATATGGCGGCCGAAGGAGCGGGCGATATCATCGAAGATCTGATTAGCAAAAATTATACGCGGAATGAAAGAATGACATAAAACGCGACGGGCGTCCACCGTGGGATCAACGGTTAGTAGAAATATGTATAATCTTTTCGGTAATCTAAATTGTACAAACCGCGATCATGCGTTTAAAGCAAAATGGCGGGCTGTTGGCGGGGTCATTTAATACGAGGACAAGGAAATAAAAGTTGAATTGTTTTAGTCATAATGCGGTTCTGAATACAGTTTATATCGGAGGACAGAACCGAAATCGATTCAGAGTAACCGAGCTTATTACGTGTATTTAAATTTCTCGTGTAATTTGAACCTTCTGTGGGAGCATAATATATACAGACACAGTGTCGAGGGGTAATTGAATGTTGCTGAAGTGTGCTGTTCAACACTGTAAGAGTAGTCAGTGGTTATACGATGGTTCGTAATTTACATATTCGTATGCAGATGTGTCGGTTGTTTATTCAATTAATATATCGCTTATTATTGATCTATGTTAATCAACTCGAAACAAAAACTACATGGAGTTCCGGCTTCTCACGTATCTCTCGTACAAATTAGCCAACACAGTTTTTAATTACAAACGTTATTGATTCCTGTTGCAATTCACGACGACAAAAAATATTGAATCTGCCGCGATGTTTGATATCTAGTTCTCAATAACGGTAACGTGGGATTCAGAACCGACGAATATGGCTGTCAAATATTTATAGTTTAAATTAAACGTTTCCATAATTAACGACGTACATTCCGGTACGGTATAGAGAAATGGCTTGCGCTTAAACGCAAATGTCTATTAACGAGACGAAGATTGACTTGATTGAGCCATTCGCTAAAGATTTCAAATAATCATCTCAAATACTTTCTTCTCTGGTGTTTATATACAATTTGTTTTGCAAGAGATCAGCCGTAATGAACGAAAGCATGCAATAATTCTGTTTCTACATATTTTGTTTATGGTTTTACTCAATAGATGAACGGACAATCATGGCAATTCTGATAGCAATCAACAAACAAATAAAAAAATAGTGTTCAGATAAATCTTCTTCTTTTTCATTTTTATTAGATCCTAAGACCTATGTTACAAAAAACTAATTGTACTCCTGAGATGATGATGTCCAACTATCCTTCTAATCCATAAGTGGTCTTCCAGGCGGATGTTGTTCGGAAGGGATTTCATTGGCCCCAGTGTACCCAAGTCTATAACTGCTCATCATGTCCATCCAGTATCTTCGTCTGGATCAGCTCCATCGCAGGATTTCTCCATTTTACACATGCCTCTAATTAAAGTGTTACTTGGAGCGTTTTTCTAGTAATTAACCATAAGCAGCTCTAAATAGCCCGTTGGTATGAACGCCATCCCGAGCTTCATTACACATGTATTTTATATTTTCACCTTGCTATAGATTATATGAATCAAATCATAAATTCAATGCAACTGTAATTATTGTATGATTATTTTTGTAATATAATAAACGTTGAAATTATTTTTTAAATTTGAAGCTAATATTAAGTTTGATTTCGAACTTTTATTTCTACGACTAAAATGATTAATAATTTGGTATTAAAACTGAATTAATTATAATTCATGCTGGTTCATAAACTAATTATTGAATCGTTTTTACTTAACGAAATCGTTGAATACAAGTAACAAACCTTGAATCTCAGATATCGTTAATCATTCTTCATTAAAATCGAGCTTAACTTTACCTGAATACTGAAACGTGCGATTGATAAATCAATTCATTTACTTACGGCTATTTGTTCAATCATGTAATAATTTAGTTGGTTTCAATAATAATATGCAATGCGATTGTACCATGTCTATTGTGTTAAATTAGGAACAATGTAATCACAAATAGAATCTCATACATTTTTAGAGAAATATTATGGAATTCCCAAGTATTAAATGACCCCATTGCTACACCAAAACATAATATAATTAGAATGTTTTAATCAATAAACCGAACAATCAATGAAACAAAAATAATGTAATTATTTTTTTTATTAGTTCCAAATAATTTTTTAATATTTTTCTCGTTCTTTACAAATAAAAAATGACTTTTTGTATTTGTAAATAAAGATAAAATATAAAAATACTATGGAAAAACATTTGTTTTGATTCAAAATTATCCGTTGATAAATCATATAAAATAACCATAAATACACCACTTATGTATGTGCATTAGAGTAGGCCGATGATGTATGAGGTTTTTTATTTTTTAAGACATCAAAGTGAAAGGGGTCTAAGAAGTTGCATTTTGAATCACATTAAACGTAAAAATTATTTAAAAAAATATTCCACACTACTTTTGGCCCTCAGCCGAGGTTTGAAGTTTATCACTGTCTGAACATTTTGTTAATTATCTATATTGATAAAATTATTTTGTGTTAGTAAAGAAATAACTTAATCACATTACAAATTCGAGCGCGCTTTAAAACTACCGAAATGGAAAAAGTTTACACTCCACGGAACTAATTCCGTCGAGCGCCTGGCTAATATTGACAAAAACAATGGCATATTAAAACAATGCTACCCATTTATTGCAAAACAAAATGCAACTCACGCCCTTAGATGCTTATTTAATAAGATGTAATGCACATTATAACATTTAATTAGACTGATTTTCTTACTTAAATACGAAATGACAGCCGGTTTACTCCAAAAAATCGACCTTTTCGAAAACTTCAAGCTCTGGTTGAGGGCCAAAAGTAGTATTGAATATTTTTTTTGATATTTTTTGCATTCTAAGTAATCCAATAGGCAACTTTTTAGACCACTTTCATTTCGAAATTCAGAAAAAAAAAATGTCGGCCCACCCTAATGTGCATGCGTAAGGTGCGTAAAAAACACAAATAATTATAAGTGGCGCTTTTTGTCTGTAATTTCATGGAATCATTAAGGTCATAAGATAAAAAATCTGTTTTTAATTGTTGCAGGGTACTTCCATTACTACTTTTTTTAATTTTTCTCACTATCGAGGATTTTAAAAGTATGAAGTCCAAAATATAATTGGTACGAATATGTTGGTTTAAAAAAAATACCAACGCTCTATCATGGGCAGAATAGTAAATGCCTTACACCAATCGCTGCGTATCTTGATCATTTTTGTTACGTGCAGGTTAGATGAGCAGTCTTACGCTGCAATTGCCAGTCCTGGGACCATGGAATATTCTAGTGTAAAAACGCATTTTTTAATAAATGTTGCTATCATCTAAATAATAAAAATGACCGAAATCACCCTCAATTGTAGTTTTAAGTGCTTTCGCATTATTTGATGGGAATAAATTAATGTTTTAAAAAAAAAATGGAAAGTAATAACCCGCTAAGCCACTTTTTAGAGGCTTGTGAGTAAGAGAAAAAGAAGTAAAGGATGCTATGAAAAATAATAAACCAACGATAGTATATTTCATTTCTCATATTATTTCAGTATTAGGTAGTAACAGTAGAAAAATGTCAAAAGAACTCAACCGCTCTCCTTATATATTTATATATATTTTCAACTGTTTTTCATTTACTTTTAAAGATTCGAAGACTAAACATATTGTTATAAGCAAATTTGACTTAAGTTTTGCAAGTTTAACGTGAAAAAAATACATTGTCCATAGTTCTTAATGTTCCGAGCTATTAGGCCCTAAAATATGTTATATCTTTCATTGGCTATTTATCGTATGTAGTTATTCTACCCAGTTTAAGAACGATAAAGAAAATTAACACTTTAACCCTTTAAACGGCAAGTTACTTTTAAACGTTAGAACATTTTTTTCTTTATTTAGGTACAATTTTAAGGTCCTTCCTAAACACAGGAATTTCCTAGCTAGTCGGGACCTGAAACAAATAAACTCTTTACATTTAAACGTGTTGATTAATCTCTGGATTATTATTCTGTTTCTTGTTTTTCTCTCTTGTACAGCGTGCTTTATTTTTTAATATTTTCCTAAACCATTTTTCTAAATACTGAAATTTGTTTTATTCCTTTCAACTGTATTTCTTGATTAGTTTTGTTATTTAAATAATTTATATCTATGTAAAAATTACTTTAAAAAAAAACAAAAAAATAATCGCACTTTTGTATATGAGTTCAAGTTCGTTCGATCAAAAATTCCGGTTCTAAATATAAACGTTTATTTTTTATTTATATTGTTTTTGATTTATTCGAATTTCCATGATGATAATTGATCTTAGTAAACTTGAAATAAAATACTTATTTGGAGTAGGCGCGTTTGCTTTGTTTTCAGACATTTTTTCATGCATAATGCATACTTTTATAAAGGTTATTAGAACCAATCTTTTCAACATCATATTAAGCAAGTGCGATAGACGATTTCTCTATTTTTTAACATTAAACTTTATCATGTCGTCTTTATATGCGTTTCCTGACACCCTTCAACAAGATTTTGTTTGCAAATATTTGAACGTGCTCCAAATATAATCCTTTTAACCATCAAAGGGTTAAAACAGCTCTCTAATGATAGTGCTACATAAAAACACACCCAACAATGCGCGGTACTCTTTGGTAGTAGTGTTTGAATGCGTATTCAGGTAGGCTTAGCAGGTCGCTACCGCTTTTATCTGATTTCGAAAAACCCGTGATTGATTATTTAATCGTACCTCTGAACAGAAAACATTAGGCTCAAGCTTTGGAAGAGCTGTTTAGGGCCCATATTTCAAACTCATCTCTGATTTAATTACGCGAAAGTATTACTTGTCTTAAAAATATAAAATGACATACTGAAGATTTCAACGCTATTACTTCGCAGAAAGAACAAATAATAGCGGCTTAAACTCGATAGTTGTCAGTGTGGATGCGAAATAATTGTTTTAAAGATTTTTCGATCTCCAATATTTAATTCAAAATTATTTTACGTATGTTAAAGAACTATACTGTGTCCAGGCTGATGGAAAATACAGATCTATCTGTAAAATAAAACCAGAATTTTCGACGAGTGCTTTCGACACGATGACTTGATTTTGATTATATAAGTTTTAATGCTAATATTATAAAACATAACTATTTTCAAAATATTTAGTGTTAAATTTTGACATTTTAATATTTGTATTCGGTAACCAAGAAAAAAACCTAATGTTTTAGTTTGTTGTCTTTATGTACAGAATTTAATTATCATTTTCTTAGATTTTCAAAGCCGTTCAGATGCACATTGAGTTCTTCTGGGTTATTATGCTGTGAGTCGTTCACACTCTTTTTCGGAATTTTGAATCGCATTACAGCGTCCGTTATCAGGGTTGTGGTATGCATTTATTATAAAGAAACCACATAAAGGCGTAGGTTGTAAACGACACAGATTTCAAATTAACAGCAACGGCTTCGACACGATTAAAATCTTAAGTACATGACGTTACATACACAAATAAGATCAATCCTGATGATGCACGCTGTAATACGATCCTTAACTTCGGAAAAGAGCAGGAACGTCATAATGCCATTAACCCAGATCAAATCTTTGTGCTAATTGAATATTGTTCGGTTAAGTCTCTTTATGTACTTCGTATCTACTTTTTAGTACAAAATAGTACATTGCCTACATAATATTTGTGCGAACTTAAAATGGCATTATGTGAGGGTTTAACTATTGATGCACAAATAACTCGCTAAGTTTTACCCATATTTAGTTTACGTTCTTATAAATGAGGGGTTAGACCAGAGTTCTCATGACATTTGACCTTTGTTATTTGAAAATTATAATCGTTTTACAGGCGATTAGAGTCACTCTTCCGTGCATAAGATTAGGTGACGTTTAGGCAATATGCAACGTCAAGAAATTGCATTGCAAGAAGTGCGCTTTGTGCAAAGTTCACTTAGCCAATGATTGAAAGTATTTTGTAATGGTACCTACTAAAAATTAGCGAAATCGTAGAGTATTTAAAATTACCACACATTTGCTCTAAGTACTAATAAACTGCGAAAACTAGTAAAAATAATTATTTGCCATTTTTATTGTGATGTCTGTTTTGTTTCACAAACTACCCACACATAAATTTATTAAGAATTTAAATCTCTAAGTACTCTTTGTGTCCTCATTTACATATAAAATTATGAATTGTATTACGATAATAATTCACAATATGATTCGCATTATCAATTGAGGTGCTCTTTTACAAGATTACTAAAAATTCAAACCTGCACTGTGTAAACTAGTAATTCCTAAATTTTTCAATGAAGTGTCAGAACTTCGGGACGAGAACATGACTTGAGAGGACGCAAAGGAATTGGCAGCCGATAGAGATGCATGGAGGCTCTTTGTGGATACCATATGCTCTAACTGGGGAGCGGACATGGAATGATGATGATGATTTTTATCTACGATTGAATTCTGTAGTTGAAGAAAAAACTAAGTGGTAAAAAAATAACAAAGCTCTCGTGTTTGATTGCAAATAAAGAATATGATAAAAAGATTTTTAAATGACGTATCCCCTTTTTCCTGCCTTGATATTAAAATGTACACCTATCCATTTGTGTTTATCAAACATCATAAAAATAATATACGACTTTAAAAAATGTTATTGTCATTTTTAAATGCAGTGTGTAAAATGCTGTGTAGTACATATTTGTATTAATATTATTACAAAGTCTTTTTGTGCAGTCGTGATATGAGCTGAAAAGCGCACAATTTGATATGGGACAATCGTTTTGCGCGGCATATTCATATTTCCTTGCATCGACGTGTATCGCGAACTATAATGTTTGTATGGTTTGAATGTGATAACAATCAATATTGACACTATACACAGAATAGAAGAGATTATACCGATAGACCTTAAGGTCAGCCATTACATGCACTGATCCACAAGGTGCATGTGTTAATGCTGACAACGTATCAGATACAACTTGTCATTTACTCTACCCTGACCTTGCGGGTTCAAGGGATATAGTGAAAAATGGCTAACTTTGATGCGAGATATTATTTTCCCATCTCGACAGATTTCAACTATTATTTTTATCATTAAATTATAGTGCTGTTGAGATTACAAATAAAACGTACCATTTATATCGAGATGAATTTACTGTTGCTAACTAAAAATAGTCTTAACTATTTCACGACGCCGACGGTTCAAAAGTTACACCCGCCGAAGACGTAAGCTGCGATTTCGAGTCTGACAAAGTTATTAATTATTGGATCAAAGTTTTTTATCGTTCTAGTACATAACAATTTGTATGAGTAAACAGGCACTTTCAATATCAACTTTCACATTTCAACATAATTCATTACCTACCTATTATACAATTAAAACAACGTCTTAAATAAACAGTTTTTTATGTCTTTGAACTTTGAATTGTACTCGGTTCGAGGGTTAACCGTCAAACCTTAGTTGTCAGGTCCAAGGGTGCAGTTCTGTGAAGTTTTAATCGTTTCACGTCGTGTCTCGCCGAGAAGAGCTCCGCCCCTGTGTCATCGTGCGATTCATCATTTCCGTCACTATCTCCGTCTCCCTCCTCGTCGTCTGGAGTTGCTCTCCTCTCGTCGCTGGAGAAGCTTCCCGACTTCATGGACAGGTCCATCGGGTTCTCTTGAACAGGAGAGGAAGTTCCTTTGCGGGAAACTGTCAAGCCACCCGTGAAGTTTAGAGTGGTTAAAGTTAAAGGTATCGGACGCGGCAACTCGTCGGCAGGTCTAGGTGACTCCATTTCTTCGGGGTCCAACAATTCTTCTTCGTTGTCTACGTGGGGAGATTTGATGCTCCCACTGGAGGGGGAAGATCTTTGGGATTTTAATACAGCGTCTAAATAGAATCTTTTGGTGAACGATTCTACGGTTGTTTCGTTGTTGTTGTTGTTGGTGTAGCGGTTGTTGTTGTTAATGGCGGGTTTGAGCAGTCCTCGCGGAGGATAGAGCGCCGGGTGGAAGCCTCCGGGGAAGAGGAGATGCGGAGGTGGCAAGAGAGGCGGCGGGAACCCGGGCAAGGGCAGGCCGTGGAACGGAAGAGGCATGAAGAGGTCCGCTGCCGCCATCGCTCTTCTCCTATTGTCTTCCTCGTTGTGCGGGCTCTCCGGCGACATTCCTTTGTGGTATTCCTCCAGCAGCATATCTCGCTGCGGCGCTCCCTGGGAAGGAGGACCCTGTCCCCGGAGCTGGCTCGCCGCTTGCTGCTGCTCCTGCAGAAGGCAGTGGATCTTGAACCAGTTAGACCGACGGCCGTACCGCGAGCCGCTCTTGGACATCCCCACCAGGAGACACTTCCTCAGGCGGCAGGCCTTGCACGCGGTGCGGTTCTTCTTGTTGATGACGCACTCGCCATTGTTCTTGCACTCGGAAATGGAGCTCAGGTTGTTGTAGGATCGTCCAAAAAACGACTGAAACAAATAAAAACGAGAATTAGAATACTATTATACTAATTGTGATTAATGACGGGAATAATTATCAGTGTGCAAAGTACACGTTTTATTATTTCATTCGTTATGCTTCAGCACCTTAAATTGGAAGTTACACTGTCTTACACAATTTTGATTGAGGTTTATTGATTTATTATTTATTTTTTTATAATCCATTGGCTGGAGATTAAAGAACTGTTTTTGGAAGGTGGATATCATTATTTAAGATACAAAACACATTTTGCTTTGGTTTATTAAATCAGTTGGAAACAAATTATGCAGTTCTTCTCATTAAATGTTTTATGTCATAGTTAGATAATTACTAATAGAATAAACTCATTAAACTATCTAAGCTTTAAAAGTATCTTTCAACAAAGGATCAGTCAATGTTATGAAAATTTATCTGATCCCGCGACGGCAACGGTGTGTATTCGTATAGATCACAATATATGTAACTAAAACAGCGCTTCGTGATTCACGTCCAGTTTCGTTGTTCATACTAATAATGAAGTAATTTGGAGAGTAATTAAATCGTGTTATTTCATCAATTTTAAAGATACATATTAAAATATTTTAAATTGACTATTATTAATCAATGTCCTGACATGCATTAAAAGTATTAACGTCTGGCAACTTGATATATTTGGAAGTGTTCCCATATAAAATTTCCAAAGTAATCATTAAACCAAATATAAGTGATTAATGGTGGCTGCAAAAGTGAGTATTACTGTTAAAACAAATATCACGACTTGTAAATACTCAAATGTATCTCACAGTGGGATTAAAACGTTTCACTGTAATTATAATTACTAAAGTAATCAAGCGCAATTTGAAAATTAGTAAAATGAATAATTTTTTAAGTGACCCTCGGTGCTCTTTTCTATTTTCGTACATGCTATAAGTAAGTATTCACTATTACTCCATAATCTATTTACTATGCACTGGGTATCGCAATTCCAAATAACTTTTTGGCTCTGGATTCTGCCTCTTTGAGATTTCCCTGCGATTGCCTTTAATACTTTCATCTCTGACGTTCTGAGCAGTTATTTTACCATTCTATTTAGTTTTTCTATTTAGTTTTTCTACTTGGTTTTTCGTATTTTTTATTTTCTTTCCATCTATCCTTGCCTCTATTGTATACACCATGATCGGTCTTACACACGTTTTGTGTATCCGAATTATGTTTCCAATAATCATGTGTTCATTTTTACTATACGACCTTTCTTAGGCATCCAGATGTTTACTTACTGAGATGGATATGTTCTCATCATCACTATAGCTGCATCATCTGTATGGCATGTGATGTTAATGACCTTATCTCCCTTAGTAGATTCACTACATTTTTTTGTGCATTTTTTTAATTTATATATTTTTTTTGTGTAAGAAACGGTTTTTGGCGTATATATTTTTGTACTATATTTAGTTATAAAGGTGCTAAACTTGCTTTGTTTCTTTGTTGTTCTTAATATGTGTTATTTTTTAGATGTAAATATTATTTATGTCCCGAATCGAGTTTTCGTAACTTCTGGGAATGTAATTCAACGTATTATACTTGTAAAATAATAATATGCAATATAGCATAGACCACAGACATACTGGTAAAATATGTTAGTTTTAAAATATAATTTTTTCCTTTCTCAAATATGCGATTGCACGACTTTATGATTTTTTGTTTCATAGGTAAAGTTTTTTCAACAGTTGTCATTGGTTTTGCACTTTTATTACTAATTATTAATTAATACCTACTTTTATATAGGTGTTAAGTTAATGTTATAACTGTTGCTTTTCAAAAAAAAAGACTAGCTCTAGTGCTCGGAGAGTGACATACACTGTTATAGTTATTTAGTAATTTGATGTTATATAATTTCAAATACAAATGAGAAAAAAATATTAACAAAATAAAAAGAAAAACAGAAAATAATAATATACCTATACTAATTAAAACATAATGTCTTTTTTACTCGGGTCAAAAATTTATTAAAATTTATTTTGAATTTATATAGTTACTAGTAGACCCGACTGACGTTGTCCTGCCCGAACGTTGGCTTGCCTGCTGTTAGCTTGAAAAAATACTTTTCATTGATAAATAGGCACCTAGTTACTTGTTTATGTTTGAGTTCCAAAACATAAAACAATTAATTTTTAAATTTAGAATTCTTTTTACAAATGTCAAATTTGGCTCTTCTCAACAACAGGGGTGCACTTTATTTATGAATGCAATTTTTTAAATGAATTGAATGTCAATTAATATTATTTTAGTAATACCAAAAATCTAGTAAAAATAAATAAATGGGAAGAAATTATAAGGAATGTAAGGAAAGAATCTAATTGGGATCCAAAAAAGGGAAAAAACAAACACGCACAGCGCAAAGATCTATATTTCGCTGAAAACCGCACGTAAATTGGTTAAGCCGTTTAGAAGGAGTTCAGTGACATCACACGGCGGCCTCCGTGGTGTAGTGGTCAAGACGCTTGACTCACGCACAGAAGGTTCCGGGTTCGATTCCCGGTGAGAACACAAAAATTTAAAAATGTGATTTTTCTCAAGCCTGGTTGTTCTGTAATGTAATTCACCACTGTAATTGGGCCTCTTGGCCTGTTGTGGTGCAAAAAAAAAATGAAATGAAAATGCAGAGAAGAATTATAGATATAAAGATAAAGGTTTTAGTAGTTTTTACTTTATTGGGGAGATTATTAAATTTTTTTTAATCCTTTGAAAACAAAACTATTTTGCCCATGACTTGTGTGGAATTTAGAAATTTTTATATTATTTTGGTATTTTACTCATCTCAAATTTCTCAAAACATTTTATTATTTTTCGCAATTTTTGTTTGAAACTTTGCCCGGTTCATGCTGATTAGTTCGAGTTTAATAAATTTTTCGTGTACAAAAACAGTTTTTTGTTTAATTAGTAAGTATTTAGTAAGTAATTTTACGGATTTTAGTTGAAATCTGCATTAAGTATATTATCGGACAACCGTTTTCATGAATTTGATTTTATAAAAAAAAACGGAAGATTGGTTTGATATTACTTTATTTAGCACAAAAGTAGAAGTAAATTACGATCTAAAAGAAATAAACATTTTTATTCGTAAATGTCTATTCTTTACCACATTTTAAAAACTAATATTTATAAAGATTGGATTTCCCTACATTGTTTCGTGAAACTGCATTAAAATAATAATTATTGTATCTGAAATTAGTAAAATTTGTCTAATTTCTAATCTAGTTTTAACCACAATTCCTTTTAAATTGATCTCGAAAATGAATGACATAACACCATCAACGGTAGCAAATTTTTAATTAAAAGTGGTTAAAATAAAATAAGGTATTTTATTAACATTTAAAACGTTTAAAAATTTAACAAAAAAAAAGTTACATTTAACATATTTTAATATTTTTAAAAAGTTATCATTTAAAATTGTTAAATTATTGACATATTAATGACATGTATTTATTTGAATTCTTAAATTATCTTATTTGTATTAAAACAATGAGGTTTAAGCGTTACAATACATTTCAGTTAGTGACAAAAATTTAAATAAAATGTTATATTCAAAGTAAGTAAATATTGTAATTCATGTTAGGATAAGTTTTTTTTTATAACATAGGACTTTTAGTGTTATTGACCTTGCTTTCAAAATTACAAGGTTTATATTTTAAAAGGGCATTTTGTTTTCTGGATATATTTATCTCAGTAATATTAGGAAAGGAACTTCTCCGCATTTGCTTTATGAATAGAAAATCAAAGAAACTCATACAAGATCAGCCGTTTAGAAGGGAGGTTAATTTCTGGAGACAGTGCTGTTACGTCGTGGTATATTAAATAAAATACGAGGTATTTTGAAGTACAGTTATTGAAAAACAAAAATGTAACATTTACGTACATACGTAAAAATGAACTACTTGAGATATTATATTAAGTCTTGTATTCAATGTAGAATCATGTAACATAATAACATGAGGGTTAACCTAACGTAAAGCAATATTTTTCATTGAATTTTTCTAACAAAAAATGCTATTTTTTTTAAATTTAATACATTTATTTAAAATAATACATGCATAACAAACTAAAAAAAATAATATGTACATATTATAAAAAGACAAAAATACATAATGAGACCCTTATCAATTAGTAGAAGAATCGTGCTCCGGAAAACACCTTCGAATACATGGAACAGATCAACATCCAGAGCGATGTTGTTCAGCATAGCGGTAGCCCTTCCAACAGGCCTAACCATCGGCAGATTGGTCCTGTATATCAGACTATGAAACAATCTATGCTGACGCTGTCTTAGGTAATTATCAAGAACAAACAAACCAATGCTCATCATAATCTCAGAACTATCGATCAAACCGCGCAATAATCGATAAAAATGTGTGGTCATATACACATTTCTTCTAGTCTCTGAACTGTTGTAGCCAAGCATACCCTGGAAAAACTCGGTCGAATAAAGCCAAAGATAATACCCGCACTCTCTCATGTAGAGATATATCAGAAACTTCGTTTGGATTTTCTCTATCATAAGAGAGTACTTCATTTCATGTGGCCCTCAAATCATCGTGCCACTTTCGAGTCTATTTTGCACCGAGGAGTTGTAAAGAGTTCTCAGTACGCGGGTTTTTTTTAAAACCCTAGCTGTACGCAGAACAAATCCTAATATCTTCAATGCATTACCACTGATTGTCTCTATGTGTTCATGAAATGTCAGGGTAGTCACAAATCTAACGCCCAGATCCTTAACATTCAATTTTCATATCGGATTTTGGTCATTAATTTTGTAGAGAAAAAATATAGTTTTTTGGGCCCTAGTGAAGGACGTGACCGAACACTTAGAAACATCAAACTTACGTTTGTTTCGTCAAACTTTCCGACGAGATATGGATAAAACCGCATGTTAGAAGATACATTGGTGCTTCTTCATGTTTGTTCGTTTAATGCATGTTTGTTTGTTCTCTAGAATAGTTAAGATTTTAAGTGCCAAGAGAGCGAGTTATATACTTAGTACAAGTAACGAGAATGTTGCTAATGTGAATAAACAAATTACTCTACAACATAGATTACACAGTCTACAATTAAAACAGGCGTTAACGCGTCGTACTATACTCAAATAAACGTGTTGTGTAAATACTAAATACACAATTCGCAAACACGCGCAATCTAAATTACTCAAAGCCTATTTCCACTCAGTGCAATTATCGCATCTCCTTTAAACATGCTTTCAAAGAATTTCTGATGAATATTGCGAGGAACGCAAAAGCGATTTTACCCGCGCTTGCAGTATTTCTGGTTAAGGCTGTAGTCTGGTAAAACGAACGCGAAATGAGGAAATCATGCGATGTTTCCATTTTAAAACGAATGTTTTTTTTCAATCGCGTAATAATAAAAAATTAAAACAAATAAATGAAATAAAAAAAATAATTTTTAAAGGTATTTTAATAAAAAAATATACTTAAAAGTTTTATGTTACTAACATTTACTGCTTTTAGACAGGCAGATTACGCTATTTCAAATTTAGACTAAACTAAGGTATCTGGGATCTTAATAAAGACTAAGTATTGAACAAAAAAATTTGTAATAATTTGATGAAAATAAATTTACCATAAAAGTGACTGCGGCCAAATGTTGTATTTTGTTTTTGAGAAGAAATACAAGCATTTTAATTCACATACATTTTTGTGACATTTTCCTTTATTTCTACTTAAAATTATGCCTTTGGTATAATACTCTAAAAAAAAATTGAAACACTTTAGATGAAATCCTTTTTCATAGAATTGTATTATCTTTTTTTGAAAAAAAGAATATAATTCTGGTTGTAATATTCAATTTAAAACAATATCTTATTGACTTTTTTGTGACTTTCAGACCAGCCCTTACCGAAAACGATAAGGATACTTCCAGGTGGTTTTCAATAGTTGCAAGTGGTCGTCAATGCATATTTATGAACTTTGAAAGTCATTATAACTGTGATGATAAAATCAAACACGAATTCATTCAGAAAATATAACTTTTTGCAGTGGTTACGGAAATGCATCATCAGTTTTCTATTTTTTTTTTGTATAAGTGCTTTGTTATTGCTGTTGTTTATTGATATGTGTATAAATAAAGTTTGAAATGAAATATGAAGTATGTTTTTCATGCTCGTATTATATTATTGATTAAGGTGTTCCTAAACGAAAATATGTAACTTATTATTCATATTTAGCGCTTTTATTATTTTTTATTTGAAAATGCCATTTTTACGTTTATTTTAAATTGAAATTTTACGAAGCTTAGTTTGCGGAAACTTTACACTATATTGATTGTAACAAATATCATAACAATTTTATTTACGTCCTTTTAATAAAATGGTGTACAAAACAAAAAATCTTTTTCATATTTATCAGTTTTGTAAAATTTCCATTGAAAATAAACGTAATTTTCATTAAAAAATAATAAAAGCGCCATCCATGAATAATTAGTTTCATATTTTCGCTTGGAATCATCTTCAACAATTATTACAAACAAACTATATATGATATTTTTTTTATTGTCTTTCTCACGCTCATTTTACCAATATATTTTTACTTATTTCACTTAAAAATGAAGTAAAATTCATTAAAATAAAGTATAAGCATTTACAGGGCTTATTACAGACTGATTGAAATTGCCATTTTACACGCTGTGTAACATTTACATTTTGACTATGTTTGAACATCCATTTTACTGCAGTTCTTTTATTTGCTGACTTTTGTGAAATTAAATAGCTGTCATTAAAAAAAGATTATAAAAAAATCGAAAACTGTAGTGATATTGGTATTCATTTGACTAAATTATTTTACCTACTAGGCAATGCCTGAAACTATTTTTCAATTTTTAAGCTTCTTCTTGGACCGCTTAGTTCAATTAATAATAATTTGCGTTTGTCCAAATGTTTGTAGACAAAGACTGGAATTTACCCCCCAATTTACATTAAGATAAAAATATCTATTAAAACTAAGAACTAATGCAGTCAGATGAATCTCACCAAGTAAGCAAAGGATACCGATTTATTCAATAGTTAGACAGACAGCAAACGATAATTTGTTGGCATCAATACAGCTTTAATACCATTTATAATACATTTGTTCTAGAATTGATTAGTTTTACACGTGAAATGAAAATTATTCTTACCTTTTATTTTGCAAACGTTTTAAAAACACAGCAGATAATTTAAGAATATATTTTGAGAAGTTAAAAGTTAATTGAATTTTTATTTCAATTAAATCGTATCCGAATAAAAAGTCGAAACTGGTGTAGACAAAATTGAATAACTATTTTTATCGCTCCGCGAGTTACTCGATAGGGCAAAAAATTGGCATCGAGAGGCTAATAAACCATAAACCAACAAAAACAAGGACTGCTTGATATTTTTGTCAATCGAAATTATCGTTAGATACAATGTCCAATGCAACTGCCCATTTCCCTGCATATTGTAATACTTGCATTGCGTCACTCAGCAGTAATCTCATTTCGCCAGAAACAATACGAGCGTACATTTGCGCAGGAAATCGCCTTCATACTCTGAATCCGATCTTACATAAAAACCTTTCATGCCGGTTGACAATATAATACAAAGGTCCGTTCGATAATGGCATGTCTATGGAATTATACTGGCAATGGGATGTTCGGCTAAAATGACATGAATTAAATATTGCACGGAGAAGGCGAACCATTATGCTGAGGGCATTATTTTCCTAACGAAACATTAACTAGCCAGTTAGACACCCGGTTGCCTAATGTATCGTCCTCGATTGAATATAATTTGCAGGTAGTTTTGATTAAGGGATCTATGTTTCTCAACGCTATGAATCGGAAACTTTTTTATTTAAAAAAAAACATTATTAAATTATATACATTTTTGATAGTAGTAACTTAATGACGAATAAATAAATAATGTCATTTTTAATAAGTTCAGCTAGTGAAAACAGCACCAGATAGTCAATGGCTTATTGACAATTTGTAATACGTACATATTATATAATTATATTAATTTATTTATGCATTTCATAACATAAACAATTTTTTGTTCACTTTGCCCAGCTGTATGAAACAGTACTTATGATTTTCTTGTTCTATTACTTTAAAATAATTTATTATTTAATTTGTTTTTTACATTTATTCTTGAATTGTGTAAACTTTCTACTGAATGTGTTGTTTATTTTTTTGGTTATTTTTTTAAAATATAAATCTTGAATAATTTTTTGGTTTAATTTTTTTTTATAAATCTTGGGTAAAAGGAAATTTACGTTTTCAAAAAAAAAATATTAAGCCAAATATGTTAGTATTATAAATTTTTGAATAAGGCAGATTTGTCGTTTATGTTAATAAAATAAATAAAATAATTTGTATAGGTACTTACGAACTCGTGATAGGCCTCACAGTAAAAAAACTGTGTCACAGGTTTCGCTAAACAAAACCACCTATCGGGTTTTTAATTTGTCGAATAAGTCATTGGAATCAATAATTTATTTTCCGTTCGACGTTATTCTTAAAACGTTTTTTTTTTGTATTTTTCAAATATGTGTATGTTAAAGAACGCAAATTAAACAAAATAAAGTTTAAACAACAAAGTAAAAAATATATTTTTTAAATTACAATATGGTCCAGTTATATAAATTGTAATAATAAAAATAAAAGTTGTGCCGATTTTTAATCGAGACGATATTTTTTTTAAAGAGTTTTTTAAACTTTGAAAGTGAGGCGGGAGAATGAATAAATTAGTCATTGGATTGTAAAAAATAATAAAACTCCTACGTTCCTTTGAATTGTGAAACGAGTAATTTTTCTAATAATTATGTAGACATAAAACGTTTTAAGTGGCCATGTTACAACAATGTTTTGAGTATGTCCAAATGTTTGCAAACTGGCCTGTCTGTAAACATTTGGACATACTTAAAACATTGATGACTCAACAAACTGGTAAAAGAAAAGATACAAAAAATGAAAAATTGTTTTCAGGCATTGCCCAGCACTTGATTAAGGTTTTATCTCTTTTACATCATAAAAGTCAACAGATGGAAGAGTTAAAGATGTTTGGATATTTAAACATAGGCAGAACGGTGAATATTGCACAATTTTATTTTATTTATTTATTTAACTTTTTGTACATAATGTTATTTGTACATTGGCGGGCTTATTGCCAAATGGCAATTTCTTCCAACCAACCAATAAAATAAAAGTTTTATTTTTATATTTCAAGTTACAGAACATATTCAATAGAAGAAAAAAAAAGATTAAAAAGTTAAAAATATATAAAAATATAAATAAACGTATTTGTTTATAAATTACCTTAAATCAAAACTATTACTCAATGGGAAAAAGGAAAAAAGAGGAAAGAGGAAAAAGGAATGGAGGAGAGATTAAGGAAGAGAAAGGAGATGTTTCTTCAGACGTGATTTAAACAGAGATAATGTAGTAACATCTTTGATGGTGGATGGGAGATGATTCCACAGTCAAGCCGCATGGACACTATATGAGTTAGAGAAGAAAGATGAATTGTGTATGGGTATTAAGAGAGTGCCTTGAGAATGAGAACGAAGAGGTAAACCATGAACTGATATGCGTTGAAATTTTTCACGCAGGTATATAGGAGCGTTAGGACTATGAAGTACATTGAACAGAAGTGAGAGGGAGTGATAGTATCAAATGTGTAAAGTGGCCACTCAAACCAGCCAACGACAGGTCATAAGCCCTTTAAATGCCTAGACTTCCATTTTCCTTTATCAAAAATCTTTCCCTTCTCTTGCAACAAATTTAGCTATGTTATAAATTGAATTCAATGAAACCACCTAGTGACCCTTATATAAATCAACAAAAAATATGCCACTTTTGTGAAATGTCTAATAGTTTTTTATGGTTTGGTATTTCAGTATTAGCCCGTGAAACCTGCTTGATAGTTTGTGATTAATTTATTAGAATTTTTGGTTAATTTTACAGTTTGAGGAACATTCGTGGAGTGTCACAAGTTTAGCAGAAGTAAATCGCCTCAGTAATCCCGAGTCACCACCGCACCGTTTCGATACGCGTGTTTTGCGTAAGTGTTTGATGTCACAAACGATTACGGACTCACATATTATAATGTTCCTTCATACACACGTACCTCTGTGTGACAACATACGTCACAGCGGCACTATTATAAAGAGATTTGAATGGGACAAACGCATTTAACCATGACACAGTTGTAAAATTATAGTGAATTGAGAAAAAAAAACATTTTTGATTTCTTTCAATGAAATAAAAAGTGCCATGCAGCACAATTCGATGTTTGTTCAATTACTTAAGGAAAAAAAATCTTTGATTACTAACCACAGACAATTTAGCGAGGAAATAAATTATTGATTGAAAATATTCGTGATCGTTAATTCGATTCGTGTTTACAGCGTACCTACTTTATTAAACATTTATAGTATGTTAGAATTAATTTTATTGATCGAATCGGAACTCACTTCGTAATACTTATTATGTAGTATTGTGTGTAAAACCAAGAATAAACTTTTTATTTTATAATAATATGTAAGAAATACAAACGAGTATCTAAATTTCGACGTGTTGCGGGTGTATAATTTATACCTTACTTGGATTGCTGGTATAAATGCTCAGAATCAAATTAGGAAATAGTATATGCCACTCTAATACTAATAGTGTAGTATGTAAGTATATTAAATCGGATAGAAAGATATATATAATATGTACGTCAACACTGTAGTTAGTTACTACATCTTACAATCTCCGCATCAAATTGTGATTTTTTGTACGAGTTACATGTCAAATGGTGCCTCAAACAGAGGTTAAATATTGGAATTACTTCTAACTAAAAATGACAACCAACTAATAATAGGTTTCCTCAACTTAAACAATGCAAAATTCAAGTAAAGTAATATAAATTGAAAAGAATGGCCTTCGGAAAAATTGGCATAAATGATGTTTTCTTTTGAGGTTTCAACAGAGATTAACAGTAACTGCTTTTTTAACTTAAAAAAAATGTAAAAATGGACAAAGATAGATAAAAATGTGAAAAAATAGTAAGGAAACGTTAAGAAAATATTCGTACTATTTTAGTTTTTTAGTAGTATATATTCTGTTTTATTTTGTATTTTGAGTGATATTTTCAGCGCTGATAACGTATTGTGCAGTCGATATTTTAAAAACACAATTTTACATATAACGAAAACTGAACAAAATTTTGTTCAAAGTTGTTATACTTTTTTTAATTTAATATGTTATTTGACATATAAAGGATTGGTATGACAGGGTTATGAATGACGAAATTAAAGGAAGGGTACTAATCTGAGACATGTATAGTTGATACGATTAAGAAAAAGTCTCTAATATGGTTTATTCATGTAGAAAAAATGGATGACAAAATAATGGTAAAACAGATATAATTATATACGACGATAATGAATGATAACGTATGACAAGGACGACCAAGAAAGACGTGGCATGATCTGATAAACCACAATTTCCTCTCCAGTCATGACAAAAGCAGACACAACCGAAAAGCATGTATGAGAACATGTATGAATGTGGAAGGAGCTAGGAATGTATGTCAGGATAGACATGTGCGGTGGTTTGTTCTCTCTGCTAAGCATAACGGAAAAAATATTTTGAGGGTAGTAGTAAAGTCGCGGTAGAAATGGTTGCTGACTATTTTTTTTTAAAGCTAAATTTGTATGGTTGTTACCCATAATACGATAGATACTGTTTAACTGTTTATTGTTGTAGAATATAAAAATATCTGTTGTAAATTTGTATACTTGTCATTTATAACATGATACTCGTAGATGCTGTTTAACTGAGAAAGTAAACTAAAAATACAATATACGAGTATACAATAACTGATATTTTTAGATAAGAGATTCGAGTTAATTTTACTACGATATAATGGAAAGCGGAAGCATACACATTATTAAATATGGCAAAAGTAAAAATTAAAAATGATTACACAAACATTGTATTTCAATAAACATCTGAACAACACGCTTAATAGTATATAAATCAAGGCAATATCTCGCAGCAGTCTCCTGTCATTATACTGAAAAACATTGGCAAATCTTTTATCTTGTCATTGTTATCGGGGAGTATATATTTTCATTAATTTATGCGCTGTCTAAATAATTAACAACTGGATAAAGAGAATCTATTTTTTTAGGAATATTACGTTAAGTGTAATAGTAGGTCAAAGTAAATAATTATCAGGAAAATCTGCCATTTTGTTGAGAGTGAAACCATTTTCCCGCCAACTGGTGTATAACGACCGTTACAGGTAACTGCTTCGCTGCATTTTTCTCTGTTGGCGAGGACGTCACGATACGAGTCAATCTTTTGCTTTTGTTTATACCCTAAATTACGTATTTTTCTTAAGTCCCAACAGAGATTAACGTCCGTCATTATTTTTAACTTAATTAAAAGACTGCTGAAAAGTGAGTTAGACAAATTAATAAACATAAAATCAGTAAATGTTTTTAATATTGAGATCGTCCAGTTCATTAGTCAGGAATTTCCAAATATGAAGTTCAGAGACAATGGTAATTTTTTTTATGGTCACATAAAATCGAATATTGTCAATTTGCGCATGATTTAATTTTGTTTTTAAATGTATCTGTTGTTTGTAGAGAAACTTGTTAAGATTTATATTACGCAAAAACATTGTAAAAAGTTTTAGGAAGGTTTCAAAATGTCTCTAATTTTAGTCTTGAATCTCTGTATCGTCGTTAACTTCAGTCTGTGTGGTAGGTTATTGTAGATTTTCTGTCCGTTGTTTAGCAGTAGATTTTAGTTGCAGTGTGTATTTCTTATGTCGTCGTGATTGTGAATTAGGGAGTATCATTTTTTTCAACTTTCGAATTCAGAAACGTTATGGGTCTCAAAAGTTGCATTTTAGAAAATATAAAAGAACAACATTTTTAAATAATTTTTTTATTGGTCTTTGGTTTGCTAAAATCCGGCAAACTTCAGAAAAAATAAAGAATTTCTCAATATTTCAAAAATTATTTTCTATTCAAATATTGCATTTTTTTTAGCAAACGCCATGTTCATAACAATTCAAACCATGTAAAAATATAAAAATTGTATTTACTTATTCCAAAATTGAATATACTAAATAATTAAAGAAGATTGCCTTATGAAGGATTTTTGAATAGTATCTATGTCACAATAATGATTTATTTTACTTTAAATTTACAATTTATCAATATGTCTTCGAAAAAAAAGATTCAAGACTCGTTACAAAATCTTACTTTTTAAAGTAAACTCCAAAAGAAGAGAAGAGTTTACCAACTAATGAAGATATCTTCAGATACTAGTAATGGATGAGAAACCAAATGAAAAATTATTTGTTGCAAGTCACTGGCGTCAGAAATATATTTTATAGTTACTTTAAAAATAATTTTAATATGGCAACAAGTCTCCATTTCCGTGGTTTAAAGTTTGCGAGTCAAACAAATGGTGCAATTTTTATTAAAATGATATCCAAATTTATTTTAAAATCAGAAAAAAAAATGAATTAAGGTTGCAGGTATTTGAAAAACAAAGCAAAGAGTTTTCCTTCAAAAAATCAAAAACTCTTCAATCAACATCATCAACATGAAAAAAAAAACAGAATAAAATAATTTGTCGAACTCTCCAGTTTTATTGCATCTTTCTGATAGTTAGAGAGATACCAAGGAAAAGTACGACTTATAAATCAAGATTTAGTTTCATCAGCTTGCAGTCATGTATATGATAAAAATCAAATCTAAAATCAAAACCCTCATAAATTTTATTAATCTTTCTCAGATAACTGATAGCTACAAGGTCTCATACAGGGTAGCAGTTGCAATTGTATCCGCTACCCTACAGCCTGTAAACTCTATTTCAAGCAATAATATTTCTTGCAATTTATATTAGACCACAATAAGCTGAGAAAACAAAGAATAACAGAGAGAAACATAAAAAAAAAAAACATAACTATCCAAACATTTAAGGACTGTTTTTTAACGGGAGTAATTTTAATCTTAGCTTTGTAAAAAAAAGTAAAAATATTATTGACGAATAACTCTTAATAACTTTCGTGCAAGAACTTAGATCAGTTTATCCTGGCCATGTTTCTCCTTCAGCAGGCACTACTAGAATATTCGAGAAGGCAAAATTTAAATTTTTATAAGATAAATATTATAATGTTACTGAATGAGTTTCTGTTGCATTTTTGCCCATTCTGAGAATCTTTCACTATCAATGATAACCGATAGCGACTTAAAATAAGAATATTTTTTTCCAAAAGAATCGTATGCTTGCGTTCTTTTATTTCATCAAGATTAAAAAGAGCATTTTCCACTCCCAAATTAAACTTTAAAAGGGAAAATTATTATGGTTTAATTGGCCAGCATGATGCAGATCTTGTTTTGATAGAACTACCGCTTTTGCGAGCTATAACGCCAGAAGTGTGAGTGCAACAAGTAAACCTAGACAATGTAAATGTGTTGGACTTTTAGAAGATTCCTTGTCACACAAAATCAAGAAAAATGCGATGTCTTGGTGGAAAAAATGCGAGATGTTTTTATATGCGCAACACAAAATTCGAAAAAAGTGATGCCGACATTAAATTTAATTTTAATAGAAACGCCGGGAAAAAGTTATGTGCAAGTATTTATAAGCGTTTCAATGAAATATAATTTAAAATGCAGGTATTAAATGTTGACGATTTGGTAGCCATGAATTTTAACGACTTAACAACTTAACGGACTATTAGCAAGGTCACAAAAATTGCTTCCAAAA
The DNA here is from genome assembly GCF_059751315.1 of Micrasema longulum. NCBI lineage: Eukaryota > Metazoa > Arthropoda > Insecta > Trichoptera > Brachycentridae > Micrasema > Micrasema longulum. The sequence goes on from NW_028278456.1 coordinate 178,693, forward strand.
TTTGAATCAGCGAAGTTACCATGAATCACTATTGTTAAAGTTGTTGCATAACTTTATAATAGTCTGGTACATATCTTGGGCCTTATGAAACATATTGTAAAGCCACTTGGATAATAGTTATACCTGCGCGCGCGTTCCCACAAAGCTGTTTGTTCACAGTGGCTGCATTTTATAGTACCTATTTAATTTGAGTTAGTTTTAAGATGGCGCAGAAAAGATACGAAGGTATATTAAAGTCACTCTCATTTTCAGAATATTAGCGGCATATCATTTTCAGCCGTTCATTGTTTGTTTTTTTAAGAAGCCATTGTTGTTTAAAAGCGACATTGGCATACATTTTGAGTAAATCCTGTTCAATGGATTAAGATTTCAAGGTGTATTTGCGTCCAACTACAAATTTAAGACAAAACATTGTCATTTTTATTTATTTTTTATATTGTACATGCATAAGTGTAAAGAGCCTTCTTAAATATATCAGTGAGCTGCGATGTAAATACAATCAACGCTGTATTAGGGATATGAAAGTGTGCTATGATAATGGATGTAGAGCCCTACATAAGCTTTTCCGACTTTGTGGTGCGAGTGGATGTTTGCTGCTGTTAGACTTTCTCACTGGGATGGACTGCTGCGGCACCGGATAACAGACCTCAGAGAGCGGCCAGAAAAAAGCCCTTACATCATAATCAGCCAATTGGTGGAACATTGCTGGGAATTGAGGTTGTGGCAGCATTAAAGTAGGACGATTAACTACTATTCTTCTTTATTTTTTGTTACCTATTGTAGTTTTTTTTGGTTCCTCTCGTTTTAGTTATATTATCTTACAATCTTTTTTGGTTTTCTCTTAAATAATTTATTTGTTTTTTATTGTTTATATGTGTTTTTCTGATTATTCATACTTTACAATGGTTATACGGCTGGTTGAGTATTGCACTACTCACCCAATCGAGCTGGAATAAAAATTAATAGAATTATTTTTGTTATTATTATTGTTTAAATTCCATTTAAATTATGTTCATCAATAATTATCAAATGCTTTAAAAAAATTTTTGATGAGCACCAAATTTTTTTTGAATACAAAACATTAAAAGGCAAAATTACTGTGGTGAATCAGATATCGCGAAAAAACATATATTTGTAGTCGCGTCGGGAGAGAACCCATAAAAAGTAAGCGTTCTAGCTTTTCCATTACGAGAAGAGTTTTTAAATTAAATTCGTTAATTTATAATCAAACTCTGCAAAAATCATACGTTAAAAATATATCTAAAAACAGTACAAGCATATTAACATTTTAAAACAATAAAAATATATAAATTCAACCTTTTTTGGCTTATATTTTATGAGAAATTTATTGCGATAAAGAAGTAAACGATTTTTGAAAAGGGAATATGGAATTCAAGGTATTTACACTGAATATAAATAGTCGTTAGCTGGTTGGAGATACTTTATACATTGTGTGACATTCACAATTCTGCCTAAGTTAAAATATCTACATTTCCTAAACTTTTCCATCTGTTAATTTCTGCGAAGTTATAGAACTAAAATAATTATTGCTGTGGGTGAGATTCATCTGGCTGAATTATTTCACCTAATACCCCCCCTATTGGAGTTCCCACTCCTGAAAATACTTTTTAACTTTTACACTTTTTTTGTTCAAGTTAGTTTAACTACCTTTTATTTAATAAAAAATGTTCTTTCTCGAATTCATTCGTAAAAAAATAATGTAAATATTATAATTTTGATAAAAAAAATAATGAAATAATATATCCTTTTATTTTTAATTGAACCGGCATTCACTTCGTAACACTTCATTATAAATTATTATGAAAATAAAACTTTGTTATCAGTGTTACACAATTTTATTCTTTTACAAGAACACAACTATAGTTTCGGGAGAGCACTCCTCCCATCGACGGGTGATATAAAACTCCCCTCCCTGATATAAAACTCCTAGGAGTGCTCTCCTGAAACTATAGTTGTGTTCTTGTAAAATAATAAAATTGTGTAACACTGATAACAAAGTTTTATTTTCATAATAATTTAATATATCCTCGTATAATATTTATGTCGCTGCCTTGTTTTATCATTCACCGGCAGAAAATAAGACAACGCTTATTTTAACAATAAAAATAAAATACTAAAAAGTGTCCAAAGAATAATACTATCACAAATTAAATCAGAACTTGAAAATGTATTCTTGCTAATGGGCGGAGGAGAATACGCAGACCAATTTATTTAATTTAAAATGTCATAAAACGAAAAACATTTAGATTAAACCGGTTACTAAGAAGTACATTTTTTATTTTAGGGTGACTTATTATGATTTACGATACAATTTTAACATAAACATGTTTCCACCTACTTCGAATTTGAAACAAATTTTAGAATTTATAGGCAAATAAATCAAACATTTTTTTGCAGGTCCCATTCATTTTCCACTATACACGGAATGTAAATCAAAAATAATATACTAGTCCATTACTTGTATAGAGACTACAGGTCTAGGTTGAAATTTACGACATTCATGCAGAACCATTCTGATTCATGAAACTCCATGTGATTTTTTTCCAAGATTGCATTTTAAATCGTGAGTCTTCAACTACATGAGTAGAGATGTGAATCGCGTTCTTTAATATAAAGCAACAAATCTTTTTGGAGAACAATCCGTTACATGGTAGAGCACAGTCTAATGGCAGACGGTAATCTTTGAATGGTAATTCACGTAAACAATGTGCGAATCAGCTGTCCTTGAAACCGCAGCGGATAAGGCGATCGTATCCCGTAGTATTGCGTACGAGCAGAAATAGACAATCTAGAGCAGAAAATAGATAAGTACTGGGCATATACAAGCGTAGTCTAAATGCAGGAAATAGGTTGCGAAACCGTCCTGCTTCAAGGAGTCTGAAATCGACAGCGGAAACGGTTCAGAGAACCCGTGAGTCACAACATTCTGTCTGTTTAGATCTAGTTATCCGTTAATTGTTAGCCATATCGGGAAACGTTTTTGATTCTGGAACAGTAATACTCGTAAAAAAGAAAACTGTATGCAACTTACCATATAAATAGTATTTATTTTCCTGGGTAAACCAGATCCTACGATTAAGTGCGATTTTTTTTTTCTTATGTTTAAAGAGAAAATAAAGTATTTGGCAGCACCTGTGCTTGTAGTGAAATGAGTAACGCAGTTGGGTCCATGCACACGGGTACATATTTGATTCCCGTTTAGTACTAATAACAAATCATTTTTTTTAAGGTCGGTTTATTTGCCTTGTTACTTAAATGAGTGCGTTAATTAATTTTAGTGAAAGATTTTAATTTTTTTTATCTGTTATTGTGTTAAGTAAAATTGCATATTAAAACGCATTTTAGTTATGTGTATAACTAAAAATTGCTTTAATTAAAAAATCACAATAGGGATGGAAAACATTTTAGAGAAAGGAATATGGTAGTCTAGGAATTTATAGGGTTTATGACCTGTAATAGGCTGATTTAAGTGGCTGCTTTACATACTGTGTAACATTTACTATTTCAGACATATAAGGGGCTCAAAATACAAGGTTGAATAGATTGTTATTGAAGAAGAAGTTGAAGGCAAACGATGGCTGGGTAGGAAAAAGTTTTCTTGGATAAGATACATACGCAATTGGACTGGGTGGGGGAGTTGATCTTGCAAGCAAAGGATCTTAAAATATATTGGCAGGCAATTAGTTTGATTTGTGGCACATGATGGAGTCAACTCGTGAAAACGGGCATGACGCCAAAAGGAGAAGTACATTTTGGGTAAATATCACAAATGCCTTTATAGATATTTACAAAAATTGAATACACATACAAATAGAAGTATCAATTAATAATGTTTTAATATAATAATTTGAATTCACAATTTATGGGAATTAAATGTTTAAAAAACTAGTAATTTACTTGGTGTTAAAATTTTCCACTAACGTAAAGAATTTTATTTATAAATAAAAATAAAATGAAATCTAATTATCAATTAGTTTTGCATGTACTGGTTAAACAAGGTAAACGCAATTTGTGTCAAAACGCATGAAATTTATTTAACTAGGGTTGACCTGACACGAGCCTAATTTCTGATTGATATTGCCATACAAATTTGGAAATCAGTTATCTATTTCAATATTAATTCTGAACTTACTGACATTAATTTCACCGGGTCAGTAAGCATAGCATTGGCTAACGACAAACTTTCAACTTAATTTATTCAAGGAGTCCGATTGAAATTTTTAAGGCAAAATAACCAAATTTATAATCGTAATCAAATATCAGTAGAGTAAAGATCGCCTTCATTGAGTTTTGTTCTTGCCATGGTTTTCGAAATAAGTGAAAATAATGCGAATGCTTTATTTCGTTTTAAGAAATTTCTTTAATTGCCCATAATATCGTATTCAATACCATAATAACAAATCAACTTCATAGATTATAACATTATCTAGTTATTTAATTTAAATTCTAGATGAAATTCCATTGTAATGACGTAAAAACTTATATTTACATTTTAGTTATTAATTTAAAAAATACTTGGTACACTTACACTTATTTCACTTATTAATTAATAATTTATATGTAAATATAAGTTATTACATCATTATCTAGTTAGATGAAAAATATAAATAAATACAACGTCAGTGGTTTTTAATTACGTCTATGATTTAATTTAAGTACACCTGAATTATTTTATTTTATTTTTTCTTTAGTTGACGATACAGGAAACCTTTAAATATATATTTTTAAAATATGTAATATGGTATTACGTACATTTAAACAAGGTTTATAAGAAGAAGAAAAAACAAAATAGAGAATATAAAATAAATTTTATCATACAAAATATTATATACCTAAATCTAAAATTACCAAAAAAGAGCTAAATATGTACTTTAAATATGCGCAAAAGCTATATTACTTGGAAAACGTTTTTTTTAAATAATAAAATCCTCATAATTACGGTATATAAATTTTAAACTTCGAAGAATCAGTCATGAATTTTTAAATTACAATTTTTTACTAAAAACATTAAATTTGTTAAACCTTAACGATCGAAGAAAAATTATAGACCTTTTCAATATATTCAAAATTGTAAATTCAATATGGGAGTGCCCTGAACTATTATCTCTCATCATCTTCAGGGTGCCTGAAAGAATGACAGGTGCCACCATTTTGTAGCAACAATTCTCGGACAGTGTATACTTGTAATGCTATATTAAACAGACTTCATGTTTTCTGTGTTTTTATTTAAAATATACTTTAATTTGACGTATTTTATGTGTAAGTGAGTATATAATTTTTATTTAATTGTATTTATATATAAATCTATATAACTTAAATGATTGCGTATTATAGTCCCGACTTTATTTAGCAAGGTGGGGCATGAAAATAATTTTTACTCGTGTTATATGTATTTTTGTATGTATAAATAAATAAATTATAAGTTCGTCACCTGAAAAACATTTTACATTATGCTCACAAAAAGTTTAAGGAAAAAACTGTTATAGACTAAATTCTTTTTCTAACAATTTTTTGCAGACGTATTTGCGAAAAACAGTAAAATTAGGCACAATACAGTGTAAATGCAAAAAACGAATTGTATCTAATTCGACGGTAGCAAAAATGCAATAGTTTTTTTCATTATTAAAACATTGTTTGTAAAAAGGAAACTTATTGCGGGCGAAAACGAAACGACAATGCAAATTCAGGAGGCTTCCGACTCTGAGCATTGTTTATTCATTGGACAATACCAATAAACAGCCAGCGGAGCACGACATCTCCCGTCAGACCGACCAAGTATTCGGTCTATTAATTCTGCGCAAGTTGTAGCGTTATTGCATCCTGCGAGCCAATTTCCATAGCTAGAGTTAAAACATTTTTATAGGTCTCAAATCGGAGTAAATTGTTTATAAAACAAAAGAGAAATCCCATTTTTGACCAGATGCTGCATGTTAAGTAAATAACAGCATTTATCGATACTATTCCTGGCCGATTACCTTTCGTTCCCATCCTTCCTTTGACCCATCCTTATGGTACCTACCTCACATCAAGATAGACGATATTCAAAATGAGAAGATTCGGATTTAGAACAAAAACAAAACAACATTTTTGACTTTATATAAAATCGGAAAAAAGTGGTTGGAATCGTCGCGCGTCGAGAAAAACATTGTTATATTAAAGTTTATTTGTGATCCAGTGCCAGAAATTGAAGAACATTCAGATTATATTGAAGGTAGGTATCCACTCCATGTATCTATTCCTTTCTCAAATATTTCCCAATCACAAAACTGAATAAAATTCGATTTTCATTTACAGTCCGCCTTTTCGTTAACACTGTGTATGTGATCATCATCAAACCCTTATCTGCATCCGTTCTTGCATAGGGTACTGAATTGGAAAGATAGATGCAGTGTCTCGATCATGGCTAGCGCTTCAGGTATCAAGATTACAAGAGTAGATCCTAGCAGAATGCTCGTACGAGGTTTTACTGTAATTTGAATTATTAAATGCCAAAATCACGTACGTATTTTGCTAAAAGAAATTTCTCTTCTGTGGCCCTAAGACTGTTCAATGCGCTGGATGAACATATTGAGTTCTCAAAAACGAAAGCCACTTTCAGGACAAGTTTACAAGTTTGAATTTTGTCTAAGCGTGTCGTTCAGATGTTTATTAAAATTTATGCTCATGAAATACTTTTTACTTTTAGTATTCTTTAATAATACGCGTGCTTCCGCTTTACATTATATTGTATCCAAACTCATACAAGGCTCTTGGCGGTATAGAGATACGTTATTGTTTTTTTGTAATATGTATATTTGTATGAATAAATAAAAAAATGAACAAATCTAAGAACAGTGAAATATCGCAGTGCAAACAAACTTATGAATAAATATTTCATGTTGGCCCTGCTATGAATCGAAATCGAATCAAGGACCTTGAACAGAGTAGGTGAACACCCTACGAGGTGGAATTTTCTTCATTTAATTTAATTTTTCAGGATTTTTTCCTGAGTAGCCATCAAGTCAAAAACACTCGTCTAAGATTCTGGTTCTATTTCATGCATAGAACTGTACTCTTTGTCCGCCCAGATACAGACATGATGACCTTTAACATTTCGTTTGACTTTTTTCGCTCATTTTTAATTTTGGAAAAAAACGCTAAAAACTTATATTTAAACCTAATATTTGTTTTTCATTCTTGTATCCATCATTATTACAAGCGAGAATTCTGGACTACAACACTCTTTAATTTTGTCAGCAATTTTTTTTGCGAACTATTTTTAATTTCAGGTATATCTAATTCGAATATACTGATAGAGATCATTTTGTATATTCCCAATCAATATTATGCTCACAGATACTACACCTATTATTAAGGCAATTTGTTTGCTGAATGTAATGTGCACATAGTACGGACATAAATATTTTACTGTTCATAGATACCTATAGAGAGTTTAACAGCTCTTCTATTTATTAACTTAACACTTCTCTTAACACTTAAATCAGTAGTTCTATTTTTATTTTTTTTAATTTGATGAATTGTTTTGCAATCATGAGATTTTTAATGTTATTTTTAAAGAATAACATGTTCATGGTACCGGTTTTGATATTTTTTGTCTTTTTATTTATAATTCTTCTTTTTTATTTTACGTGAGATTTTTAAGCATAAAATAAATTCAAATTCTAATTTCTTAAATAAATATTTTTTACACCATTAAGAATTGATGTAAAATAGTATCATAAATAAAGGTCATATAAATGAAGCAAAAAATGCAACGCACTTTTATTGTCTTAAGATTTACTTTGAATTGCATTCGAATCAAAGTACAAAACTTTTAGTTTTGTTATCGACCTACGGCGACGTAACAGTCTGTTCGTCGCCATCTTGCAGTTATAATTTCGCTTTTGAACTCACAACCATTTCCTACCTAAAATACAATCGATGAAAAAGGTTAAAATCATCCACTTTAACATAGATTGTATTGTGTAAATAAATACATTTGCTCTTTTTATTATTATTAAAACATCAAGCATAAATTCCTAGTAAATTTACATGAATAGGAGTTATTTGTAAAATGTTTAAGTTTAAAAGACGTTTGAATTAGACATTTATTTCTGTGATTTTATTTTATATTCCAAAAGAGTTAAAAAAATAAACTCGTTTAGAAACACTCATTTGCAAAATTTTTCTTTCTGACCATTTAATAAAGAAGTTATGGAGGGTTTGATCACAACCATTAAAGTTTGTTAACTTACTAAAAACTACCGGGTGGCGTTTTTTTTACTAAATTCTTACTATTAATACTCTTCTTGATTGATATGTAAAATCATGTAAAATACTTAAAAACAAACAATAACTAGTTTATTACGCAATTTTTTCCATGTAGGTCACTAATGTTTATCTCTTAAAAGACTGTGGTAAATAATATCTTTGCGCACGGTGATGTAACATTGTGTTACCACTAGTAAAAGACGGAATATTCTAAAGTTCAGACATAAAAAAAACATGAAGACGTACTGTTTGATCGTTTTTTTTCCATTATTTATGCAAATAAACATATAATTTAGCCCTGTTATAGCAAAATAAATTAAAAATCAGAAACACGTCGCTTATGTTACGCGCGTGCGTTCTACATCACTGTCATCAACCGAATAAAGACTGAATCTGTTTTAGACAACACTCGCCGCAGAATAGCGTCTTTGTCTTCCTTGTCATAACTTTTATCTTGTATATGGTATCTGTATAGATGTGTTGCTGAATTAGCGGACATTCATTCTTCGCGTAGAAAGGACATTTTTTTTGTATTAACATTGAGCATAGTTATACAAATTTAACTTTCCAAATCGGGTGTGAAAATGTCCATTTGAAGATTACAAAAAAGACGAATTCATCATTAAAAAAAAGAGAGATATATCAAGTCTTGTGTCTTATGTCAAATAGTATGACATCACAGCCACACAAGAGTTATTTAAAATGCCAAATTATACTCTACCTACTAATGAAATGACTTAATTTTCAATCTCTTTTTTATTTATTTGTAATTTTTCGTTTTTAAGTAAAATACGTGTGCTAACAACATAAAATAATTTTGTGGCCATCAAATACCGAGCACTCATTACTTTTGTTAATGTCCTTTTTTACAACTGGCTTTGATTTAAATATCGGCGTAATTTAAATATCGATCAATGAATGAAATAACATTTTTATACAAGATACGAGCAAGATCGAGCAATAACTAGAAGAGTTTATAAATATATTGTACAGAAAGATGTTTGTTGACGTAATGTGTCTATTAAATTACCAGCCTTAATAATTTGACTGGTTTGAAAATATTTCTTCATGGCAATAAATTTTACAATTGCACAGAAAAGTTTCAAATAAAATAAAGTAGCGCAGATTTAAAAATTTCGAATGGAATTTGAAGCGTTTTTGTAATACGTCCTATATATTATGGACAATCATTAAAAAACATCTAGTCAAAATATGGATAATTTTGCAGTTTCTATTAATTTTTGTGAATTGTTTAGTATCACTCATTGAACCAAGTTATTACATATACTGTTAATGTAATGAAGATGCAAGTTGTATAATAGATTAGTTATAGTGAAGGATCTCTGTCTCGTGTTGCATAATTGTTAATTTGTTATTCGCGTGTAAACTCAAAGATAGATTATTAACAATTTGTAGTCAATAACGATCATAATAATAAGTTGACACTTGACATTTATTTTAATATTTCTTCATTAGTAGACAAATATGACCAAAACGTATCTGCTCTCAAACGTTTGAGTAATTATTTGGAGAAAATATGACGTTTTAGCTGGTCGACTCAAGAATTAAAAAGCAATAAATTCCATCTCAACAATACGAAAATCTAAAACGACGTTACCATCAAATTAATATTGTGTATCTTAAAGTAAAAGAATCGTCTTACGTCATATAATGAAAACATTTTGTATTTTATTTGGATATTATATTTGGATGGATAAAACATTAACCTTTTGCAAAGAAAATATTGATCGTAAAGAAATGTATCTTTGGGAATACACTCATTTACAGTGGCTTAAAAGTTAATGCATTCTTAATTAGATACATTTAAGTATATTGTCTGAATTTGAAAAAACATATGAAAATATCATTGTACTTTTAGATTCAATGAAGAGTAATTATTTATAAAATACACGTTTAGGAAAATCAAAATGGATATTTCTTTAAAATTTAAAGATGTATATTTTATGAAGAATGAAATTCTAATTCCGGTAACTAGACAGGTACACTATTCACTAATGTGTTTTTCAATGAAAAATAAAGAGTCCTAATTAAATAATATAATGGCTAAAATCATTGTCATTCATCTTATATTGTTTGGTAAACAAACAGTCTATAATTTTTTTTATTTTTTTTTTTATTCAGAGACATGTAAAAAAAGGATGTAAAACTAAATATATATTTTTGTATTACCTTGCATCCTTCGCAAGTAAATGCTCCAAAGTGAAATCCTGCCGCAGGTTCGCCGCATACTTTGCATTGTTGGTTCATCTGCAAAATAAGATTTAGATTATAAAAGATGCAGAAAAAAACATGTTTTTTATTAACTCAACAGGGATGAAGAACATTTAAGAGAAGGTAATGTGGAAGCACGGCTGGTTTGATTTTCGAAAAATATAATATATTCTGGCGCTGCTTGGTATATAGGTGAAATAATTTATGAAAAAAATAAATGCGGATGTTTAAACATGGGCAGAATGGTGAATGTTAAATAGTTTTCAGTTTGAATAAATCGCATGCAGGAATCGCATTTAAGGTAAATGATAAATAGGTATATACAAAAGCGCTTTTATTTTGAAACACGTTTCATTTTAGTGCGATTTGGTTGAATTTTGCATGCAATTTTGCATGTGAGGAAGTTTAGTGCTACGGAAAATTAAATTAAAATCGTTTTCTTACGCACGCTAAAAAATCGAGCATTTCATTGTAAATCTAAGTTTCTCGCAAATGTATGAAAAAAATACAGAATTGATTTTAATAAAACTTAAATACTTTAAATGACGTCACAAGTTCTCCGTAACTAAGCGATAAGAAAGTGTTGTCATTGAGTTCCAGTTACTGGGAAGCGAACTAATCAATCAGCACAACTCACCGAAGAGAACTTGTGACGTCACAGATAAAGTAATTTAAAAACATTAAAATATCTTAGCGTTGAATACGATTCATAAAAATATACGGAAGAATATTTTGGATTAGTTTGATAGTCTTTTGACTGATAAAAAAAATTGAGAAAATGGCTTAAGTTCCTCATTGATGTTTGTTGTTTTTTGCAAAACAACTCAAACATTGTTAATAGTGGCTTGGCTGCATTTAATTTACTAAGTATAAACAAGGGTACAATCTAGCGATGCAATAGAAGGATGAAGTCATAAGAAAGGCAACTGATAAAGAAGCAACTGATGAATTACCATGGGAAATCCAACGCAATGTGAATAGTATTGTACTGTTCGCCCTCTCATTAAAGTTATTAAGCGCTCGGAGCATACTCTTCGAGCACTAGACGCGATGTTGGTGAGGCTTGATAATTGTGGGGCTATGATGAATGGGAGCAGCCTCCCCTACTTAGCCAGCGACCATAATGAATACATCACCATCTCACCGTGATTCTTCATCTGACGTTGAGTAATCTGGTGCAGTCGTAGAATGGAGTCCCTGGAACTGCGGTTTTAATAGCCATCTCTGATTGTTCCGGCTACCGAGATGCGAATAGTTATTGTGCGTTTGTCTATTGTTTCTTCCGAGTTCGGAAAGAGCGTGTTGTAAACAGAAATTACGGGAAAATTGGCCATAACATTTCTCTATCCTAGGGAAAAAAAGAAGAGAGTCCATTTTTTGCTATTTTGAAGTTAAAAAAGCAGAAATTATCGAAATAAGCTATTTTATGCGTGAATAAAACAACAAAGCCCGTTTTTGTCATAAAAATGATTTTTTAAGTTCAAATAAAATAAATATTGTGAAAAACATCAGCAGTCGTTATTTTAACAAACACTATTAAAAAAAATCATTTATTTACATTGAAAGTTCATTACAGGTTAAAATGATCTATTCTGGATATTTGTAGCACTTACTTTGTCTATTATTGTTATATTTTAAAGATATATAAAATTTATTATTGTTATCAAAAACATTTTTCACTTTGTGGTATGACATTTTACACTTATTTGTTTATTGATTGTTATGATTTATTTTATCTTCTTTCTCTTTCTTTCTTTCAATTTTCTGTCTCTTTCATACAATATTTTATTACATAAATAGCAACGCGTGTAATTATAAGTTAGTTAAATTCCTGACGATGAGGTAGTAACCTCGAAACCGGTCGAAGTGTAATTAAAAAAATTTAGTGGTTTATACAAATTTATAAACAAATAAGTGATATATAAAATTGATTATTTTGTTTTATGAAGAACATTTTATTGCCAAAATTCAATTAACAGTCAAAATATTTTTGAAATAAAAACGAATTTTAAATTAACCGCAAACCTACATACACTGATATAATAATTCATAACTCTTCCGAATTTCCAACCACCCATAAGCACTCCACACGCCACTTTATGATTCACCATTTGTTAAATATTCCAATGTTAAAAAATGATTTTCTGATAAAACTCATCACTATCAAAACGATCGTTTTTAATAATGGGTATAACTCAAATAAAGTATAAAATATTTTAAACAAAAAACAAAAACAAACCGTTGATTGTAAATATCTGGATTCAAACAACATAGATTTAAATGACCATAAACAATGTTGGAGATTTTTTTACATGAACAACTTAGGCAGCCAAATTTTAAAAGACTTGCCCAGTGATGTAAGAGCAGCATTCTACACAAATAACAATATGGGAAATTTCATTAAAAATACAATAGATAAAACAAATAAATTAGATAAATCAAATTCTTGAAATAAAAAAAGCAGTTTAACAAATTTATAAATTAAATAAAGTCAAAGCCCTATTTGAAATATTTTCCCTAAAAAATCTATCCCCACCATAAACACAATTACCCCCTCTTCTATCATTATCGACACCCACTAATCTGTTCACTGTTACTTTTACATATGTACATTTAGTTATAATATAATCCTGAAGAGAGAAATGTGTTGTTGCCAATGAGTGGTTTGTAAAACAAAGTAATTTTTAAATATTTGCAGACAGGCTGGATTTCCCCCCTAGGGATTCCGGTCTAAATTTGTTGCAACAATGAGGGAAAAAAATATGAAAAGGAAATATGGAAGTCTAGGCATTTGCGGGAATTATGACCTGTCGTTAGTTGGTTTAAGTGGCTACTTAACACACTGTTTAACATTTACCATTCTACCCATGTTTTAACATCCACAGTTTCGCAATTCTTCCCTTTGTCGACTTTTGTGAAGTAAAGGAGCTGAAACCTTTATTACGTGGATGAGGTTCATCCGGCTGAACCAAATCAATATTCCCTTTTTAAAAATGTTTTCTCTATGTGTTGCAACAATATTTAGATTGGAATAACTACCTAGGGAAGGAATCCAGCCTGTCTGCAAACATTTGGACATACTCAATTATTGTTGATATTGTGATGCTTTAATTTTGATTAAAAAATATAGTCAAAATCACAATCTTGTTCTTTCAAATAATAATTTTGTAAGCGTTTAACTTCAGTATCGATGGAATGGGATATTTATTTTTCTTTTACGAAGTTCATTCATTTTGTGATCACCTTTGCCATACACACTTGTAGACTTCTACACTAGACTCTTCACTCAATCAAGTGAATTTCTCAAAGGTTGTAAAATTCAAAATGTATGACAAATAGACATTTAAGCTTTTATAGGTAAATGTTGGTGCTCTCAACGTACATATATATAATATAATTCGTAGGTATGAATCACAAATTGAAACCGTCGTGCATCCTTATTCGGATCTTAAAATCGGATGCCGTGGACAAACATGCTTACCAAGTACACACGGGAGATCTTCTTATATTATATCTCTTTGCTTTCATCCTCACAAATGACAGTGCTTCTATAAAGAGATCAGCCCGGATTCGCATTTAATATTCCGGAATGCGAATTTGAATGCTGCATAATGCAAGTATGCCTTATGGGAATACTGCATTGAAAAATTGCTTCATTTATTTATTTCAACATAAACCCGCTGATATCGTTTTATAACCAGTTATAAATGTAACGTCAATATAATAAATAATGAGATTATGTATAATAAATGCGTTTGTAAAGAATGTAAGATTCCCTACTGCGTCACTACTTCGTGCCCGTTTTCCCAAGCGTCACTCGAATCTATGTTAAAATATTTCTCAAAACTTACAAATTGGTAAAAGAAAATAAACAGAAAGTTTTTTTTTTCTGTTTACAAGCCTGTCAAATAGGATGGATCGATCTTATATGGAGAAAAAAAAGAAATAATTGAAATGACTCTATGTGGAATAATGTTCCGTAGAATTTATAATAAGAGAAAAATAAATTAAAAAATGTTTTTTTAGGGTAAGGTTTGCCGCGAGGAGGTTGAATATAAGATTTTTTTTTAAAAAAAGCCATGTTTTGGTAAGATGATTTTGATACTAAATAACTGTTTTTCTGCAATTTAAACATGTATAAATTTAAAAAAATAATATATTGCAAAGGATTTGATAACACACCTCTTCCCCGTATCCTCTCGAATCAGTTCGTAAAACTGCATCAAACTGTGCGAGCGGCCGTCAGAATAGCATGCGCGACCGCTTTTCTCGCTAAATAAATTACCATTATATTAATGATGTAAAAACTTATATTTACATTTAAGTTATTAATTTAAAAAATAATTGGTACACTTCCACTTATTTGTTTTGACCAATTAGCGCTTTCACCCTCTAATGGGCATCTTCAGACTGTCGGAGGACCAGTGAGCTGTATGCATCTGATATTTTTTATTTATTTTTTTATTTAAAAAAAAAATATATTTGAAAATTTATTTATAAACCCTTACGGATTATGACATTCATTTTACAAAATATAATATGAACATTTTTCATTCATACTCTGTTGTTCAAAATAATATTTTTTACATCTTTTGAAAAGTTAGTCTGAGTCTTTTGTTAAGTTTTGTCTGGTAGTTTATTGTTTAATTTCAGTCCCTGGTTGGTCTTGATTGTCCTTGTCTTGTTTTAGAATGTTGTATATGATATTTGCCTGATATTCTCGTATTATGTCCATGTTGACTACAATTTTTTACGGGTTTTAGTTTTAGTTTTTACAATTACATTAGTGGCTAATTTATGGATAAATTTTAATGATTCTAGTTGAAAGAGTTCAGTTATACTTAATTGCTTAGTTTGTTTAAAAATCTATCCGAGACTTAAGTGACATAAACGTATTTCATTATTAAAGTTCATGCACCCATGTGGTACAAGACCATCAAACATTTATGGTGCGCAGCATTTGTATAAGTCAATCGCCTTATCTCGTTGTTTGTCCAGTGAAATGAAATGAGTAATAAAAACGATCCAGTTAAAAATAAAAAATTACTTTGTATCCTGAGAATGTTTTTTAATCAGTGCTAGCTGACGAGAAGTCACGTAAGAAAAAAAAAATTGATGTGTTTTTTAGCTTAAAAAATTAATACTATTTTTAAAACTACTCAATTTTTTTAAATGTATCATTTTTGCTTATGTTTTATCTTTGTTATAAACATTTTTATTAATTAAAAAAATTTGCTTAAAAAAAATATTTTTTTCAATACTACCACGAAAATGCTAAAAAACCATAACTTTAACAGCCCCGCGGTATTATAGTAAAAATATGTATTTATGTTTATTTTTTCCTTAATCTGTAGGTTATAGAACGTCTTTTCTGCATAAGGCCGTTTTGATTTTTCGAAAAATGAGAAATCTAACGACCTTACTGTCCAATAATTGAAATTCATTGTGTACCAAATCATTTTATCTTCCTGTGCCTTTTTTTGTGTCTAAATAATAAAAAAATGAATTTTGAAAAATGTATTTCAATTAAAACTAAAAAACTACCCAAGCGTAATTAATTTTGAAAAAATACTCGTCTTAAAACGCACTGAGCTATGTTAGGTGGTGACTGACATAACCGAGGTCTATGATCTAAATCACTGATATTATGATAAAAATTGCTCTTGTATTAGATAAAAAATTCTCTGGTATTATGAGGATTCTATATTAAAATGATGTGTAAGTACCGTTATGCAATCAATTGGTATATAGTAGTAGTAGTAGTAAATAAGTAATTATTTTATCAAAAAAGTTTAATAAAAATGCTGGAATTATAATATACAAATCATTAACATCAACATTTAAATATACCTACCAAATAGATTATGCTGTTACATAAATGCATTTTCAACGAATGCTAAAAACCCGAGATAGAGGATACAAAAGTACGTTGAGCTGAACAAGGAAGTTAGTCAATATTGTCACGCGAGAATACTCTGATGCATTACCGTGGATTTGACAGACAAATGGGTATTGGGACATTTCCTTTATGTGTCGCAAAATACATTTAAATATTGTTCAATAGAATCTGTTTTTTTTTTATCAGCGCAAGTACTTCTAACTGAAAGGTACATATCGAGGCTCTACTGACAGAATGCCGTAAGTCAGCAGTCTTTATATGTTTCAATTTTTTTTAAATATAGGTGCAAGATTTTGATTTCAAATTGTATGCCATGTCTAAAATAAGGATTACTCTTCCAAAGCTTAGAAAAAGGAAAAAAAATGTGGGAGAAATAATGCGTTGAAAGAATAAAAAAGCGGTAAATGTGATTATTTCGGAACTAGTTTTCAAGACTTAATGCATTCTGTCTGTAAAGCCTCGATATATTTTTCAATTTAACTTTTATTACAAATTATGTCAATTATTTTGTACCCCTAATCGATAATTTCGATATATTTTTCTCATTTTCTAACATCAAGATTTTTAAAGCATGCTAAAATAAAATATTTTGCAATTTTCGAAGAAAATGAATCACAAGTATCTACATATTTAGTTTTGTTTTTTGAATATTATGTGCATTTCTACGAATTATTTTTTATTTCTCCTTAAAAAAAAGCAATTTTG
This sequence comes from Micrasema longulum, assembly GCF_059751315.1. Classification (NCBI taxonomy): domain Eukaryota; kingdom Metazoa; phylum Arthropoda; class Insecta; order Trichoptera; family Brachycentridae; genus Micrasema; species Micrasema longulum. The sequence continues at coordinate 195,800 of NW_028278456.1, forward strand.
AATAGTAATCATGACAAAAATTGTAAAACAGATATATCGTAACCATACAAGGAAAATAAAGTCAATTTTTGCGATTTGTAGATTTTTTCTCCAAGTGCTGGAAAAACTGAAAAAAAACCAAGTCCACCTATATCTTAAAGTTTTTTCATTAAATTAATTACAAGGATATATCAAGTTTTTAAATTTAAAATTACGAAATTTAAATAATACAAGCTAAATACGTAAGTAAATGAATTGAAAGTAATCCATACATAATACAATCTATGAAACAATAAAAAAAAGTTTAAAAATTACGTGTGCGTACATATTATCTATGATTACTTTGATTTGGTTTTTTGTTTTGGCTTTGTAGAAGGATTTTTAATTTGTGAACAGAATAACGATACCAAGTCACCATTAACAAATGGGCCGTCGTATTTTTTTCATAGCGATAGTTTGAGGACCGGCAATTGTTACAAGCTACTTTCTATCCTGACAAAATATATCATTCCATCTATAAAATTGAAATTAAATAAACGGAATAAATTGGTTGCTAGGAAGAAATTGTTATTTGGCCATAATAAATATATGTACAATTTACATTTTGTACAAAAAGTTAAATTAAAAAATAAAAAAAACACTTGTAATTTCTCCCTAATATTATGTAAGCGAAGCCACGGCTAGTGAAAAATATAAATAAATGTTTTTAAAAAACCTTATTCAAAAAAAGTTAATTTACAAACAAAAACTAAAATCCATCGTTTAATTTCATGGATAAGATATGCGAATAAATGGTAATCAATTCAATCAAAGATGTGTAATGATCTCCAATAAAAAAAAAAATACTCAATGTACTACTGAGTATTGATTGAATAGTGTCATAAATATGCAGTAATAGTTACCATGTAATAAAAAAATAATTCATAACGTAATCTACTCTTTTAAAAATAACTTTATGAAATAATGAATGCTTACCAATTTGGCGTTAGGTGAACAAATTCTTCGGGTCCAAACTCAAGGCGCTTCTCATGCCTCAAATTATTGAATCAATCACTCGCATACACACAATATATCAGGAGCTTTCAAACATTATTATCAATGAAACCATGTCAATGAGAAACGATGATTGGTATCTTATGCGTATTACTCCTAAATAAAAGGATTGATTGGACAATCGCGTCAGAATCACGCTTCAATCATATCGAAATGCGTAACTGATAAATTTAACATTTCAAATGAACCGCTAATTTTTATTTGAAAAAATATTTTGCTCAATCAATTTTATGTTTGTAAATGTTGTAATAAAATATTATTTGATGTTTGGAAAGTACATGTCGCACTCCGAAAATAACAGTGGCACAACTCAAGAATATTTTTTACAGGAGAGAAGTTACACACACCAATAAACTAATATTCATCCTCAAAAACAATGACACAACTAAGGATTCACTCACTTGTGCCATTATGTTTTAAATAAAAAATAAATTAAAGAAACAATAGCATAGTAACCATTATGCCAATTAAATTAAGATTATTTTGTCTTTTAAGGTTACATAAATATTTTTTATAAGAATTGTTTCTTTAACAATATGGATTTTTCGCGTATTTTGGTAATTTAAAAAAAAAAATATATATTTTCGTGCGACGTCTGATAAATTTTCTACAAAGGTTTAAAATATGCATATTTTGAGTAACTTAAAAACGAGACGTTTCGCGCCCTTTGAGACAAATGGCATGTATGGCGTTTTAGCGTCAAACTTGAATGCAATATTTATTAAAAGCGCAGTCGGCGGTCATGTCGGCGGTCACGTGTGACGTCAAAATGACTTGATGCTAACTGTGAGATATTTTGTATGTGATCATTTTTTAATCTGAAAATTATTGTTATTATTAAATGAAAAGATAATTCAAATACATTGATAGTTATATAATTGGAATTGTGAAAATTCTCTTTAAATATATAATTCATTTTTAACGTTTATCCTGACTCGTGAAAATACCCTATTGCGGGGATAAGAAAAGTATTCAATTTTTGACATGTGCCATTATTGTCGCTCAAACGCGGTGTGTCCACGTGATTTATCTAATTGAGCCGATCTTTCACAATGTTTGTACCTCAGGTTAACTCAGGTTTATTTACCTCTAAACATAGTGGAAGATTCGGGTAATATTTGGATTATTCATAAAATCAACTACAACTATCTATATCTCTCTCAATTTCCTTATTCAGGACTTTTATCTGAGAGTAGCTATCGATTTGAAAACACTCGTCCAGGGTTCTGATTCTTTTTCACTTCCATTACTGTTTTCCTGATTCGCCGGAAACAGATAAAACAGTTGTAGACATATGTAAAATTTTGATTAATCTTAGTTTTATAAATAAAGGTTTAAGCTTTTTCACATCATGAAAAAATAAAATCATGATTTAGAAGAAATGTAGATTCGCAACATGTGGCAAATATTTAGTTTGTGAAATGATCACTTAATCCAGCCAATGAAACTAAACTTCCATATTTTCTCCTTATCTATGTTAAAATAAATCCAAGATATTTGATTACAAAATTTTAATCATGATAATTTTGATATGAACATTATTAAATAGCGCGTTAGGATTTTAATGATGTGTAACAGTTTTTAATAATACATTCATAAGGCAAATCATATGCTTCAAATATTCAAGTAGTCGATATTAGATTGGTCTCGTAATTATAGTATATACGGCGGGTTGATGAGTAAATTGGAGAAATTCATTTAAAAATAAAGGCCCTATACAAATCCATATAGAAGCAAAATAGCCCCCGGTTATACTAACTTAATTAGATAATCAGGTATTAAGGTGTAATGAATAGAAAAATACATGTCAAACGCACAAAGAGTTTAATTTTCTCAGCATGTTCGTACATGGAGATACAAACATATTACTATTTTATTTTTGTTGTATATCTATATCATGTTATAATGTATCGACCACCGTTTTATATTTTTTTATTTCATAAGACCAGTCATTCAAAAATAAAGAAACGATGAGAATAAAAAATATTTTTTTAGTATTCTAAAGTATTTATTTTTTGTCTTGATTTAACGGTACCAGTTCCTTTTACAGATTTAAATTAATTTATAAGCACATTGGTATTTTTTACGTCAATATAACTATAGAGTAAAGTTTACAAATTTAATAACTTAACACTGGATATACCTATACTTCAGAGGCAGACGGATGCAAATCCAGAATTTGATGAAATGACATTTCGATTTTCGTATTCTTTTTATGATAATATCCATTGATTTTAAAGAAATATAAGTCTTAAATACTAAAAATACAAATGAATGCCATATTTTTTTAGAAATCACTTAGAGAAAGTAGATTATTTAGACTCTTGTTAAACATTTGATGTTTGGATTTGCACCCGTCTGCCTCTGAGGTACAGATATAATGTACTTAAATTAACAAATACTCAATAAAACTAAAATAACAAAGTATAAGCGTGTTTGAACGAGAAAATAATAATAAAAACGTTATTTGATACAGAATAAGTAATGTAATAATAACCGTTAGTAAATAAAGAAGTTAAATTCTGAGTATATAAACAAAAATTTAACGAAATATTGTACAAACTTAAGGTAACAAAATATTTTAAAAGAAAGAATAAGAAAGAGAAAATATAAAAAACACAACAATTTAATAAGGTTACAATACAGAATCAGTAATATAATAATAATAGAAAATGAATTCTGTTGATAAACAGTAACAGCGTTATCATTGCTCAGTAAGAACGTAGTTAAAAGATGGATTCTCTACCGAAATATTTAATGCATTTTTTTTTGTTAGTTGGAAATTTCATATGACATACCTAAAAAATAATAAGAAATTATACAGTACTTAAGGGTGCAGTCTCATAAAAAGTAAGGAAATCATACGATTTAACCATTTAAAAATGCTGTTTTTTTCAAAATCGCGTAAACATGCATTAGATAAAAATATTATTTTTTAAAGGTTCTTTTTTTAAATGTACTTAATTTTTTTATTTAATTGGAATATAATTACTTTTGACCGGCAGATTACGCCTCTTAAAATGTAGATCAAACTTTATAACATTGATTTTTATATAAAGACCTATATATATTTCCGAAGTAGTGGAGTGATATGACTAAACTTAGAGATTCCGTAAATAAGTCTCACTCCAGCATTTAATACAGACTGTGGGACAATCATTTTGTTCATTTACTTATTTATATTTTTTGCTTACAAACTATAATTAATAATAAAAATAATGTGACCTCGCTAGGGTTTCCCGTGCCGAGGACACTTACCAATATACTTTTTTTTAAATTACATTTGAAAATAAACAAAGTAATAAAAAAACTAACTTAAAAAAACGAAGATAATTAACAAATGTTCAGACAGTTTTAAAAACAAGGTATTTATGTACATCTGTATTATTTATATTAAAAATCACACAAAAAAAATAACAAAAAACTTAACAGAAGCTATACACTTGTGGAGCAGTTGATTCAATATTGGTATGGGCGAATGAGACAATCCATTTTACTTCTACTTTCCACCATCTATTTTATTATAGCCATTTTAAACATTTTCTCGTTACTAATTGTTTTAATAGATAGTGGAAGTAGATTATAGATTATAATTGAATAATACTCAAAATCCCTTAGTCCGAAAGTGGTATTAGTTTGTATTTATTTAAGTTGTCTATGTGTTGAGGATCTAGTGATTATATTATTTGTATGTGATGTATTGTGGGAGTTATGTCTTTCATTTGAGTAAGAGTAGTAGAACTGCATAGATACCATTACAATAATCGACTCTAGACACTACAAACGCATTTATTAATTGACGGGCGGCATCAACTGGCAAATTTAGTACACGGCAAACCTAGTACCTACCTTGTATAAAAGTAAAATTTGCTCAGATGATTTAAATAAAATAAATATTTCGGCTTTCTTATCTTTTTAAAACGGTTTTTGGAGACATAATTTCACGTTTTCCGATGATTCATATCGCATCATAACATTAATTTGTTTGTACCGTGTACAATCATCGCTGTACACAGTTTGTTTATCTTTTTTACTTATTGTTACTGTGTACTGGAATGATTTTAATCGCATTCCAACATCTCTGTTTACATTGCCGGTTTTTTTTCCAAGCTTCAAAACATCAGAACTTTCGCAAAATACAAAAATACTGTTAATGATTATGATAAAATTAAAAATAAACTTATTAATGAAACTTCTTGGTTGAGTTTTACTTTTTATTATTTTGACCAACGAGCGCTTTCGCCTAAGTAGGCATCTTCAAGATTTACACGACTAACTGAAGACGAATGATAAAAAGTAAAACTAAACCAAGAAGTTTCATTGAAAAGTGTATATATAATTTTATCATAATCATTACCTATGTAGTTTAATCAAGAAATATCAACAAAAAACATAAATATTATAAAAATCCAGTTGAGAAAAAAAACACGTAAACACGGAAGATTTCCGATTTGCTTACCGTGGACGGGCCGATGGGCAGAACTGATTGAGAGTAAGCGGATGAGAACCTTTGACGTCACACTCTGAGTTTTTTTAGAAATACAAAACTTCACAAAATTGTAGCGCTGATAATACAATATATAAAAATTGAGAAAATACTTTTAGTTTAGTTTAATAGTCTATTAACCAATAAACAAAATTTAAAAACCACTGAACTTTCTGATTTGGAAAAAATGCCACAAAAACTTTAATGTCTGAGCGTGGGCCATTCCTTTTTTGATTGCTCTATGTGAAATAAACATCATCATCATTCCCTTTCCGCACATAATGGTGCATAGGGCTCGGCATCGGTACACCAATTACAGCGTATCTTGATCAATTTTATAACATTAAGGTAAGATGATCCGTCTTACGCTTTAGGTACCAGTCGAGGGACTATAAAATATTTTTAAATAAATATTTCATTGTCAACCATGTCGGAAGTCGAACCCGAGACCTTTTGCATTGTAGGTTTGCACTGATCATTACACAACGAGGCCGACACATGCAAAAATATATCATATACATATTTATGGATACGACGTTATAAGAACCAAAATAGTAACGAACTAAAATAGGGATACATTTGTTGTTTTAGTTAATAAGTATACAAAAAGTTATACAAAAAAGAGGCAAATAATAAAAAACAAAAAAAACAGAAAAATTATAATCATGACTAAAAAATATACAGCAAGAAAAGAATAACAGAATTTGTTTGTAAATCTCGATTGCTTTTATTGCCAATTACGTTTGGTAACGACACATAGCATAATGACCCAGAGAAACACATTGTGTGTGCGTAAAAAAAAAGAAAAAATAAATACAGATACTTTCTTACATTTTTATTTATTAATTTATTTACTCATAGGTAGTTTAGTACTCATGATTTGAAACATAACAGACATATCTGTTAATGCTTCATGGGCGTTAATGTTGTTGAGTACAACTAAGAAAAAAAACTCTGTTTTTGCGGTGTTAAGTATTCAACTATTTAAACCATAAGTATTGTTCTAGCATAATATTATCAGTAAAACAAAAAAAATGTGTAGTAAAAAAAATAATAAAATAAAATATGATATTCATATTAGAGTGCATTATGCCACAATATAATGTGATCTGAAAGAAAATTATACTTTGCCGGTAACATTAAGTTTAAAGCCCGATTCTGACGAGTAAACGTTTCAAATTACACGTTACTATTTCCTTTGTTCACACGTGTCAACATTAAAAGCGTTGAAATCGGATGATGAGAATCTGGTTAGAGTGGGAACAGATCAGAGCCATAATGCAGATTTGTACCGCACCCAATGTGTATTATTATCGATTGGATGCGCGTGGTTATGAAATGTTACATTAAAGTTACTGTTCCTATAACCGACACATTTAAATAACAAAATATTGTTTCATGTTGCCTTGAAAAGTCATGTTCACAAATTAAACATGCTCCACAAGATTGTAAAGCAGGCTTTTTAGTACTGGCACGCCACGCATATGCATATGAGATCCTGCTGTAACCTGCTATAGGTAATGATAAATGATTTATTTCTAATGCAAATAAACATATATATTTAAAAAGAAATAATCTTCATAGTTTTTTTTTCCAAAGCAGCCGTCAGCCGGTAGGAAAGAGAGGATATCTAAAGGAAGTTATGATAAATATACCACAATACCTAGATTAATTGAGAAAAAAAAACGTTTTTGAATCATTATTTTGCAACTAATGGGAATCGAACCCGTGACGCCAGTTTCACAGTTGGCCGTCTAATCAACTACGGCGCGATGCTTCTCTGAAAAAATAACCAAGCGCTTTAATATAAGAACAGATATATACAGTTTGATAAAAATACATTGAATTTGAATATATTAAAAATAATCTTACTTTCTTCTTCTTTAGCCTTATTCTCTCCATTGCTGGATAAAGGCTTCTTCCAAACGTCTTCATTCCTTCCTATCACCCGCTTTCATCAATCACGTTTTACCGGCAATAGAGGCAATGTCATCAACTCATCTATTCTGTGGCCTTCCAACACTTCTTTTGTTTGCCCATGGTCACCACTTTATTATTCTGGGTGTCCACTTGTTATCATTTTGCCTCGCTAAGTGTCCTGCCTACTGCCATTTCAATTTCGCTGCACGATCCATGATCTATGATATCCACGATATGACTCCGGTTCGGCGCCTTATTTTTTTCATTTCTGTCTGGTTATCTTTACCAAGTTTGACTTTGTGTCCTAGATATTTATTTATTCTTCAATATTAATAGTGTCTCCTCCAAGTAATCACCATAGGATTAATTTATTATGTCGGCACTTTTTTCAATACTCGAAATGTTTCTGGAACGCAATTTTTTAGTATGGCATCTGTCAGTTTCGTTCTGGAATAATCATTAATATAATCGACCACATTGAAACCGGTCTTTTTAATTTGTGATATCTAGATAAATAATCTGTCAAAAACCAACTACGCCCCCAAAATGGACTAAAACTGACAGATAAACATGTATGAGTATACCAATCTAGTAAATAAGGTTTTCATAATAATTTTTTTAAATTAGAAATTTATATGGTATTCCTAAAGCGAACGACCAATCACTTTATTTTCCCGCATAAGATAATCGAGACATGCTGCATTTGCTTTAACAATGCAGTGCCATATGTACTATTATGTGCGTATAGCAAATTGTTTTTGTTGATGGATTTTAGTAATGTATGTAGGTCGTCAATAGGATTCCGCACCTTGTGTTGTGTCGCTAGATCAAAACAGAATGTCAAATTACTTCGAGAGTGATCTCTATTGATGATTATATTTTTACTGCGAACTCCCTGAGAATGGAATTTGTAGCTAAAATGTCTATAAAAAGATGAATAACAGCGCCTACATATTTTTTTGGTATGTTTGCTAGGGTTTTCCCTAGTCCGGAAAGTAAAAAGCGGTTTTACGAAATAGTAACAGGACTCTAGATGAGTGTTTTTTGATTTGAACGTTACTCTCAGGTAAAAATCCTGAATAATAAAAACGAGTAAGTATAGATAAGCTTTTTTGGTATGATAATTCACGCGTTTGTTATTTTCCAGATTTTGTATAGGTTGAAGCTGAATTTTTCTTCGATATGGTGATTCAAAAAATATAATCAACTAATTAACTACGGTTTTTATTTGGACTTAATAGGTTTTAATTTTTGTCTACTAAAAATCTAACAATCAAGTTAGCCTACAAAAAAGATTGGTGGTGACTAACAAATGTACATACTTGAATAAAATACATCGTCGGTATTCTATATATCGACAGCATTTAAGAAAACTAGTTGAAATCAAGTTACATGTCAATTTTCGAGCTATAACATAAAATCTGAGGTTTATTTATTTATTTGGGAAAAAACAAAAGTTTTTACATATGTTCATGCAGTAAATAAGAATATAGAGAAACCAAAATTTTCACCACTTTCGATTTATCAACATTCTCAAGCGAAAGTGATGGTTTTTAAAAGGGATGAAAATATAACTAAATGTGAGATCAGTGTGAACAGAGATATTCTGAATCAGGTGGAAGAATGTGTATCTGGGAAGTATGTTTACTAGGGATGCGAAAACCGAGAAAGATATTGAAAAATGGGTGAGTGCCGAGAACAGGGTGAACGGTGCACTGAAATCTACTTTGGTAAACAAATGTTTATCGCAGGAGGCAAAACTAGCAGTTCACAACGGAGTTCTAGTGCCAACTCTAATGTATGGGAGCGAAGTATGGAATTGGAAAAATAATGATGAAAGTAGGTCGAATGCTGTCAAAATGCGATCCCTCAGGCGAATATGTGGTAAAACGATGTATGATAGGTGCACAAATGTCGAGATCCGTGAAGTGTGTAAGGCTGAGACATTCATTATCGACAGAATCAAGAAAGGGGCGCTGCGTTGGTTTGGACATGAAAAGCGAATGGACAGTGAAAGAACGGCTAAAAGGATCTACGATGTGAAGTTTGATAGAGAAAGACATGGCACGATCAAGTCCATCAAATACTTAAAGATGGACATGTCAAAGGTAGGAATAATCGGCGTGCGTGCATGAGAAGATGTATGGATGTACGTTTTTTTTAAACAGGCTACAATAATGCCTAAATGGTTTTGATGGGTAGGTAGGTACCTGTACCTGCTTACATCGGTACGATAATCACCGACTGTGCTAAGTACAATAAATTCTCAGTCACCAGAACGAATCGGTCTCATTGAATTCATTAATGGAAGCGTAGTCACAAATTAACCCAAATGCCTTAGGGGGGGCGGCGGGTTGAGATGGCATTGTCAAAACAGCGTTAAATTACCAAATCGTCACCGGAAAGGCGAAAATTACTCAATAAATTCAAAGAATGAATTGGAGTGACGTCTCAATAAAAATCAGAAGAACTCCGTTTATCTAAACTCCAGTCATCCGGATTGCCAAATACCCGGATGGTTATGACGAAAGGAAATGTTATAATAACAAATGTTGGCGGTCTCCGTGGTGTGGTGGTCAAGACGCTCGACTCACGCACGGAAGGTTCCAAGCTAGATTCCCGGTGAGAACAAAAAAAATAAATATCTGATTTTTCTCAAGCCTGGGTGTACTGTGCTGTAATTCACCACTGACTGTGAAAAAAAACATCTTGATAATTGGAATTAAGGGTGATTCTAAACGAAAATATAAAACTAATTATTCATAGATGGCGCTTTAATAATTTTTTATTGAAAAATGCCATTTTCACAATAAAATTTTAAATAAGATAAGTAATTTATGTTTTGTACACTTTTTTGTGAAAAGGACTTCAATTATATTGTAATGGTTTTTGTTATAATCATAATGGTGTAAAGTTTCCGCAAACCAAGTTTTTTAAAATTTCTATTGAAAATAAACGTAAAAATGACATTCTTCAATAAAAAATTATAAAAGCGCCATCCACAAATAATTAGTTTCATAATTTTGTTTGAAATCACCCTAACTGTAGTTGGACAAAATACACCTTTTTTCACCAATTAAATAAAAGGTATCTTGGGCCTTCATAAGTTACTGCTATATCCAACTTTTTATTTATTATTTCTTTATTGGATATTTAATTATAAGAAACATTATAATGTTTAATTTTGCATAAATATATTCCTTACTAAGTAATCCGTTGCTGAGAAATAAATTTTATGCTATTTAAAAAAAATAACAGTTATTTTTAATAAAATTAAAATACAATAAATGCATTTATATTTGTACAAATATGTTGCATAGTAAGTACATACCTCAGATTAAAAAAGCGTCACCTCTGTACAGGCGGCATTTAGCTCTATTGCATAGAACAAAAGCATTGCAAAACTTTAATTTGGTTTTAGATTTAACAACGGACGTGTAACGGACGGTTTCACACTGCGCTTGCGATTCTCAACCTAAGAACCTATGGCTTATTATTTTGCTGTAAACTATAGCTAACTTTTGGATAAATAATTCTAGAATGATGTTTGTACATATGGGCGGTAGCGACTTATTACTCTGAGGTACATAACGTCCTTATACAGATTAGTTTTTATTTTTATGATTTTTTTTACGAAGTTTCCTCGGCACGGGTAACTCCAGTAAATTCACATATTTTTTATTATTTATTACTGTTTACAATTCGAAAAAATGAATAAGTAAAAGAAATAAATAAAAATATTCTACGTGCATTCTGTGTTGACTAAAAATAATCACTTTAGCAAAACCAATTTGGATGGAGTAAATCCAAATAAAAAAAGTCAACCTTGAATTATAGTGGTTAATATTGTTTTACTACTGTGCTTGAAGTCCTGGATTCGGTTTCTTGCAGGCGGACGTGAAAAATGGCTTTCAAATGTGGTTACTTCATCACAACATTTCATTGTTTCTGGACCGGCATCTGAAGTGTAAGACTGATCACCTAACCTTTCATCTATCAAAAATGATCCAGATTCACTAGGATAGGATTTATAATATTGTGCCTATGTATTACTGGATTGGCAAAGGGAAATTATGATAAAGCTCAAATGTTTACCTTTTGTTTTACCTCTTGAAACGAACATTTGATTAATTGAGGTTAATAGTTCTTATTAAGGTAAATAAATTTATATTTTTCATTGTTTTATAGGTAATAACTTATTTTTGACTTTTAATAAAAAAAATAAAAAAATAGTTTTCAATGACAGGTACCGTGGCGCAATTGATTCGAAAGTGAAACTGGTGAAGCGGGTTCGATTCCCGCCAATTACAAGAAAAAAATTCTAGAAATATTTTTTCTCAACTGTTCTGGGTGTTGTGGTGTATTTTTCATAACCTCCTTTCTAACTCCTAACTCCTCTCCAAAACTCCTCTTTCTTCCTACTCACAGGCTTTTAAATAGAGGCTAAGTGGGTTAATCCTTTTTTTAATAAACAATATGGCGTAGATTTATTTCTGTAACGATAACGATAAACCCAAATAAAATGAAATTGTCATTTTTATCAGTTTGTAAAGGAATTTGGCGAGACCGCAATTTTGATAATATAATAGTAATTCTGTGCAAAATATGTATTTATTATTTGAGAATTTTTTTTCGAAAAACAACAAAATAATATATTCTGAGGAATGCAATCTAAATCTAGAAATAATGCATTTTGAAAATGGCTTTCTCACAACAAAAAAAAAACAAATAAAATGACATGTTTCAATTTTCATTCATTAAATGTTTATGAAGTGAATCAAAATACTAATTATTTCCAAATGTAAGCTACATATAAAAATAAGACATAAAAAATATAACATTACTTGTAAGAAAATAATAATCTCAAAACACATTGTGACTTCAGTACAAAATCGTAGAATTGTAAAATAAGTTACATGTTTCAGTGTTCCCTCGGCACGGTGCACTCTAGTGAGTGAACATTATATTTAATGTAAAATAAGGAATACAAAAAAAAAACTAATAAATGCAAAACTGAAAGTACATATTCTTGATATAAAATGGAATGTTACTGAAAATTTAAATTAGTCCTGAAGACGTTATGATGAATAAATACATATATGATCAAATGTTTTTTAATATATCACCACGCTTATCTAAATTTAGTAAATTGATTTTGATTCTTAAGTGTTTGAAATGCCTACATGTAAATAAAGTACTCCGACAAATAATTATGAAGGTGGAGACAAAATAATTAAACGACTTTGGCGTCTCCTAAATTTGGTTTAATTATAGTAGATTTTTATAACCACCCACAACCTACGTACAAAAATACCATCCTACTGTTTTAATGACAAGGCGTTTAATACTAATTCAAATTTTATTCATGATGATGCTTTAAAAAGATGACAATCATTTTCAGCTTTTCTTTACAAATTGTAAGAATTTTTATGATCGGGTTTCGAATTCAAATAAAATTTCGGAATAAGCAATAATGTAGAGTTTTAAGAAACAGAAGTCGATAAACACATTTTTGAGTATGTTGAAAATAAATGTAGATTTTTTTGTACATAATAACTTGGCGACTTTTTTGTATCCCAGTTTTGAGACGTACACCCCTTTTAGTTAGGACACTAATTACACTAACATTCAAACCCACAACGCACCATCCCACTGTAGTTGAACAAAAATATAAAACCAATGTGCTAATAGGGATACATGCTATTAGAAGCAAACACCAACGAGGGATTTGAAAAAAATACTTTATGATTTTTTCGACTTTCGTAAATTGCTATCGTTGATAATGATAATAATTTTTCTAATACGGGATTTTCTACAGTAAAACTGGGCGTTAGTGGGTAATAGACAAACAATGAATTGATTTGAGATTTTTTATAAAATATGTTTTAAGAACCTATGATAACCCTAGTTTAAGAATGTTTTCAAAATTAATGCTTAGTTATTTTTCAAATAAATTTTTACAATCCTAAGATTTAACCCAAATATTTTAATTTTGTGTTTTTTTTCCGTTTTAGTAGTAAATAAGTGTGTTAAAGTAGAAATCAAGTCGCGAGATAGCGGAATTCGACACTCGGACCACCTGATCCTTAGTCTCCAACAGTACCGAGGGATAACAAACTATTAAAATAAAACAATGAATCATCCATAAAATACTTTAAACAAGTGTGTTTTAGATGTATGTAACAATATTAGTACTTACATACAAATAAAACTTTCCGTTTTTCTTTATGATGATTGGATTTAAGACATTTTAATGTACAATATCTATAAGAAAGCAGACGAACTTTATTTAGACGTTGCAAAAATAATATAATAATTATTTTTTGCATCTGCGAGATATTGAAGATTAATTGATGAGTTTAATCTACATGCATCAAATATATGTATTATTATTACAACCGGTTTGGTAAAAAATAAGACATTTGTTCGGTACGGTCTATAAACTTGATATGTATAAAGAGGCGTCGTAAAGCACGTTCAATAAATGGAAAAAAATATTTTGATGCAGGAAAAAATCACCAAGTCTCGACGAACGGCACCTCAGGAATATGCCAACGTGGGTGTTGCGTGCAAATCAATAATTAACCCAAAAGATGAGAGTCAATCGATAACGTTCAGCAGATTCGCCGAACAAAAGTATGATTATTCAATCAATGAGAATGTTATGGAAAATATTGCGCAGGTAGCGTCAGTCTTTAATATCGTGGGCATTTTTTCACTCTTTAGCGGCAATTAAAATTAATGGTTAACTTAGTGCAGGCTTGTATATAATTATAAATGAACTAATGTTGCCAGCGGACGAGTTAAATATCTGATTCCGCCATTTTGAGAGCTTGTGAAAGTCTTAAAGCGCCGCTAAATCTTTTTTTGGTGATTTCTTTCATTTTACTAATCGTAAGATTAAAATATTTATGTATTGCACCATATATGGCTGTCTGCACTGGTCAAAAAAAAATAACACTATATCATAATAAACAGACAAGGTGGTCGTCTCGTATATCTTTTCAAAATGTCGCGAATCCACGAATGTTTGAAAAAACGTACAAAATCAGGTGGAACATTTTATTATTATGTAAAAAAGATGCATTTATCTTTTTAAAATACCGATTTGCTATGTTTCAAATGATCGATTAAAAAAAAGTATTGGGATGGTCATGCAATGTAAAATATTGGTTTTCAAAACTGATTTTATTTATTTTGACCTTTGTTGCCAAGCGAATCTAGAAATTTTTAACGACAAAAATATTTAAGCTATTTCGTATAAGCAAAAGAAACAAAACTTAATTATAGATTTCATTTTATTTATTTATTATCATATCATATAAGTACACGAAATTACACATTAATACTAAATTGCTTTGATCTATGGTTATTTACCCCGTATCAGACAATCGAAATATAAAGATAAATAGAAAACAATATTTTTAGAAACAAGTAGTAAAAATGGAGAAAATAAAAAAAAACTGAGTAAAAAAGTTTAAAAAAAGTAATATTTGAAAAAATAAAAGGTTCTACCTAATCTTAGTACATAATTTGTTTTATGTAATGTAACTTATATATAAATATTTTGTTAATACTTAAAACCGTTGTTTTAATTTATTTTTTTATAAGCCCATTTAAAAATGATGTACCATGTTTTATAAAAGGATTAAATTGTATTATAAAATCATCTCAAAGTTTTCAATGTTTGCAGCGTAGAACGAAAAACAAACAATTATTTCGACATATCAATGAACTATTCACGGAGATGAAATTCATAACTATTTTTTCTAATACATTATTTGTCACACACAATAATTGTAAGGTCACAGCATCCCTTGATATATTTGGCATGGGTAGGTAAGTAAGGCGGGATGACAAATCAAAAAATCATTTCATTGTACAATCGCTTTTGAAAATAATAATTTGTGCATCGTAGGGGTTTGAATTTAGATTTACAATGATACCAGTCATTATGGCGGATGATTTGGAATGTTTGCATGTGCGATGTTTGAATGAGTCAATAAAAAGAAAAAAATGTATTACGGAGGACCAGATGCTCTTTTCATTCAAGCAATATTTGTATTCATTTTAGGCGTAAAAATCGGCTGGCATTGTACGCATTCTTGTAACATTTAAACGCCCATTTTATTGGAATAATCATTAATCATAATTTTTTAAAGATTTTTTTATCAGCATTGAAATTATTTTTTGTAGTATGCACGGTGAGTAACGTGTATTTTCTTTTAAAAGTATTTCAACAAATCTATAAAAATTATGTTTGAATTTATTTCGAAACATTTAATGATACATTTTTTTTCAATGTTGCAAAATGAAAACAGAAATAAAATATAATATTTATGTTTGTGTTGTATAAGAAGAAAAAAACCATTTCTATTGAGATTTATCAGAGCTGTAAGGGAACAAAAAGACTTTGGTCTTTTCAATTTATTTCAACCCCATTACTTATTAAAAAAATATTTTTGCAGTACAACAGGATATTATATTTAATTACAGAGCTGAGTTATAACACAGAACACCCAGGCTAGAGAAAAAACGTAAAATTGTTCTTGGCAATTAAATTGCAGGGTCCAGACGTTGATCCTCTGGTCCCGAATCCTTTAATTGAATATAAAGCAGATTTTTTTTAATACATTGAACACTGACATTTATGTTTGTCAGGTGTTTATATATAATGAAAATGGTGAGCAGGTGGATAGTATGTAAACCTTTAGTTCTGTGAATTGTTTTTTTTTCTTCTCATGATGTAATATTCGTCTGTTTTATTCTTAGAGTAATAACATTCAATGGTTATTGATCATGAAGATAGCTACATATTACAGCAAAACAACGGGCTGTAGATACTTAGGTTGAAAATTACCAGCGCTAACTGAAACCGGCCGTTACACGTTTGTTGTTTAACTAAAAACCAAACTAAAATCAAACCAAAAATTTGGTACGCTTTTGTTTTGTACAATAAAGCTTAAGAGCTTCTCTAGAGTCACGTTTTATTTATATCAGGTTATTTTATATATATATATATATATAAATATAGCAATGTCTGTTTCTTTTTCAATTTAATAAGTATTATTATTATTGATACCTTCTAATTGTTTTCGTTGCATCTATTGTAATAAAAACATGTAACATAAAATGTCCTGAAAAGAAAAATACAGAAGTATTCAAAGTCAAACGAAATAAACACAAAAAACCCAACCCCTCTAAACTTCCATTTTTATGGATATTCATAAATAAATATTTTTTTTAATGCTTCCTTTTAATATTCCTAAAAAAATGTACAGCGAACTACCTCTCTAAACACGAGCATCTTGCTCCATTAGAGGAGTTAAAACAATAGATAGGTATCTATTTAATGTGATCATCATCATCATTACCTTTCCGCATCTAATGGTGCATAGGACACTGCTTCAATACACCAATCGCAGCTTTTTTTGATAATTTTTGTTATATGAAGGTAAGATGATCAGTATTAAATATTTAGTGTAAAAACGCCCTTTTAATTAAATATTTAATATCAACCATGCCGGGAATCGAACCAGAGACCTCTTGAATGCGACGCAAACGCGTTGATCTCTACACCACGAGGCTGATAATGTAAGCATGTAAAATATGTTAACAATAAAAACTAAAAATTCCAGCTATTCGGGACTACTTCCAACTGAAGAAATGTCTCAATCGAATATTACAAAAAATACTTTATATGCTCTTCTTTTTTTTCCTTTAATCCGCCAGCACTTAGAATCTTCTTGAGTTATCCCCGATTACTGGAATACGCAGTGTTTATCAGGTCATAGTAAATTTAATAAAAAAATATTTGTTTTTAATATGGTTGACTCCCCTCGTGCTGCTGCGGATATCCTAACCAATCTTCTGAACAAATCCCGTGGTTTTGTTCCTTTCTCCTTCTCTATGATTACCGAATAGAGCTTTTCGCTACTATCCGTGGCTTTGTAGGTCCTGTTGGAAATACAGATCTAGTGGCTTCCAAAAAGAATTTCAAGGCTTTTAAAAAGCTTTGTAATCATTTTGGCGAATTGATCATGTCCAATCAATTTAATCTCAGCCAGTAAAGAATTCACTTCCCTCTTTTCTCAATGAAGTACATATTCTGTACATCTGAATTATCTTCTTTCAGCAGAAAGATGCTAAAGCTACCAGATTTCAGAAAGCTCCTTCGAACATCTTTTCTCGTTCGACAATGAGCAAATTTTCCGTGAATGTGGGCATCGCCAAGGAGACTTATGTCCTCAGATGCGGTGTGCGGTATGTGGTGGACAAGCTATTCGGAACTATGGACAATAATAAAGAACTTCTGAACATCCCAAAAAAAAAGTAAAAATAAATCAATGTTAAAAATGTATCTTAAAACTATGACAGATAATATAAATGTGGACCTAGGAGTCTAATTTACAAGTTTGATGTTTGTGCTTAAAAAAAGGACGGCATATTTTTTATAAAAATATTTACGTTTGTTCGAATTGACATGGACATGTTGTAAGCAATAAGTTCTTCGCGAAGCACTAATGTTTGTTACAAATGGTTCTCATTGTTACGTCTTGTTACACGGGTATAGAATTTGTAACATCTGATCCCAGAATAAGCGCATCTCAGACAATTTATAAAAGTAACACAACGTGTGATTGACTAGCAGCATGGATATATTGGTTATCGTACGCGGTGATTCGACATTTCTAGTAATGGTGCACAGCACAGCTCTTTAGATAACCAGCATTGGTTTCAATGGATTCGTGTTACATTTATTTAACTTTTTGTACATAATGTTATTTGTACATTGGCAGGCTTATTGCCAAATGGCCATTTCTTCCAACCAACCAATGAAATGAAAGTTTCATTTTCATAATTCAAGTTACAGAAAAAAAAGATTAAAAAGCGAAAGATATATAAAAATGGAAATAAACGTATTTGTTTATAAATTACTATAAATTAAAACAATTACTCGATGGGAAAAAGGAAAAAAGAAGAAAGAGGTAAAAAGAAAGAAGGAGAGATTAAGGAAGAGAAAGGAGATGTTTCTTCAGACGTGATTTAAACAGAGATAATGTAGTAACATCTTTGATGGTGGATGGGAGATGATTCCACAGTCGAGCCGCATAGACATTATATGAGTAAGAGAAGAAAGAGGAATTGTGGATGGGTATTAAGAGAGTGCCTTGAGAATCAGAACGACATCACCGTCATCATAACTTTATCTGAATCTAAAGGTACATAAGGCACTGCAAGTTAAATTTGGTTTTGTAAAAAATATTTATATTCCAATTAATATAAATATTTTTTTTATATTTAACTTTTTTATTTTATTTTTGTATGAACTTCATTATTGATGTTCTAAAATAATAATCTTAAATATTTACATATTACAAATACATTCATGTAATTAATTGATGCACCATCGTTACTGGAACAGGTGGCGTTCAATGTTTTGATCCGCCGGTTGCGAAATAATAATGCGCTATTCCTCAATCAACACATCACAAACTATGGCTTGCATGCACCAATGTCCCGATTGTGTCGTATTGTAAGCTCGAGACAAGATTTGGACTTTTTTGTTGTAAGTTTTTATAGTTTTGAAAATTCACTAAGATAGACCGGATCTTGTCTTGAGGTAGTATTTTTTTTTGTCCTAGCTTTAATTTTATTTATATGTATTTTATTTTATTAGTGCCTGTATTTATTATAAGCAATTGTATTTACCATCGTAAGAATGGACTGCATAAGTCCGTCAAATAAATAAATAAATAATAATTATATGTTCGTGTGTATTTGAATTGAGTACTTATTCTTATTTTTATTCTTAGAGGTGGGGGTCAGTGCTATTCAAACTTTTGACGTCACTGCGACCTGTGAATATCTATTGTGACGGAAATTTGAATTTCAGGCCGGAGCGTTTTTAACAATTTTACATCGATCGATAAGGTGGTTGATAGGTTTCCTCATTAACGTTTTAAAAAAACAGCTATTTTTTGACAATCATTGTTCAATAAGTCCACGTTTATTCACTACACATCGTCACATACATACAATACTCATACACCCATACGCATATACCCACACCCTTACACAATACAAATATATAAACTCACCCTCACTAACATACAATAATAAACTGAAGCACTCAAACAAGTACTTAGCATAAATATTATTTTGTTATAGTAAAAGTTATCCTCATAATGTAATTGAGACAAATTTTATGTATATATTTCTAAACCATTGTATAAGTTCTATGTGTTTTGTTTTTATGAGAAAATTAAATAAAAATAAAATATATTAGTGTAATTAAAAAAAATAAATAAGTGGTTTATACAAATTTATAAACAAATAAGTGTAAAATAAAATTAATAAATTGGCACCTTCTTCTAACAAATTTCAAGGGCAGAAATTACAGTCATTTGACGTGTTTTCAAAATCGTGTGAAAATTGATTTTTTATAGAAAATTGTATGTATGTATTAAATGTGAAAATGTAATAAGAAAAAAAAAATATATGTTCACTAACGCAAAATACTTAATAGATTACAAGTAATAAAGAATTAAATGCGTTTTATGTATCTCCTGTAAAATTTACTGATTAGTTGAATTCAAACAATACATAAATTCATACAATCGTAATTACTTTATACTAAAATTATTTAAATTCAAACTCTTTTACTCCAATTATGTAAAATAATAATAAACAATCCCTGCTTGCACTTGTATGCAGCACAATTTGTTTAGTCTCCCACCAGTCTGACGATTTAGGTCACGGCGAAACCCGGTCATATTTTTTAATTAATTATAAACTGTTTTTATTTGAGCAGAGATATGACGTAACAAATAGTCAGTTTTTGAATATTTCGTTTAAAATTTACTGCTAAAACCTTCACGATAATTTAGTGGAATATGGTTCCAATACATAGCAAAAATACACCGTCTAATTAGTCTTTAATATTAAATAATAATTACAAGAGATCCAAATAAGTACTGTGAGAAAATATTTCAGTTCAAAACAAAAACGAAGTATTTGTTTATTAGTTTTGTAATTACTAAGCAATAATCGTCGACTTAATTATTCCATTTTTAATGACACGAATTTAGAAGTTATAAGCCGTTTTAGTTAAAGTAATATTTTTGTTAAATGTTAGTAAATAATTGTACATAACCACTTACCAACTTTTCTATGTCTTTCCGTTTCAAGATGCACCTGTCTCTTCGTCAGGACACTAATTTCACTAACGTCCAAATATCACTACATATCTTCGCCACAGCAGTTGTTAGTTGCATGAAACTAACAAACTGATAAAACACATGCTGTTTTTTTTATTTTTTATGTTTGATCTTCTAAAAACAATTATGTTTAAAAAGGGAAAAGAAAGGACGACAAATGTAAAGAAAATCATACTCCTCCTTCCAATCCTTATATTACAAATATTGCTCCCACAATATCAAATTTTAAACAAAAAATATAAAATCAATGCACATTCGTGTTAGCTACAAAAAGTGTACATCTTATCAGCACGTTCGTTTCATATTGTTGAGCAACTACTCTGGCAAAGGTGTGTAGTTTGATTTCTAAGAGACGGACGCGTCTCAAAACCACTCGTATAAAAAAGTTGGTTTGGGGTTACGTACACACATTTGATAAAATGAATGACCACAACGTGTATGTTTAAACATTAGTAAAAAATCTAAAATACTATTTTACTGAACAAGAAAGCTGAAACCTTTATTTATAAGAATTTTCAGTTATTCAAAAACGTGTGTAAATAATCAATAATACATTTAGTTCAAATCATGTGTGTTTCATTAAATTTAGTATTACTACCTGCGTGATGCTAATGTATATTAGCGTAAACGCGTGATTATTTACATTTTTGTAAAACACGCTATTACCTGGCGATGTTAATGTTACGAATTATATTATTAATCAAAGGTTTAAGGCATATATAATAGTTATCCGAGTGCAAGTGCCATAATTATGTTCTGTTTTACGGAAATTTAATTATGGCGTTAATTTACCGACATGTTTCTTAATTAACATACATGTTTCTGTGCATCTATTTGTGGATAAGAATAAAGATGGAAGTATTTTTAGAAATATTATTTGCTAAAAGTGATGGATTTTATTTTGTTTTAAAGAATTTGGAAAATTAATACTAAAATAATGTAAAACATTTATTTTACTAGCAATTTTACAAATAAATTATTTTCAAAAAGAAAAAAGGTTTTTTTCTATTTATTGTAGCATAAAACATCAACTTAGACATGATAATATCGGCCGCAAAACAATTTACATAAAAATAAAAAAATACTACGAGCATAGAGACTAGAGAGGGGCGTTTCGGTTTTACAAAAAGTGTAGCAGTAGCAGTTGCCTTTTCTTAAATTAAACTGTTTCGTAGAACGGTTTCTAAATTAAAGCTTAGAGCAGCGTCGGCATAAAATACTAGTCAAAATATTATTATAATTAAAATACGTATACAGTTTTATTTCACTCTTATTTATCATGTTTCTTTAAAAATATTTAAAAGCAGTGTGGGTGGAAACCCCCCCCCCTCCCTAAGATTTTACAGAAGGAAATACATCTCAGAAAATTTCCATTTTGTAATAGTGAGTAGTGAGTAACAACTCGTAGAAAATGACTAAATTATAACAAAGCTATTATTTCTTTTTACCAAAAATATTTTTAAAATATGGAAATTTAGGCATTTACAGAGGTAATGCCTGTCATTGGCTGGTTTAAGTAGCCATTTTACATACTGTGTAACAGTCACCATTTTGCTTATGTTTAAACATGCATATTTATTCAATTGTTCAATCTGTTGATTTTTATGAAGCTATAGAGCTGAAACGTTTATTGTCGTGAAAAGGTTCATCTGATAAAATTATTTCACATACTAGGCAACGCTTGAAAACAATTTTGCCATTTTTCCCACTTAAATGTGACTAATTAATTGTACATAACTACTTACCTAATTTTCTATGTCCACCGATTTCGAGACTTACTTGTCACTTCATCAGAACACCAATTAGACAACATTATACATTCACATCAACTCTTCTTTCTGTTGACTTTTTAAAAGTTTCGATTTGAGATAGTGTAGATTTTTAAACATAGGCAGAATAGTGAATGTCAACAGATGGAAGAATCAAAAGTTTGAATATTAGCAAAATGATGAATATAGGATGGTGTGTAAAGTGGTCATAAGCACTGTAAATGCTTATACTTTCTCTCTAAATCTCTAAAATGTTTTCTATGTTGTTATTTAAATTTCAATTTCAATAATAACTTACTTTTCGAATTTTTTGTTCCATTAATCGTTCAAAATATTTCATTTTTAAATTTGATTCTAACATTTATTTTTAAATTGTTTTAAACTTCTACTGAATGTATTATATAGTTTTTATGTTAAATTTTTGTTTCTGAATCTCGGGTAAAAAGAGATGTTGGTTTTTAAAAAATAATTAAACCCAATATGTTCATATTATAAGTTTTGTAAAAGGCAATTTTGCCGTTTGGGTTAGTAAAATAATGAAATAATGAAAATAGTAATAATTTATTTCCATTAGTACCCATATTTAATAGATCTTTTTTTAAATTGTTAAAGACTACACAATGTTTGGTAAAACAAGCATTTAGTAAATAAATATTGTGTTTTTTTATTAAAATTCAATGGTGTTATTATAAATTACGTTCCAAGAATCCCCTGAAATCACACGCTATAAAAACAACCAACTCATTGACCGTGTGGCATATATATACCAGTGAATAGCCAGAATGTGCTGCGTCATTGCATTTCACGTTCCCATGATTTGGTGTGACAAAAAAATAAATATGACAGTCCTTAGTCCACGACACAGTACAAATATGACACAAATAGGTTAGTCTCCATGACACAGGCAGAGTCTGGCAATACTGACCTCCGGGTCACAGGCTGCCTGCTCAATCGAATAGCTATAACTTTCACAACACCTATCGCTGAATCTAACAAGGAAATATATTATGCAACGATCTTACGTAAATACTCATCTCAAATTTAGTATGTGTCATTTAAGCAATTGGCCAAGATATATATTTTTAGCATTTTAACCGTAATATTTTTAACTGTAACATTCTTACCAGAATCCAGAACCAGTTCAGTGGTTTTTTTAATCATTTTTATTTATGAATAGACAACCTAGCTAAGCCAATTAATATATATATATGTATAAAAGTATCGTATAATCAGCGCTATGATTTTTGAAAGTTTCGTACTTTTGAAATGACTCCACCAGTGACATTACAAGTTCTCGCCTGTGAGTTCTGATGATTGGTGAGTTGGCTTCCCGGAAACCGGAAATTTAGAACAACACTGTCATAAGTTGATTCAGAAAAAAAACTTATTATTAAAGTAGTCAAGTTTCATTAAAATAATATTTATTATTTTTTTCGTACATTTTTTAGAAACTTCGCTGTACAAATTAATGCTTTAATTTTTACCGCGTGTAAGAAAACATTTTTTGTAGCAGTTTCCCGTAATACTGTATTTCCTCATTGAACAAAGAAGAAAACGTTTAAACAGACATAAAAAAGTAAAATCATGAATTCAATTAACAACAAAAGTTGGTTTACTAACCACAGGTCAGGTCAAGAAATAAAATCCTTGTCGAGTTTCTAATCTCTTAATTATAAATAACCAACAGGTGTGTGTTTTGTTGAAGTATTGATTAACCTTAGTAGGCGCATTTTGCTATTACATTTTTTCTGGGATATTATGCTATGTTTTTTTTTGTTTTTTTTACAATTTACATAAGATGTAAAACAGAGTATCAGAAAAATAAAGGATAATTACAAAGCAATGAAATACAGATTAAAAGTAAAAATAGTAAACAAAAAATCCCACAAAGGCATGGCCTGTTTGTGGATACAAGAAATGTTTATGGATTTTTGCTCTATTAATAAATAGACAGGAATACGAAACATTTTTGTGTAGTATAAGAAAGAGAAAAGAAAATATTATGTAAAATATTATAAGGTACTTATTGTCAGACTAATACATTTTTTAAGAAGTTTAAACTATATTAATTTAGGCTGTGAAATTTATGTGAGAGGGCAAATATTTAAAAAAGGTTTTTTGGTACTTATTGCTTTTACATATCTATGAGTATTTTGATTCATTGTGTTACTATTGATTGAGGTTGTTTTTTCTCTCAAACGAAATATTCATTTTTTATTAATTACAATAAACTTTTGTCAAAAAAAAGTCATCAAGGACGAGTTGTACCATATTAGTTGAGCTAATAGAAGTTATGTAGTAACGGATTTTTTTTTTCTCTGATAATTCTTGAAAGTTAAATTTGATAACAACTCCTGTTTTGTCGAGTCACATGCTTTAAAATCCACGTCAAGTCAAATGATTTGATTTCCAATCAAAAGTTTATTCTGTTGTACGGAGACCAAACAATGAACATTAATTATTGTGATACGCGGAGTTCACGAATCACGACAAAACCGTCAGGTCCCTAATAGCAGCACTATTGTAGTATCTATCATTACTGATATGGTAGTGACAACAATATCTGGCCGGCACCAAATATACTCCTACATTGTAATGAAATTATAATTCTGGTCCGCGATGGCACAGACCAATAGACAATCCATTGCGCGATTCTCTGCACTCTGATTATGGATAATTTGATGTGAGTTACTCGCCTAAATGCTGTGGGAATTGGATCGGCATTGTTTGCCAGGAGCAGAAGATTATTTATTGACACTTATCAATTTAAAGGCCCCGAAAATATTACTAACAAAAACAATACAATTTATTTTATCTCGTGTTTTAGACTGAATTTTTTCAAAGTAGGAAAGAGTGAAGATTTAAGTTTTAAGGTTCTTTATAATAGTAATTTTATAATTTTTCGTTCTAAATAGAAGACGTATCTGATCAATAAAAAACTGGTGAAAAATTGCTGAAAAAATTTGCGATGCAAATATTGATGGGTGCAGAAAATAAAAACCGAGAAAGGCATGAAGTAACTAAATATAACAAATGCTTAAGAATAGATATTATGTCAAAATAATCAGCATGCGTCTATGATAATGTGAATAAAATATATTAGTGTGGCGTTTTATCTTCTCTGTCTAACCCTATGGAGAAACGACAAAATGTTTTTTTTTTGTAAGCGTACATTTTTAAAATGAGGTATGCGTAATATTAAGTTTGCTAACTTATTTTTTCAGTTTATTTTTTAAATCTACAAAAGAACAGTTCGATTGCGATAGAAAAGTGGGTGGTATTTTTATCGTGATGGTAGAATAACAACTGATTTGCGAAAATGCGACATTAACTCTTTTATATTTGATGTTAAAAAGGTTTCGTAAAAGCTTTATATTCTAAGTTTAAAAAAAAAAAAAAATAACTCACCTAAGTATCAAAAGATATAATTTTGAACATATCACGTTGTAAATAAATTAAACCGCTCTTATGTAAAATTCCAAAAATTCAAAAAAAGAGAATCCCATCCGTCGTTGTTTGACGATCATAACGTCTTATGTGTTGAATCTAAAAATACTTGTACAGCGATAAAAAATAACATTTTATAAATAAAAGTATTACATAAATATTTGTATGGAAAAAGTTTTTTTACATGCGATAAATTAATATAAGTTGCACTTATCTCAGCATACCCGGCGTTTGGAACCATTGATTGAATGCACGCGTACGTACCTGGAAGAAATTGAGATAGTTAGAAAAAATACATTGAATAATCGAACCATTTGTCCAGGTGGTTAGGTGTCCTAAAACTGGTTTATTTACTTTAATAATTGTAATGGTTATGTATTATTAGTCAGAATATTATATGTTATAATTAAAAAATACTTTTATTAATAATATATTATTATTTATTCATTTACATAAACATATATTTTTTTGCACTTGAACAGGCCAGAAGGCTCCATAACAGTAGTGTATTGGCACAGAATACCGGCTCGAGAAAGATCATATTTATTTTTGGGTTTTGATCGGCAATCGATCCCAGAACCTTCTGTGCGTGAGTTAAATGTCTTAACCTCCAGACCACGGAGGCCGCCTAATATAAATATAATCATTTCTAATCAACACAACACAATCATAAATGAGTGGTATAACTGTTAACTGTCTTCTGTATGCGGACGATGCCGTGCTTCTTGCTAGCAGCAAAGAAGACCTTCAATTCTTGGTAACAAAAGTCTACAATGTATGCAAGAAAAGCGATTTGCTTATGAATGTTGATAAATCGAAAGTGATGGTTTTTGAAAGGGATGAAAATAAAACTAAATGTGAGATCAGCGTGAACGGAGATATTCTGAATCAGGTAGAAGAATTTGTGTAACTGGGAATTATGTTTACTAGGGACGGAAAAGCCGAGAAAGATATTGAAAGGAGGGTGAGTGCCGGGAACAGGGTAAACGGTGCACTAAAATCTACTTTGCCAAACAAATGTTTATTGCAGGAGGATAAATCAGCAGTTCACAGCGGAGTTCTAGTGCCAACTCTAATGTATGGGAGCGAAGTATGGAATTGGAAAAATAATGATGAAAGTAGATTGAATGCTGTCGAAATGCGATCCCTCAGGCAAATGTGTGGTTAAACGATGTATGATAGGTGCACAAATGTCGAGATCCGTGAAGTGTGTAAGGCTGAGACATGCATTATTGACAGAATCAAGAAAGGGGTGCTGCGTTGGTTTGGACATGTAGAGCGAATGGACAGCGAAAGAACGGCTAAAAGGATCTACGATGCAAATGTTGATGGATGCAGAAAACGAGGAAGACCGAGAAAGACATGGCACGATCAAGTCCATCAAATACTTGAAGATGGACATGTCAAAAGTAGGAATAATCGGCGTGCGTGCATGAGAAGATGTATGAATGTAGAGGAAGCGAGGTCTGTATGCCAAGATAGAGTGTTATGGCGTTCTATCCTCTCTGCCTACCCCTACGGGGAAACGTCGTGATGGTTTGTTGTTGTTGTTGTTGTTGTCATTTCTAATCGATTAAAATCTGTTTCTCAAAGAAAGTGTAGAAAGCTTTTTCAGAGTTTAACAGTCCAGTTGTGGTTTTATATTAATAATACTACAGTAAATCAATTATTTGGTGGACAACATTTATTATTAGTTTTATTTATTAATTTTATTCATTCCTGGTTGAATATTGTTTTTGTTCTTAAGTATATTTATAAATATTTTTAATGAGAAATCATTTTAATTTTTGTAATTGCAAACTTTTATATTACACATTTGTTAGTTTTTTTAAAATCACAATAGGTCAAGAGGCTCAATCAGACTACAAATATAATAAATAATAAATAATAAATGGCAATATTTGCCTTAAAACAAACAGTGGCCTACTATAAATCAAGAAAAACAAATACATACGCATGCTTTCTGGATTTGAGTAAAGCATTTGACCGCGTAAATCATAAAATATTATGGAATAAAATGGAGAAGAAAGGAATTCCATCTTGTATTATTAATACGTTGGCAGCCTGGCACACACAACAGGAAAATATTGTAAAATGGGGAGATGCTACATCTTCGCCTTTTTATTTGAAATGTGGAGTCCGACAAGGAGGTTGTCTGTCTCCGGCACTTTTTAATTTATATATGGATGATCTCACCGTGCTTCTTAATTTAACCAAAGTCGGATGTCATGTTAACGGCGTCTGCGCTAACAATATTAGTTATGCAGATGATATGGTATTATTGACTCCATCTATTAATAGTATGAGATTGTTGCTCAATATTTGCGAAAAATATGCAATTGACCACAATATGATATACAATGCAAAAAAATCTGCCGTACTTATATTTAAACACAAGACGTCACTTTCTGAGTTCGTGAACCCATCACCACCTGTATTCCTAGACAACAACAGTTTAATGGTAACTGCAAAAGTCAAATATCTAGGGCACATACTGACTGATAATTGTAAAGACAATCAGGACATAGAGAGACAGAGAAGAGCCATTAATGTCAGGGCCTCTATGCTAGCGAGACGCTTCTTTCAATGCAGTAACGAAGTGAAGAAAATCATATTTACTTCGTATTTGACGTCCATGTATACAGGTGAACTTTGGAACAACTATACGCAAGGAGCGTGGAACAAATTAAGGATCACATATAACAACTCATACCGACAATTATTCGGATTGCCCAGGTACTGCAGTGCCTCTGAAATGTTTACAGCTGGACGAATAAACACCTTCGCTGCCCTGCTTCGCCAAAGAGCCTGGAGCCTATGGGAACGCCTAAAAAAATCTAATAACGAAATTCTCCAAGCCACTGCAGAGTGGATCCAATCACCGCTGTTGAAGCGATGGCGCGATATGTTAAGACCACCATAAGTGCTGCAATATAAAATTTTATTTTATGTTTATATTTATGTTTATTGCTATATTTATGTTTATTGTTATATTTATGTTTATTGTTATATTTTTGTTTATATTTATATTTATGTTCATGTTTATATGTTCATATGGTAGAATTGGCTCTGCACTTTATAGCCATTTTACTGGAATAAAAATTTAAATAAATAAAATAAATAAATAACTATACTTTATATTATTTTAGTAATATTTGTGATCTAATATTTATTTAAAAATTGTGAATAACTCATCTAAATTATTACTAAATTTCTTATTTTGATATGTCTACGTTCCGATGAAAGCACAGCATAAAAGTTTCATACATTTGAATATAATTTTTAAATATTTTGTTTTTTATAAATAAATTTAAATAATATGTCACATACCGCCATACTTAATTAAAGTATTTTATTTTGTTAAAAACATCATATTAAATGTATTCGATTATATTTAACAAATATAAACGAGATGTGCAGTATAATTCAAAATGTATTTATTTGTATGCAAAAGAGCAACTTCTGTTTGCGTAATAAGATATAATAGTGTAAGTTAGTGTAAGTGTTAGTTCGCGAAAACGAAAACAATACACCTTCACTCTTATTCTTAAACCTGGCATAGCACCTGGCTTAATCTATTCCACACCTGATCGTGTGAAAAGTTAAAGATTATCGGATTAAGCCTGCGTTCGTGAATAAGGTCGATAACGCTTTTGGCCCAGTTACGTGTTTGGCGCGAAAATCGTGCGATGCAATTTGAATTAAGAACATGATATGAATCGTTTGTTCTGAATTGGAAATGAGACACTGCAATTGGGTGACATTCAACCAATTACAGATGTATTTATTTCAGGGTTCGATCGTGTTAACGATTATTAATTGGCCCCTTCGAATATTTACGTAATACTATGTGGCCGTGAAATTGAGTTGATTAAAAAAAAAACAAATTGAAAGTTAAAGGAAAACACTTTGAACAAGATAAAATAGTGGGCAAGCTAGTATGAACAAGCCAAAATTTGGAAATTAGAGCACAGAACACCTAAATACACTTGTATTCTCACTGGAATCAAATTTGTAACCACCTTAGATGGGTATTAATTATTATTGAGATCTATGTGCAAAAATGCAGTTATGGTATTAACACGCCCAGAGTTGGCTACTGATGTGGTTGACATTTGACATTAGAATATTGTCAAACTCTTAGAATTAGT
Source organism: Micrasema longulum (assembly GCF_059751315.1). Classification (NCBI taxonomy): domain Eukaryota; kingdom Metazoa; phylum Arthropoda; class Insecta; order Trichoptera; family Brachycentridae; genus Micrasema; species Micrasema longulum. Next base: position 225,825 of record NW_028278456.1, read on the forward strand.
TGCAGAGTAAAAACTATTTTTCATGTAAAAAAAAAATTACATGAAAAAATACTTTTAAAAATTTAGTTTCTACGAAATTAAAAAAAAAAGTGTGGGTAGTGTCGCAAATTCAAAATAACAAAATTTGAGGTTCAAATTCCGTCCTACTACAATCGTTTTTTCATATTATAACACGTTCATTGACGAATATAAGAAAATGATCCAAAAATTTAAATATTCAGTTAGTTCAATCATAGAAGCGCAATAAGTTTCTTCAAAATATAGAAGGATGTATACAAATATAAAGTGACTGTGTTTTTATTTATATAGTGCATCATAATATCAAAATGTAGGTAAGCGGTTAATTTGCCAAAAAAGATGAAACTAATGGGAAAAAAAATTTCATTAAAAAAAAATCGTTGCTAATTTACTGTGAAAATTTATTTCTTAACTAATGATTCATTTTCATTACTCTCGATTCTTTATCCGCTGCCAGAGAAAGGCTCATAAGAGACCGCGTTGGTATTCCAATTGCAGCAGATCAAGATGATATTTTGCTACATGGGTAAGGTCATCATTCTTAGGTTTCAAGTGCAAGTCCAGAAATAATGAAATATTGCAATGCATTGAAAGCATTCCCTCCACATTGTCCACATACCCAATAATCGTTTTAAAGACCGAGGGTCTTTCCATCAGTCCTGCTCATAATAAAAAATATAAAAAATCCTAATGAACGAGTTACTTTAAAAAAAAAGATTTATGTCTCTGTTGATGAAATAAAATATTGTAGTGTTGCACAACCTATACAATCAATACTTCCCACCCAACCTGCCAGTAATCGAACCTAAGACCTACTATACTGCGAGGCGGACTTTCCGCCACTTGATTTATTTTTTCAGAATGTTTACTTCAGAGTAGCCACCGAGTCGAAAACACTTGCCTAGGACCCTGGTTCATCCTTATATATATTTTTTTATCTATGAGTTCTAAATGTATCTACGTTTTGAATTGAAATAAAAATAATCACGATTAATCAAGCGTAGGTACCATAATTGATCAAAACATATGACATCATTTGTCAATTCATTATAATATTTATACAAAACTCTGATTAAATTATGTTTATAATGTTGCAGAGATGAAAACATTTCACATAAATGGATACATTGATATAATAGGCGCGAATTGCTTCTATTTGCTGATTGTTAATAAAATGGAAACTATTTTAACCATATTCTTATTTCTTAGAATTATTTAATTGACAACCGTATTTTCCACAAAGCATAAGTGATTATTTTTATAACAAAAATCTTGTTTATTTTTCTTTTGGATCTTGAAATAGGACACACATTTACATATTCCGATGTGTGCTCTAATAATTACAATGATTTTAAAAAAAAATATATTCGATAATGTATCATAAAGATAAAAAATGATGACTTCAAATGAAACAGTCTTAAAATGCACTGAAACGTTGTTTCTTTAAAATATAAAACTTTTTACAACTCAAATGATATTTTCTTCAATTCATTGTTGTCGAGTGTAGTTTTTTTTTTAATAATGACTTTACCTTCTGAATTATTTAAAAAATGTTTCTTTAAGAATTATGATATAAGTTTACCGGGATTTCAAAAAATCTATTTACGAAACTCACTTGGAACTCCAATATTACTTAGATTTTTCTGCACATTTATCATTTTAAAAAAGGTAAATCAAAAAATATATATTCAGATATATATATTAACTTGTACACAGTTAAACATTTTAATTCACCCTTTACCTTTATGATGATGTCAGTCACAAAAATACCCGGCTACTGGTCAAAAATAACACATTGAATACCGGCAATTTTTCTGTAATTTAATAATTTTAAAATATACCATAAAAAAATATAACAATTATAGAACAGATAAAACTTTACTTTTTGTCGAAAACCAAAGCTTATGGTGCACTTTTAGTTTTGCTATTTCTTGAAAGCTCTTAGTAAAAAAAAAAACTATGTTTATTGAGATTTGAATTGAGTTAACTTGAAAGAGTAAAAATAATTTAATAGATACCATGAATTTATCCAATCGTGCAAACAATACTAACAACAATAAAAAAAAAAATGACTGAATTCTTTGAAATAATTCATACATAAATTCTATGACACAAAAAAGTGTGGCTATTATTTTATATATTTTTTACAATCGTAAAACACATTTACATTCATATGACTTTAATTGGAGACTTTAATTACTTTGATAAAAGAGTCTTTTATAAAATTTTAGATATTAATCTTTGACTTGATTAATGACTTCGTTAAACGAAGAAGTTTTGTCAAATCAATAATTATGACGAAAGTTTTTTTTAAATAAGTACATGGTTTGGAAAAAACTAAAACATTATAGTGTAGAGTAAAATAAATGGTAAAAATTCCCCGTTGATCAAAAACACTTTTGACAATGCGGTTTTACCAAATGCCTTATATAAATATAAAAAAAAGTACCTATACCATTTTACTTGTTTATGTGTCTGTGCGGATATAGAAAACAGTTCTGAGTTTAAAAAATAACCAGGACCCTGTACGAGCGGTTTTAAATCGATGGCTACTCTCAGGTAAAAATCCTGAAAAAAAAATCAATTATAGATAAGTAAACCTATTTGTGTAGTGATTGCCGCATTCACCTACCATTCTTGAGGACCTGAGTTAGACTCCTGGCAGAATGGATGTGAAATATTGGTTTAAGGATGGTTTTTCACTGTGTTGCAATGTTTCTGGGCTGGTACCTGAAACGTAAGACTGATCACCATGTAACAAAAATGATCCAGATACGCTTTAAATTAAATGCGAATATAGTGCTCTATGCGTCACTAGGTGCGGATAAAGAAGTTATGAAGACATTATGTACAAATTTACATGAGCTGTTTTCAGTAAATGAACATCGATGATTTAATAAGTTTTAATTTTATTTCCGTCTGTATTTTTGTCAACTTTTACACTTTTATTTCTAAGCCATATTTACACACCTATTAACTATCAATAACCATTCTATCAAAATAATTACTGTTTTCGCATGTAATAAAAATTAACAAAATACTTAATTAAGCATTTTGTATACGATGTATTTTTTGCAATTAAAAGATGCTAAATGATGTATCAAGCGCTAGTGCATGTTTTAAAACGCAAAAATATGTAATTACTAATGATCAAATAAATCAAAAAACAAAAATCGTATTGATCAAACATGTATTTTAAATCAACACTTTTGTGCAACGTACAAACTTGCAGACATGCAGTTTGAAAACCTGTTTTCAACTCATCTAGATGAGCTTCAAAATCAGTAAAATAATAACGTAAAGTCCGTTAATACTATAAAATTATGCACCAGTATAGTGCAACTCTTTACTGAGCGTAATATCTATGAGTTTAAATGCCGGATTCAATTTACAATCTTGTTGTGGAGTCCCATTACCGATTCATATTTATCCAAAAGATCATCTTTCCGTTTATCTCATCTTGCATCGGAGTCATCTCACGGTTTTCTGCAACGCATTACAAGCTAACGATCCGATCTGGTCCCAAAAGACGCATTTCATTAATCGGTTCAATAAATCAAAACTAATTTTCCACTCATTCTAATAAAATGATAACTTTACGTAAACAGCCTGTTGGGGAAATAATTCCGCCCGATTTGTACAACAAAACTTGTTAACAGCGCGATTTATTCTCGAGGAGAGCGCTTATTTTGTATCTTATTTATAAACATTGCCATTACTAATGATAGTGTTAGACTATATTTATTACGTCCGCCTCGTGGTCTACTGGTTAGTCATTTAAAAAAAAGTTTTTCAAAAAGGCATGTGTTTGACGGTGTATCAGATTATTCCCTTCTCTCCCCTTTCTTCACCCTTGCAGAAGTAAGCAACCTTTTGTTTTTTTCAATATTCAATTTTTGTAAATTTTATTCGTTATAAAAAAATTATCTTAATGTGCCAATTTGTCTTCTTGCTCATACTGATCATCGTGATTTTGGATGTGACAGGGTTTAAAGAACACCTTGTATATGTTATTTGAACCTTCCACAAACAAAATAACAGCATATTTTAAAATGACGCTACTAGTAAAAAATACTGATTGTATTTTTGAATAATGTTTTTAATGAAAGCCGTGTATCGTATTGTAAATTTTATAATCCACTAAGAAAACAATGAATTAAGTACATTGAAGGACATTGGACTGCTGTACACGTGCAAACTGCGAGTCCACTGCGTGATATCACGTGTTTGGCCCACTTCGCATGATAGGAAAAATCTACACAGCATAGTAAAATAACAGGGGGTGGATTGATGATTATTTTTTTATTGTGCGTACATATTTATTTAATTCCCGGCAAACGCAATTTCCAGTACATCACGGGCTGGCTTATTTCCTCTAAATTAATTTTGTTTTGCAGAATTTTTACCTGAGTGTAGGCGGTGAATAAATTTATAAAAATATAAAATGATATAATAATTTTTAACCCATCTTAATTTTACCGTGGCGTGTGGATTTATACTCGTATGATACGTGTGTAATCGGCTACTCTCTGTCGGATATTACGCGGCTGCTTTGTTTATTTGGAAATTCTAGTAATAATGAACAGATGTAGGTTTTTAAAGTGCGCATAATGAATTTCAAATTCATTTCGATTCATAGATCAAAACATTACTTATTTATTTATTTATGTATTTATTAATTAAAAATAACATTTATTAATGAACTTATTAAAGCTTTTTAGACTGTATCCCGTGTCAAACCAAAATAATGAACAGCGATAAAAACTATGTAGAAAAATAAATTAGTAACATGTGATAAAATATAATAAAAATTCAGAAAAATAAAGTTAAAATAATTAAACAATAAAGAATAACCTTCCAAAGAAGATAACATCAAAAGTAATCAGGTGTAAATATCAACACATAAACTATACAAATTTGTTTGATTTAAATTGTTTATTGACAATTCCATTGTATTTGTATTATATATGTCTTGACGGAGGCCGTGGTGTAGTGGTCAAGACGCTTGACTCACACACGGAAGGTTCCGGGTTCGATTCCCGGCGAGAACACAAAAATCTAAATTAGATTTTTCTCAAGCCTTGGTATTCTGTGATGTAATTCACCACTGTAATTGGGCCTGCTGGCCTGTTGTGGTGCAAAAATAAAAAATAATAAAATAAAATAAAATAAAATAAAATAAAATAAAATAAAATAAAATAAAATAAAATAAAATAAAATAAAATAAAATAAAATAAAATAAAATAAAATAAAATAAAATAAAATAAAATAAAACAAAATAAAATAAAATAAAATAAAATAAAATAAAATAAAACAAAATAAAATAAAATAAAATAAAATAAAATAAAATAAAATAAAATAAAATAAAATAAAATAAAATAAAATAAAATAAAATAAAATAAAATAAAATAAAATAAAATAAAATAAAATAAAATAAAATCAAATACAAAAAATAATAAAATCATTTGTAATAAATGGAAGATATAAAAAAATGTATAATTCATTATGTATACTAATACTAATTATGTAAGTACATATTCAGAATTTTTATCTGAAAGTAGCCATCGAGTCAAAAAAACTCGTGATTATTCAATATTACTAAGATAACTGGTTTCTTCATCCGATAAATAATGTATATCATTTGGATAATTTTTACTTGAGTTATAAACTAAATTTACAAATGAAATATAAATTACAATTTAGTTTTTCTAGTAAGGATCTACTTTAAAATATTTATTTTTGAAGCACTAACTTTTTAGTCATTCATTATAATAAAATAAATACAAAACAAATAAGCAAAAAAAAGTAGTCAAAAAACAAGTTGTTAAAAATTTACTTTTCATTAAGGTTTATTTGTAAACAATTAAAAAACATAAAAGTTCTTGGAAATATTATGTCAAATAAAATAAAAGTAAGAGAAGAAATATTATTTTTTGCTGTTTTTCCAAAATGGAATAATAAATTGTGTATAAATTAAATGTATTGCATATGTTAGTATATTTAAAATGTCATTATCTGTATTTTTACCAATAGAATGTTCAAAAGAGTATAAACTAAAACGATTTGTATATTTAATGACGTTGTTATAAGGAAGTGTCATCATCAAACGTCTAAATAATTAACAACCAAATTAGACTGAATAACAAAATGTTAATGTATTTAAATCGCTCTCCTGTAAATAGTTCGATGTTTCCAAATAACCTTATTAATTAATAACTAGACAAAATCGTTATTTTATACCTCAAACATTCGTATTAAATTTATTTAAATTAGGGATCATAAAAATTTGTCGTAACGAAAGGAAAACGTTTCATCTTTTGAAGACTGTTAGAAATAATTAACATTTTATGTCAGCATTTTGTTAGATCGTTTCTATATAATAAGAGAGAAATCGCATCAGTTTAACATGTAAATTACTCTTTATGTTAGGTATGTTTTAAAGCTATAGAAAATTAAATGTGTCATAATCTCGCAGTATGGTAAAATATTAAAAATCTAACGAACAGGTGGGTTAACGTCAGACTTTACTTTTTAAACTTATTTTTTTATGGCAAATTATGAATTGTAATTTTGATTGTTTATCCAGTCATTTGTCCTGCAAAAAAATACTAAAAGTTTGACAACTACCTTATGTCAAATCAACAACATCTTATTTAAAGTAGCCAACTTCAGGTCTGTCAATCCCCACACTGCATTTTTGGTCAGATGTTATTTTTAATTAAATTTATCGCGGAAAGAAAAATTAGCATTTAACTTCAGTCCTGGTGACCACTCTAGTGTAAGGAAGCGAAGTATTGTGATAGAGTAATTGGGGGCCGAAGCATCCATCCATGTTTTCTTCTCCACTGAACAAATTAGTCAAGTAATACAAGAGACAAAACCAACATTGGATAAAACGTACTTTTTTACCACGTTACGGAATAAGATGGTCAGTTTTCAAAAACACCTCAACCACCTCACAATAGAGAACAGGTAGGTGTAGCCAGTGTAAAAAACCGTGTGACGAAGTGCTTATAATAATTTCGTCATAGTATGAAATCGGAAAAACTAGTATGAGAGCAAACAGAATACTGAATGCAAAAATATCTATGATAAGTGCACAAATGTCAAGATCTAGTAATGTTTGACTTTCGTTATATTGTACCAATACTAAATTAAATCTATCCCTCTAATTTTAACCTAAATTTTAATTTTATCAATCAAGGATCACTCATGTTAGACCATGATGTTGCATGAGTCTACATAGAATACAAGACATGATATATAGTTCTTTTTTAAAAATAATGAAATCTTATTTTGATTAAACAGGCCTTAACTGTGTGATTTATGGAAAAAACATATTTTTAACAACTTCTATAAATCCATTTTTTTTAAATAAGGACCCGTATTTCAAAAGTCTTTTTGATAATGTTAAACGACGTTAAACCACCGTTTTTATAGGGATTTTTTAGAACAGTCGTTTAAGAGTTAAATGCATTCTGTTAAGCTTATAATTTTAGATTTAGTTATTTTTAATTTATTTGAAACTGTGTTTTTTTTTTGAAGATTAAAAAGGTATTTGACCTGCATATCGTCACTTCAGTTCGTTTTTGTCCAACAGAATAAAACACAAATCTGCAGAAATAAGCTTAAACGTTTTTTTACGAAATAAGCATAAATAATGACCACAACTTAAGACGAAATTCATTAAAAAACGCCTTAAAGAATTTAAAAAATATTTTTTCTTTTTAATTTTATAAATAAAGGCTTTCTCAGAACTCTTTTACACTTAACTTAATTTCATCGAAAATGGTATGTTGGACAAAAACAAACTAAAGCGACAATATAAAAGTTATCTAGATGTTATAGATGTTTTCAAATTTCAAGAAAATCGGTATTTCATATTGGTATTTAATATCTTATTATTTATTAACACAATGAAGTTAATAATGTCAACCTCGTGAATTAATTGATTAAACTATTTGCATTATTTGGTTCAAATTTTAGATTCGCAATGCTCTTAAAATCAAAGTATACATATATTATGCACGAATTCTTAAGATTGTCCTGATAGGAATATGCGCACGTGCGTCTTCTTATTTACAAACGAATCGACATAATAAAATAAGAATGCATTTTGCACAATTAAATGTTTATAAATCGGTACATATTTTGTGGACCGATTGCATCTCCAAACGATATAAAATACAGTTGATTGCTGGACACAGGTGATTTTTCTTTGCAATTTTACTGCATTCGCATATAAGAATGTTAGTATTTAAGATAGAATTTGTAGTTATGAGATCTTAAGATCTTAAATTATGGCCTTAAAATCTCACTAAGAATAACAAGACGGTTATTTAATAGCCGTTAGAGAGGGGTCCATATGAAATGAAATTTAATATTCGTTCTAAAAACACATTCAAAATAACTTTTGTTTCGTTAAGTAAAAATATTTTTTTTGAAATATTTCCAATTTAAAAAAAAAACAAGGTTATATTTATTTATTTATCAAGGAAATCATACTTTCTTTTTTATAAACACAAATATTTATATAAACAACATACATAGTTTAGTTTTTTATGGTTTTCTGCTTAGCATGAATGCTTTACAAATTTACTATTATGACCAATGTTTGTTTTTGTAAATTTATTGATAATTTTAAGTTGTTAGAATTTCACTCGTCCATGTACTTTGTAGCTGCAAGACGATTAGTAATCTAGCTTCAACAGGTAAATGTTATCAACTATCAAATATCCAAATTAAGTAAATGAGGTCAAGAATTCCAACCATCCATAAGCTCAGTAGCTGCAAGACTTGTTGTAATCTAACTTATATTTTTGAAAATTTGTTATTTATTTCATTTTTTGAAATATTACCAAAACTCTCATTTTTATTGTCAAATAAAAAATGTAAATAGGGGCAAGATTTATTATTGTCGACGCGCTCTGTAGCTGCAAGACGTGCGGTAGTCTAGCTCCTATATATCGTAATTGGAGACTAGGAACAAGAATCCCAACCGCCCATGCGCTCTGTAGCTGGAATACGTGGTGGGATAATTATTTATTGTATAGTTCCCTTGAGGTGATTTTCACAAAAACGGCGATATATAAATTATCCAAATATCTCATATATAGATATGGACATTTAATCAATAAAAACAATAACAAATCGACATAAAAATATACTTACGTGTTACGTTTAGTACTTATAATTTTGACTTCGTGTAACGTATTAATTGGGAATATTTTGTATTCCCCACCAGAAATTGGATGTTAAACACAATATATATATTCTTGGATATTATTGATGAAAAAAAATTGAACAATATATCACTGTATGAATAAACGTCTTAAAATAAATAATACAAAAAATACAAAAAATGATTTTGCTCTGCACACAAGTTATATTAAATTTAATACAAAGTGTAAAGAAGTGTGCAAAACATAAAAAAAACAACTACTTCTACTACTACCATCACGCCATTTCCCCATAGGGGTAGGCAGAGAAAATGGACCGCCACACACGTCTATACATTCCTAGCTTCTTCCACATTTATACATCTTGCCATACATGCCCTTCGGTTCTGTCTGCTTTTGACATGACCAGACTTAAGATTTTGGTTTATCTGATCATGCCACGTCTTCCTTGGTCGTCCTCGTCTCACGTTACCGTTCATTTACGCCATATAAACTTGTTTGACCATTCTTTCTACCTGACCAAACCATCTCAGAGACCCTTTCTTAATCTTATTAATTATACTTGACTCAGATTGACACTCGCCTGATTTCATCATTCGTAACCCTGTCATACATTGATTTCCCATACATTCATCTAAGAGATCGCATTTCAACTGCGTTCACTCGGCTTTCATCTTTCCTCTGCCAGTTCCGTGTTTTACTTCCATACATAAGGGTTGGGACTAAAACTCCGTTGTTCACTGCCAGTTTTGCTTCGATTGACATATTTTCATTAGCAATTACTATGCTTAGTACTCCGTTCAAAAAACAACAAAATAAATAAACAAGTGTAAGTTTTTTATTTATTTATATCCCTACAGAGATGAGGTAGAATTTTTTTCAAATTCAGGATTATGGATATTCGAGCGTTTACAGGGCTTATGACCTGTCATTGGCTGGGTTAAGTGGCCACTTTAAGTAGGTACTACAACATTCCCCATTCCGCTTATTAGCGAATATCCACACAGGTAACATTTTTGATTTTTGTATATATGTTACTAAACGAGAAACCATCCACAAGCGAGTTGGAGCGCCATCTATGTATTGATATTGAAGTTAAGTATTTTAATTAGCAGATTACTTTATTTTATGTAGTTAAGACTCTTCCGAGTTAAATTAAGTACTAGTAATCGCCTCCAGATTTGTGTATGTACAAATACACGTACCAAAAATAATGAAGTGTAAGTTTATCAAATGCCATTCACTGACTGCTCTTCTGCAAATTCGTTCAAATTGTTGCAAAGAAGTTCTCTAGAAATTGGTATGCAAAATATGAGCATTGATAAAATATAGAAGTATCTTTATACACGATCCATTTGTGACCAGATTTGCAAACGTAACTTGAACAAGTTGTTGTGATTCAAGTTATAATGTGTAAACGGTTTTACTTAATACACTATTAGTTCCGTAGGAGTTTATTGAGCATATGACCCACCTTGGAGTTTTATCGTAGACGGCACGACAATTTTATTATTACTATTATTTTACGTATTGAAACAATATGTTTTATAATTCACAAAGGAATCTTGTTTGAAGGATGACCGTACAGTGTTCAAAATTTATTTGAATTGTTCACATGTCTCTTAAATATTGCTTGTTTTGTATTGCTCTTATTAAATATTTTATATTAAGGTACTAACACTTACTTACTGGAGGCTTTCAAAAATAATTCAAAAAACTTTAAAGGGTTTTGTTAGCATTTCATTACCATGTCCGATCAAAATTATTACAGTCAGTGAAGGATTAAATAGGTACGATTTTTTTCGCGGCCACTGATCAATATGTACCTACTACTTATTTTGGGTGATCCCATGTTAGTTGGATTTGTTCCGTTGTTTCAGCTACCAAAGCAAGAGCCATCTTCAGTGTAAACTGTATGTTTTGGAAAAAAAATATTTTATGTGCTTGCAATACATGACACACTGTACAAATTACTAGTAATTCGACCCTTTTTTTTCTTAACATAATACAAATGAGATGAAGAACATTTAAGAGAAGGTAATATAGTAGTCTAGGCATCTACAGGGCTTATGACCTGTCATTGGCTGGTTTGATTGGCCACTTTACATACTGTGTAACATTCATCATTCTGCCCATATTTGAACATCTTTATTCCTTCAATTCTTTCATCTGTTGATGTTTGTGAAGTCAAAGAGCTAAAACATTTATTTATGCGGGTGAGGTTCATCCAATCTCCCTGGGGAGCTGAATCCAGTCCTTGTCTACTTTTTTTTCTACCAAAATTTACAGTTTACTCTAAAGATGGCTCCTGCAATGTTATCTGAAACGTCGGAATAAATCCAAATTACACGGGTTCACTAAAAAAAGATAAATATTGAGTAAAGGATTAAGTTTTCTATTTTTATAATCCAATAAAGTGCCATTTATAAAAAACTTGAAACTGATGCGCCATTAAAGCTCAAAGAGAGATGCATTACACAATTTTACTGAAAATTTTAAGCTAGATTGTATAAGCTGACATTAATGGATAAAATACGTAAATTTTTAAGTTTTACATCAAAAACTCTCCTCTGCAAAGATCATAAAATCAAAAAAATTATGTCATACAAAATCTGACCTATTTTTTCCAATTTTCGTTTAGGTTTTCATTATTATTATCATTATTTGTTATGGGCAGGCAGCTTTTTCTGATGCGCCTACATCTCGTGTACTGTTTTTTACATGCGTCCTTTTCATTAAAAAAAGCATCCAAACAAAATCATAATTGAAATCTTTTTTAGGTATTTATTCCATATAGCCCTTACAATTTTTGATAACATGAACATGTTTTATCAACATTGTTTTGGCGTTGATTCAAAATAAAATAACTGCTTATTTTTCATTTTAAAAATATGTAATAGACTCTTTTGCCAAATTCTCCTTTTGGCGCATCAGTCATTTACCTTTATTACCATCGTTATGTACTTCTAGATAATTGTCTTTCAGCACATAGAACCTCACTCTACCCTAACTTGATTTCCATTTTCTAATAGTGAGTAATTTACAACTCGTTGAAAATGGCCTCAAAATTGAAATATTTGGGTACGCATAAGAACGCAAATATTTCTTTAAAAAAAAGTAACATTCTTAGTTGGCAACAAGCAATTTTTCTTTGTATGGGGGCACCGCTTACGTGATTTATGTCCTACGATGCGGTGTGCAGTATGTGGTTGGCAAGCTGTACACTTTGATATTTTATAAATACAAACGAGTACAACAGGTAATAATATTATTTAAACATTCTATTTTTGGTAAAGATCAACGTATATAGCCCTTGTCAGGCACGATGACTAAAAAATAAAAAAAAGTTGTAAAAAATAAGATAAAACAAATTAATACTTCAAAATGAAAAGTATAGGTGAATGCATTACAATGTTATGTTTATTGCTCGCCTTTGTGTTGGTCTTATGTTCTTGTGGTTAGGGCAGTATTTCTGCAATATTTTAGTATTCCCAACACTTAGTTCAAATATCATAAATGTTTATTATGAAATTCATTTCACAAAAGTGTCGAAAGAAAATGGTAGTGATATTTTAAACTTCTACAAAAAAAATGCGCACTCGCCTCTTTTTTTCTTGCACAAATGAGATGGTGGGCCGAACACACGATAAAAAAATTAAAGGGAACTTTAGATTGATTACTTGATTTAATCAAGTGTATAATAAATCGGAGGAAAACGATTAGATACCTTTATTAATGAGTTAACAGTCCAGATTAACACGTGAAACATTCAAGAAAAAATATTTTATATGAATATATACACAGTTGGAAATCGGAATTGATTAGTTTAAATAAAATGATTGAATTACATTGACGACTCTTATAAGAGGTCATACGATTTATACAACATTATTAATATAGCAACATAATGTATGTACATCTATTAATTTTTCACTGCGCATTCCAATTTCAAAATGCCAGTTGTATCTTCCCGCCTTTATTTCGATTTGTACACGTTCATTATGATTACTATTAACTTTACTTTCCGCGATCGCCGTGAGATATTGGCTGCCATTTGTAGCTCTGCCATCTTGGAAATCGTATTAAAATGACGGTAAATGCAAATATTTTATAATGTTAATGAATCCATTAATCGTTCGCATGATGTTATGAGAACGTATTTACATACATGGTGAGGTTAAACAAGTAAAGGGCTCGAATAAACATTCCTTAATTCACGTTCTTTGATCAAATTTCCCATAAAAAAATATTTTAATTGATTTCATCGAGGTATGCATATAAGATTATATCGATTTAGGTTAGGGTCTAGACTCTAGTCTTTCTAGAAATTGTATTATTATTTCTACTGTTATTTGTTTATATTTTACATATTAGTAGGTGTACATAAAAATATATTTTATACGACAAAAATAAATTTTATAAATTTTCACATATACAGATAAAATTATTGTTTTCTTTGCAGCTTGTCAGTAAGTACCCAAGTACATTTATATATGTACATATGCACATAATTGTTTTTTTAACCTATCTTATATATTTACACTATACATCGTATGAGCCTCAATTAACAAGTTTTACAAAACGACAGATATGATCGGGGCCCAAAATTGCAATCGGAAGTTTACATTTATTTTCAATTTTATATACGTAAAATTAAGTTTTCTATAAAAAAAAGAATATGTTTACAATTTTTTTTCTAAAAATTTTCAGTGACAGGTTACCAACGAGGATACTTTTATTTTTTTTATACAACAAAAATACATATTTTCGTACATAAATATCGATTTAACTTTCTACCGTCTCAATATGTACCGATAAAGATAGTGTTTGTTATCGCGGCCCAGAGAGTCAGAATTGTTTTTTTTTTATGGCATTAATATTTTAAGCATAATAATAATTTAGGTGCAAGCACGATCTCTGGTACTTTTTTCGCAGAGGATTCATTTTAATGAACATGTCCTAGCTTTCTAATTTTTTGGAATTTTTCACTTCTGATTGGACCGTTTAAAGTAAATATGCAAACACTCGTGTTGTACCATAAATTGACTTCAGTTTTACGTAGGCTAGTCGTATTTTCACTATTGATGTATTTTGGACTGACGGCTGTAGACGTCATTTCCTAAATGAGAGATACGATTATGACGGCTATTCCAGGCTTAACGCCGAACGAATTAAAATCAAGCTAATTATTTTAACAATATTGTCTGCAACTAATATAGCGAAGAAATGTGTTGACAGCATAATTAGTGTTCTGAAGGAGAGATGGTACATCTCGAAACCAGTAGACGTAAAAACTTATAAGCGGCTATACACAAATAGTTATTCATCCTTTTTTAATGAATTGCATATTTATATCATTAAAAATACGCAAGCCTTATTTTAAAGGCATCAGATTATTGGACGTCCACTGCTGACTGTTCATCAGTATGAACTCACTTGGAAGACGCAAAAGAGTTAGTACCGACAGAGATTGATGAACGTTACAATGCTCAACTTAAACTGGGGAGCGAAAATGGAATAAATTGAATTATACAAATTTGATTTTCAAACAAACACGGAACATTCCATTACGTCATTCTCCGTAGGAGTAGGCAGAGAGGATAGAATGCCATATTACTATGTATTTGCATACAGACCTTGCTTCCTCTACATTCATACACCTTCTAACGTAAGCTCGATAATTATTCAATTTTTTTTACATATCAGCCGTTCTTTTGCTGACTTTTCGTTCTACATGTCCAAACCGACGCAAAACTCCTTTCTTGATTTTGTCAATAATGCCTTTTCATCCTTAGATAATGCACAAATCTTGTGCACCTATCGTACATAGTTTTTCCGTAAATTCACCTGAGGTTACATTTTGACGGCGTTCTGCCTACTGTTATTATTTTTTTTTTGGAAATCCATAATTCGCTTTCAAACATATTAAGTATCAGCACTAAGACTACATTGTTAACAAATAATTTCGCCTTCTGCAAAGAATCCTTTTTTGATTTTAATAACTGGAAATAAATATCACATTAATTTCTTTTTAATATCGTGTGTCGATAAAACGAATCGGTTTTTTCACAGCAATTTAATCAAAATTGCATGCATCCTTCTTGCGTATTTGAACTAAAGAATGAATGTTTCTAGATGATTTAAGAGCGATGTACATATCGTGAAATTTGCGTTCTAAGCATTCCCATTGTTATGCAATTCAAGCACTAAACACAACAGAGGATTTGAAACATTGTTAGAAATATAACTATTTTCACATTATGGGCGTTATGTTATAATGAAGTATTATGACAGGAATACATAGCCGTGTGATGTATCCGCCTTTACAATTTTCGAAAACAAAAATAATGCATATATCGTTAGAGTTTAACACATTTCATCAATTTTCGAAAAATTAAATTTTATACAATTGTACTGCATGAAAAAACACACCAGTTCTACAAAAATTGAGACCGTAAAAATTGTACACAAAATTGCACTGAGAAACATACAAGACGATGACACACTGAAAACCAAAATCGTCCATATGTTATTATATATATATAAAGGCAATTATTTTATAATATCAGATAACAATAACACTACCATATTGAACATATAAATAGTGTAGCGAGAGTTTGAATTTGTAATTTATTATATATTATACTACATTATTTATGTTTATGTACCATGTATTCTTGGCATATACATGTACTTTATATTTGTATAATAACGATTATTTTTTTCTTATATTTGATAAGCTAGGCATTTATAATTACGTAGTTTTAGTTTTTCTTTTTTATGTTATTGTTTTATTAGTATAAGACTACTTACGCTCTAAAGATAAAAAATCTCTAAAAAAAAAGAATTACTTAAATTTGAAAATACAACAAATCTCCATCTTAGAACAGGCTGAGCCATGTTTGATGGAGACTGTTCGGAACAAAGGATGCGTTGTTTTCATTTTATATTCACTAGTTTTAAATAAATTCTCTGTTATTTAATATATTTACACTTATATTAATCAATAAATTTAAGAAATAAAATATATTCATAAATTTTCAAAAAGCAAAGATAAATGTAGGTGTTTTGTAAATAACAGCATTTATCAATATTATTCCAGGCCGATTAACTTTCCTTTCCATCTTTCCCTTGACCCACCTTATCTTATGGTACCTACCTTACATCAAGATAGAAGAAGTAAAAAATTAGAACATTTGAATTTAGAATAAAACAAACAACATTTTTTCCATTACATTAAATTGCATAAAAATTCTTGGAATCGTCGCGCGTCGTTGTAAAAATTATCGTTAATACCACCAAAAATAGGCACATATATAAAATGAAAAAAAAACTTAATTAACTAACAATAATAGCTGTTTTTCAATTGAAAGATAAGGCAAGCACATATTAACTTTAATAAAATAAAAAAAAGTACATTATATTTTACATGTTAAATGATGAGGAATGTGGGATCAGATAGTGTGTTTAGAAGAAGAAAGAAAAAAAGAGGAATCAAGAAAAGGAAAAAAGGGATAAAAATACATATTTAAGAAAAAGAAATAAAAAAGCAGTAAAACTCACGGAGTTACGGATTCTAAGGAATATGATAATGTTTCAGGCGTTTCTTGAAAGTGGCTAGAGAAGATGCATTTTTTTATATGAAGAGGTAGCTCATTTCAAAGTCTAGCAGCTAGGACGGAAAATGAATTTCTGAAAACTGATCTGCTTTGTCGATTAATGGTAATGGTGGTGTTTTCTCTTGAGAAGAGCGGACGATAAAGCGACAAAGATGTTACCAGAATTAAAACATTTGTTTAAAATATGACTAACCTATTTTGTTGCATCCAATCATTGGTTTTGGTGGTTATTTTATCATCTGCGTAATATATCTTATTTTGCAACTCTTCACTTCCTTCATCGGGCATTTTTACCAAAGTAAAAAGCTAAAATTGCATTAAAAATCGATATTACTTTAATCCTGTTAATAAATTTTTAAAATCAATACAGGTTACATTTTCGGATTGTTTGTATGTGCATTATTAATTCACAACGAAAACATCGTGATACCAGATGTATTCATGAGTCTTAGTGGCTTACCATTTCCGTAATGCACCGCTGTGAGCTGCACGCCAAGACATTCAAACAAGAATAAAGATGGTCAATTTCGCGTGTATAAAAAGCGCTTCCTAGTGTGCGACCGTTCATTATCTCACTTTGCCCACGCTTCCCATATGACGTCACGGTTCGTGATACCTGTGGCATTGCGCCTCCAAAACCGATCATGTTCAACTGAGTTTAGCTAATGTAACATTACCCAGTTTCGGTTCTACCAGGGGTGCAGAACGGATGGCACAAGCTGTCCAAAACTGATATTATTAATCAACAAAATACAACAGAGATAAAACGCGATTTATAGAAGGGAATATACAAGTTTAGGCATCCACAGGGCTTATGACCTGTCATTAGCTAGTTAAAGTAGCCATTTTATACACTGTGTAATATTTACTATTCTGCCAATATTTAAACATTTTGATTCTTCTATCCGTTGACGTTTGTGAAGTCTAAGAGCTGAAACCTTTATTGTTGCGGGTGAGATTTATATAATTGAATTATTTCACCTACTTACTAGGCAACTAAAACCAGTCAACGACAGGTCATAGACCCTGTGGATGCCTAGACTTCTATATTTCCTTCTAGAAAAAGTTCTTTTTCTCTGTTGTAATATGTTAAAATTAACAGCTCCCTAGGGGCTTGAATCCAGTCCTTGAGTACAAAATTTGGACAAACTAAAAACATTGTTGATCTTATTTAGTTTTATCAATAATGCTGTAAGTATGTCTAAATATTTGTCAGCTTTGTGGTGTAGTAGTTATTGCGTTTGCCTGCCATGCAAGAGGTCTCGGGTTCTATTACCGACATGGTTGAAACGGTGTTTAACACAAAAATATTTCATAGTATCTGGACTGGCACCTGAAGTATAAGACTGATCATATTTTCTTTATGTAACAAAATTGATCAAGATACGCTGCGTTGGTGTATTAATGCAGTGTCCTATGCACCATTAGATGTGAAAGGGAAATGATGACAAAATGTAGACAGGCTGGATTTCTTTCCTAGGGAGTTAAATTTATTGCAATTGAGAGAAAAAACATTTTGCGAAAGAAGTATATTTATATTTTCTTTGATTTTCTTCAGTTAAGGCATATATGGGCAACCATTGGCCCGCGGGCCGGATTTGGCCTGCCTAGCTATTTTGTTCGGCCCTCAATCATCTCAACGAAGTAATAGAGAAAGAAATTGATAGTTCCAGGGAGGAATTAAAAAATGGAAATGACACGGGCGCATCAAATATATTCCTTATGGAAGATAAAGAAAATAAAAAAAATCGTTTGTCTTTACAGCACACAAACGTGTGAACAGTTTTTTTCCAGGATGAAACACATTGAATAAAAAAATCGAACAAGAATAACCGATGAAAATCTCAAAAATGCTATGCGATTATTCGTAAGCAATACCTATTGATCGTCTCGTAATTTAAGTACTAGGCCGATCTCCACACTTAATTGTGTAATCAGTATGTAATATTAATATTATGTCATTCATTGTGTCATAAAAATATATATAAAAAGAAGCAATGTGTTTTATTTAATTTAATATTACTTTATATTGTTTAATAAATAATCTGGTCCGGCTCTTGACTGGGAGACAGAATGATAATTTGGCCACAGACCTAGAAAAGGTTGCCCATGCCTGAATAAGTTAAAAATAACCGAGTTTTTACTCTATCAGGGCTGGTATTCCGAATCTTTTTTACCCCCTAGAAACCTAATGATTTATTTAGGATTTTTTATTATTTGCATACGTTTACACTTTGCTTCATATCTGGCCACACCGATGATCAAGCGTCAAATAAATATAAACACGTGAAACCAAACGTGATAATATTATTTTCATAAATACTTCCATAATATTCCCTTCACAAAAATGTTTTCCGTCTCTGTTGCTACAAATTGATATCTAAATAACTCCCCAGAGAAAAAATCCAGTCTGTCTTCAAACATTTAGACATACTCAAAACAACTAACTGGAATAAAAAGAAGTATAAACATTGAATAATTGTTTTCAGGCGTTGCCTAGTAGGTAAATTGGTGCAGCCGAGTGAATCTCACCCAAATGATAAAGTTTTAGTAAAATTGATTATTGACAATCCTTTATAGAATTCCATTGCAATTATGTAATAACTTATATATACCTGTCTGAAGATGCTCATTGCCGTACATTTGCCGGCATCTATCTGCATTTATTTTTTAAATTTATCCTTTTTTTCCACACTATAAACAATTATTAATAATACAAATTATTTGACCTCACTGGAGTTACCTGTGCCGAGGACAATTAACAATATATTTTTTATACATTAAATATATTTCGACAGCATCTAGCCTACTTTAATTCCTTGACACTTTGTAAAGCCCCAAAATTGTATATTTGAATAATTTCTCCATTTTTATTAAGGTTTTCTCGGAAAATAACATTACCATATTGTCTTAAAAGAAGTATTAATTATAAAAAATACATCAATTTGGCTTTTTTTTGGTTAAAAAACTCGTTATTAACGCTTCCAAATAATTATGTACTATTATTCAAAATAGATACGTTACATATCGAATATGACCTAACTTTTCGTGAAACAATTGAAGGTCATATTTTTTTTTTCCAATCTGTCTCAAATCACAAAGTATAGATTAACAAAGGTTATCAATAAAATCAGTGAATCTAGCGTCTTTAATATCAGAGATTGATTAACTATGCTTCCGCCATGGATCTTAAATCTGACACAATAATTCAACCAATATTAACTTCGTATTCGTCCTTCTACTAAATGGATAAGAAAATGTGATACACAGGATGGGATCAAAATTTAAAAAAAAAATGGGTAATGGAGACATCATCAACATCATTATTCTATATCCTCTCCCTAGTTCAATCATATGGTATCCACAAACAGTCTCCATGCATCTCTATCGGCTGCCAACTCCTTTGCGTCTTCCCAAGTCAGATTCTCGTCCCGAAGTTCTGACACAAACTGCCCACGAACAGTCAGCAGTGGACGCAATTATGTTTTAGATTGTTTTGTTATAATATTTTGATATTTTTGTCCAAATACTCATATTTTTAATAATTATTTTGTTATAGAAAGTTCATTTCTGCATTTTCCGTGAAAAGCAATTTTGAAAAGCATTTTCGGCACAAAACATCTCAAATAGGACACATTCAATAATAAAAAAAGACAAATTTTATATTTGCTTAATCTGCTAGTATTTGTTATATAATCGTGATAAAAGTTTTTAAATTACAAATATAAACACATACATACGCACTTATTATATATCAATACTTGCATTTTTTTATTACAACAGGCCTGCAGGACTGTGGTTCTGGCCAGAAGGACCTATTTTGTACAGTGGTGAATTACAGCACAGAACACGCAGGTTTGAGAAAAATTACTATCATTTTTTGTGTTCTTACTGGAAATCGAACCCGAAGCCCTCCGTGCGTGAGTCAAACATTTTAGCGATTACACCACGGAAGAAATTTTATATTTTTTTCATAATTGAAAAAAAAGAACTCTTGCATAATTTCAAGCAGTGCGTTTTATTGGCATAAATCAGATTGTTTGATATGCTTGCGGCGCCGGCGGTTTGGAAATCATATTTTTAAGAACAGTACCCCAAAAATTGGTCTGAAAAACAGAATTTCATTCAAATTATTTTTTTTTTTGAAGCAACAAAATAGATTTATTCTAGTTAAAGCTATATAATGTTTTTTCCGTCATCAACACTCTATTGAATATATTTTCATATTTTTCATTCCTAATAAATATACTTGAATTATCATCATCACTATTTTTCACTTTTCCGCCCCTAATAATGCTCAGGGCACTGCATTGATCCATCATTCGTTACATTATTATAAGATAATCAGTTTTAAACTTCTGGTGTTGGTCCTGGAAAAATGAAATATTGATTTCAAACCACATTTTAATTAATCATTTGTTATAGATCTTGCTTAAATTGTCACTCCAGTCATGGAGCATGGTAAGTTAAGGAACTTACCACTCAATCACAAGGCAGAAAAACAAGAAAAAAGAAAACTAAATATATTGCGAAAAAAATCAGAAAAAAGAAATATTAGAAATATGAATCGTACTTTTGTTCCACGCTGTATATAATGTTTGTAACACTTATTACGAAATTGGTATTATCGCGATGACCGCACGTTCCCTATACTCGTGATGCATGAAGTCTCAGGACGTTATTTGAGGGTCAGCCGAGTTCCTATATCGTAAATAAGTAAATCGTTCTATGAGATTACGTGAACGCATAAATCAGTTCAGCTCGTGGTCATTTTTCTAGCCAATTTTATAGAGTATGGAAATACTGCGACAGCGGACCAGCATGTGGTTGGGTAATGACGCTATAATCACCGAACTGACATTAGTAATCAAAATGAGCTCATAATATATGGTGGAAAACACGTATTTTAAAGTGCATTGTACGCGACGGAACGATTGGATGGTGAACGATTGCGGAATTTTTTAAATTAAAAAATAAATATTGCCCGGGTAAATATCACGTTCTAAAACAAAGTTATCTCTGGCGTGGCTGTGGTGTAACACGAGTCTACAAGACTTTTTATGCTTCCATTTTTCCGGAGTTGTATTTTTTTGGACCCTCAAATAAACATTTTCACAAACGGATTTTGAAAGTAAAATTTGTAAAAATATGCAAGATTTAAATACAAAAACATTTTTTCTTGCTGTGCAAAGAATAATTATGCAGAAAACAGCTAGCCATAGAAAAATTAAACTGAAATAATAGCATCTTTGTGAAAAGACTGAATAATCAAGTCTACACAACAGTTGGATTGCTTTTGACTTTAACAAATGATAAACAATGAAAACATTCGTTTTTTTTATAAATGACAAACAAAATTTTTATTACGTATTTGACCAGTTTAAATGATTTATAGAGAACCGTAAGATTTTTATAGTGCTTTGCAAATTAAAAAACGTCGTTTTTCTAATCGACACCATTTTCAGAAGGTGATTAATACAGTTTTTTGTATGAAAGCGGTCTAGCTGTTTTTAGCAGAACACAGAATTGACCTTACTGCATCTGATAACATTAATATCTTATTTTTTCAAAATTATGGAGTGGCTGCTTTCTGCGTACTAAGTTAAATTATTTTATGAATGAAAGAGACGCTAATACATCAATAAATCTCAATAACTGCATAAAAGAGAGCACAAATATGGAACTTATTATAATAAAAACAGACACGCTGTTCTCTGGCCGGTGTTCATGTAAAAGAAATTCAGTTGGTTATTGTTAGTGAGTAGTAGCATTTATTTTACTATAATACGCCTAAATTATAATACTCTTAGAAATTACGAAAAAGGAATTATAAAGCGGTATCAATATTTCAATGTTTTTTTTTCAAATGTCTGAACTTCAGAATATTCCGTGTTTTGCTAGATGTAACACAATGTTTCAGCACCGCGTCCAAACGATTTTTTTATCACAGCCTTTAAAGAGAAAAATTCTTACGGAATAAATAAAAACATAAAAATATATATTTTTATTTATATCCCTACAGAGATGAGGTAGAATAATAATAAAACATAAAAATATACTAATTTATTCCTTGTTTGATTCACCTGCTATTCAACTTCTTGTTAATTTTACTATCAACAAGTGGCCATGCCGTCAAAAATACATACCATTATTTAAGTAACAATACTCGTACATCAAATGAGTTTGTAAAATTGTTTGAAAATGTATTTGCTCCCATAATTTTGACATAAATCATATTTAAAATAAACAGTATGCCTACATTAAAAATCCGAGTATTACATATTATGAATTAACAAGTTTTTTTTCTATTTTCTATTTTCTGACATCTCTAACGCAATAATACCGTAATATTAATAGCAAGATTACGAATGACGTCATTATTATTA
This sequence comes from Micrasema longulum, assembly GCF_059751315.1. Taxonomy (NCBI): domain Eukaryota; kingdom Metazoa; phylum Arthropoda; class Insecta; order Trichoptera; family Brachycentridae; genus Micrasema; species Micrasema longulum. Next base: position 249,027 of record NW_028278456.1, read on the forward strand.
TGATTTCTCTAAATAACGGGTATAAAAAACGATTATTCACAATTAATCGATACAAATTATATCAGTTTTGTAGCTAAAAAAACGCGAATTTTGCTCAGTGATTTGGAACATTTGAATAATAATGTGAAATTGAGACAAAAATTTTAATACCTGTGAACTTTGAGGTGACATTGTATTTAAGCAAAAAATATGAATTGATGTATATTCTTATTTGATCTTCATAAAATTAAGTACTTAATTTTGTAAAGAACAGAAATATTGTGAAACTGAAAAAGAAAGTATTGACAACATTTCCGGATTTGTTTTTTGGCTGTACAAACCATGTTTAAAGTCCGTGTCCAGGTGTTAAACTTAAACAGGCTCTTTTAAAACGGAGTTTTATTCCCAACACTTATGTTTTGAAGTGAAACATGGAACAGGCAGAGAAAAGATGAAAGTTGAGTGAGTGCGGTCGAAATGCGATCTTGAATATGTGGGAAATCAATGTTTGACAGGGTTACGAATAATGAAATCAGGCGAGAGTGCAAATTTGAGACATATACCGGGTGTTTATTAAACACTATCACATCCAAAATCATGATGATCAGTATGAGCAAGAAAACATATTGGCACATTAAAATATTTTTTTAGAACGAATAAAATTTAAAAAAATAAAATACCAAAAAAAGCAAATGGTTGCTTACTTCTGCTGGGAAGAAACAAAGCGGGGGAGCGGGGGAGTCTGATACTGCGCCGCGCTCCCCTCACTTCTCCCCTGCAGAAGTAAGCAACCATTTGTTTTTTTTAATTTTTTTGAAATATTCTTTGTTCTAATTTTTTTTTAAATATGATTATATGTCTTCTTACTCATACTGATTATCGTGGTTTCGGATGTGACAGGGTTTAAAGAACACTCTGTATAGTTGATAAGATTAGGATAGGGACTCTGATATGGTTTGGTCTCGTTGAACAAATGACAGATAATAAGGCGAAAATGAACTGTGATGTAGGACGAGAAGTACCAAGGAAGATGTGGCACGATAAGATAAACCAAAATTTTATGGCTGGTCATGTCAAAAGCAGAAGAGAACGTCTGACAAGATGTATGAATGTGGAAGAAATTTAGTATGTATGTAAAGAGACGTGTGTGGTGGTCCATCCTCTATGCCTACCCCTACGGGAAATGGCGTGATGGTAATAGTAGAAGTAGGAGTAACACAAACGCACAAATCTGACTTTGAATCTTGATAAATTGAATTATTAAATTATACTAGCGGCGACGTCCGAAGGCACTTTTGATGTTTGCATACTTGTGATATACCGTAAATTGCGATTATGAAGAGTAGGGAACAAATTAATACCGTACTTTATTTTTTGGGACCGCAATGGTGGCGTGTCGTCGGAGCATTATTTATCGATTACTTCACTATCGAGCGACAATTCCGACATTATAATGAATATCAAATCATATTGCTTATTAATCTGAACTATTCGTAAATACAAAAATTCATTTATTTTCACTCTCTTAATATCGAAAATTGAAAGAAAATAAATGCCACAACTAAAACCCTAACTAAACAACCAGACAAAACTAAACAAAAGACTCAGACAACCTTTACAAGAGATGTTAAAAATAATATTATCAACAGTAGAATGTGTAGTTTAAAAGTAAAAATATTTTGTTAAATGTTTGTAACCCGTAAGTGTTTATCAATGAAAAATTAAAATTAAAATTTAAATTTAAAAAAAAACGTAACTTGTCAAAAATGACAATATTTATAGCCGCTGGTATGGAAAAACTTATTTTCTTAAATAAAATTTTGTGGATTATAGTTAATTTTCACAACAAAAGATCAAAGGAAAAATACATAAATTGTATGCTTTTGGAAACTGATTCAACGTTAACGTTGTCGGCTTCGTGGTGAAGTGGTCAGCGCGATTGCCTGCCATGCAAGAGGTCGTGGGTTCGATTCCCTACGCGGTTGACGTGTATTATTTTTTTAAAAAGGTGTTTGTACACTGGATATTTCAGTCCCTGGACTGGTACCTGATGCGTAAGACTTATCAACTTACCATCGTAAAAGGAAATGATGATGATGATTTTACTTTTAATTGATTTGCTTATCTAAAAAGGTTTTAAAAACTGAATATCAATCTTATTTTTAAAACATAATTATGCTCTATGATTGTAAGTACATATTACCGTCAAATGTCATCAATTATATGCACGAAGTATGTTTATTTCGCGTTTTAGTGGGTTTCATTATATATCTGTTCATGTATGTATTTTTTAAAATCAAAGTAAATAAAACATATTAAAAAAGCATTACTACGCCTCCGTGGTGTAGTGGTCAAGACACTGGACTCACACACGTGAGAACACCAAAATTAAAATGCGATTTTTTTCAAGTTAGGGTGTTCTGAGATGTAATTCACCACTGTTATTGGGCTTCCTGGCCTGTTGTAGTGCAAATTTTTTTGTTTTTTTAGTAAAATATTATTTCAAAATGAGTGAAAAAATAGCCTCTTTTTTATGTTTGGTATCAACTTGAGGCATTTACAAGGCTTATGGCATGTTATTGGCCGGTGAAAGTGGCTATTTTAAACACATTTTGCTTATGTTTGAACATTAAAAATTCTGCAATTCTTCCACCTGTTGATTTTAGTGAAATAAAAGAACCAAAACCTTTATTGTTACAAAAAGATTTATCTGATTAAAATATTTCGAATACCAAGCAACGCCTGAAAACTGCTTTTAATGCTTAGATTTCCATATTTTCTTGTATTAAATGCTCTACATCTCTGTTGTAATGTGTTGATTTTAACAGCTCTTTAGGAAGAAAAATCCAGTATTTTGTCTACAAAAATTTTGACGAAATTAAAATATCGTAACTTAACCTTTTAAATTTTATGAACCGGAGGAAATTCTTGTTTATTTTGAATAATAAAAGTTGGCAACAAAATGTTTTTTAAAAGGGACTTATATTTTAATTTTGCATATATCTGTAGCGATTTGGATACACTTAAGCGGATTATTTTGAAGGAGAAAAAATTACGGAGCAACGCATCGTCATTAACTTTAATATGCATTGATGAGGCTCTAGCTAACATAAAAGTATCTCACATTACGTTAATTCAAATCTCACGAATATGAAGAGCACTACACTTTTAATTGGCCAATCAACGGTCTTCACACGTACTGGACAATTTATTATAATCCTCTGCCGTATGTCCGCAAGATCAATTTTAAGAGGGCAGTCCCTTTGCAAGGAATCACACATTTAAAAAACTCTGATAACGAGTGTTTTTATTTTAAATTAAATCTATTAAACAAAAAAAATATTGGTCCGGAAAGTATTATAAAAAACATTGATTGTAATTTGTCAAAAAGGCGATTAAATGTGCATTTTTAAAAATGAACATTCTAAATAATTTATTTTAATTCATGAATTTTTAGTTTTTTATCAATTGAAAATGGTATTATATGATATCAATAAACACGTGCAAAGAAATTTTTTTTTTTATTGATTGGTGTGAAATTTTTTATTTTTTTCTTGAAACTTTCATTTCATACCCATTTACACTGCACAAAAAAATAATGACTAAAAAGAGTTGTTAATAAATAAATAATGGTTCATGAATAGAATCTAGATTACATGTCCTACAGCTATAGAACAAATAGACAGATGAAATTCTAGACCCTGTTTGGTTGAAGTTTAGAGATAGAAATAATAAACATATAACGTAACTTAGTTGATATCGAAAAAGTCTTGCAGCTACAAAGCGCATGGACAAGAAAACGTTTTCGGGTGGTTTGTAGAATATTTTTTGCCTAAAGAGCTGAAATGCACTCAACCCATTAAAAAATATTTTTTATACCGAAATGAAAATTTTAAAAAATGAAAAAAACAAATGAAAAGCCACAGAGCACAAAGTGTGATAAAAGTTTAAAAATGATTGCAGTTTTATGAAATATTCACTGCCCTCTTAAATATTCATATATACACATTGTTTTCCGTATTTCGGCTTCAATTTGAGCTTTAACAAATAAGCTTTTAACTGGTCCCATAAATCTCCGTATATTTATTTTTTGCTTTTGGTCTTTTGGAAGTAATCTACGGTACCTTTATTTTGACCGTCCGTGTACAGTCAGTGTATCTTTTACATTCTGATTTATACCTCATTCTAAGGTATACATTATCAGCTTTTAATTAATTCGTAAAACATGAAATCCTACACAGAAATGTCTTTCCAACTCTAATAAATAACAAAAGAACAAAATTAAGAAATTAAGATGTTAGCCGGATTTGAACTACGGTAAATCAGGTGACTTGAAGTATTACTGTAATTCGATATTACAAAACAATCTTTTATAAATAATACATTAAAATCCCACTAAGGAATAAGGTAGATAGATACTGAGAGGATTGATTTATTAGAAGACGATTAGAAGCATTACCATGTTTAGACTTTTCAAAGTCTGATTTCGTAGGATAAACGTTTAGATCAATATTTGTATAGTGAAGAACCATAAAATAGGATTTCGCTTTAATTAACATTTTAAATCTCATAAGATGTTAACGTAAATTGTCTGCGTTTTTCTTAATTTCCAAAAATAAGCACCAAAAGCATGCAGTTCAGTTTGTAAAAGAGAACCAAAATCCTAGACGAGTTTTTTTTTAAACTCGATAACTGCCCTAAGGTAAAAATCCCGAATGAAGAAGTCCACCTTATTGTGCAGTAGTTGGTGAGTTTGTTTACCATTCTTGAGGTCCCGGGTTCAATGTCTGGCAGGGTAGAAGTAAAATATTTTTCAAAAATATATGCGAAACAGTGCCCTACGCATCACTGGGTGCTGAAAAGGGAATGATGGTAACATGGTATTTATCGTTTAAAAAAAATACTTGCGTTCTTATGAATTACCCAAATATTTTGATTTATGGGACATTTTCAACGAGTTGTAAATAACTCACTATAAGAAAATGGTCATCATGCTGGAGTAGAATGGGGTTGAATGTCAAACCTCTAATCCACGAATCTGCAACACTAGACCACAACCCAATGTTACTTGTTTAATGTTTTCAAGTGTTCAGGCACGTCTTTTACTAGGGCCCGAAAAACTCTATTTTTTCGCTACAAAATGAATGACCAGAATCTGACACGAACATCGAATGTTAAGGATCTGGGCGTTAGATTTGTAAGCACCCTGACATTTCATGAACACATAGAGACAATCAGTGATAATGCATTGAAGATGTTAGGATTTGTTCTGCGTACTGCCAGGGTTTTTGAAAATACCCGCATACTGAGAACTCTTTACAACTCCTAAGTAGACTCGAGAGTGGCTCAATGATTTGGGGGCCGCATGAACTGAAGTACTCTCTTATGATACAGAAAATCCAAAAGAAGTTTCTGAGATATCTCCACATTAGAGAGCGCGAGTATTATCCTTGGCTCTACCCGACCGAGTTTCTCCTGGGTATGCTTGGCTACAACAGTTTAGCGACTAGAAAGAATGTGTATTTGACTACACATTTTTTTAGATTGTTGCGCGGTGTGATCGATAATACTGAAATTATGATGAGCATTGGTTTGTGTGTTCCCGATAATTACCTAAGACAGCGTTAGCATAGATTGTTTCATATTCCGATATACAGGACCAACCTGCCGTTAGTTATGCCTGTTGAAAGGGCTACCGCTATGCTGAACAACATCGTTCTGGATATTGATTTGTTCCATATATTCGAAGGAGTTTTCTGGAGCAGGATTCTCCTACTACTTTGACATGAGTCTCTTTCATGTATTTTTTTTTATTAATAATATATACGTTTTGAATATACGTTTGTAATGTACGTGTTATATTAAAAAAAAAAATTATTTGAATTGTGAGTGCTGTAAAAATCAATTTGGATATGTAAATAGTTATCATCTGTCTGTGGTGTTAAAGACATGATGGTGGGGAAGAAGCAGAGGGCGCTTTTGGAGGGACCGCGTGGATCCCTCAAAAGGTAGGAGACTTGCAAAAATTGCTGACTGAAAACCCAAGCAGCAGGACCCACCACCACAAATAGGTCACACGACCTTAACTAAGAAGAAGAAGAAGAAGAGGAAATAAACACGCCTATGATGAATGTCTATATTGTGTAAATCATTTCTCTTGTGCCATAATCCAGGGAGAAAAAACGGGATTACGTTTGTATGAAAAAAAGTCAGATCACGTTTCATCTTAAGATTTATTTATTTATTAACGGACATTGTCCATGTTTACAATTTATAGGGTTTAAATATTACAATTAAAGAAAAGTTTAAAACGTAAAAAAAAAAAAGAAGCATTGACGAACATAAGGGTCATCAAGACAAGATCTGGACTATTTATTTAGTGCTCGTTTAAATCGTTGTAAACTCAAACCAAAAAAATCCTGATATTGTCTTCAGTTAACAATACAACAAAGACGAGTCATTGGAGAATTAAGGCCATAGTTTGTTCTATGCTGATCAATAAACAGTACTTCATTGTTTCTCAATCTACGATTCGTAATATTGAATTTTACTTGTTCCAGTAATGATGGCTCATCGATTATACCATTTTTCAGTATGCCAAACATATGTATGGAGTCAATATTTGTTCTCCGTTTTTGTAGATTAGAAATTTATTTATTTATTTAGATGTGAGTTATTGACGAAAATATTCAATAAGGTATTAATTTTTAGCATTGTTGAAAGCAAGTTATTTGTTTATAAAAACTAACGAAACTTGATCTTCCATCACTTAAACAAAATGCTTTCATTTAAGGTAATTTGTTGGTCGTAAAAACGTTATTATTTCAGGTTATTAAAAGAACGTCATTAAAATCGATAATATTACCTGAAATAATGAGACATGTTTGTAATATTTCATACCGAAGTATTCTCATCAATGTATCAATCTTCATATATTTTGTGAACGGTCTAAGCAGGTACGAGCTCGAGGTTTAGCTCACCCACGTGTAAAAGAAAGACGCCTAAATGTTCCAATTAATAAAAGAGGCTATTTATCTTATTATTTAAATGGCGTCAGCAGGTATATTTTAAACGCACTTATATTAAAATCTAAATTTTCAAATTGTTAATATAGTCCAACCTACTTGTAGCTTTTAACCTTTTGCATCTAGTGTACATAAAAAATGCAACCTAACTGGTGACAGGTCTATGCAAAACTGATCCTTAGGAGTATTTTTTTAACCAATAACTTCTAAATAACCGAAATTACTAAACCACCCGAATATGTACCGAATTCGATGTGTTGCATAAAATGAATTCTCATTTAAGGGATGAGTTATTTTACTACCCAACAAATTTGTACAATCAGGGAGCAGAACGGAAGCAGGTAAAGTTTTTTTTTTTCTTCATGTCAAAATTAAAATAGGTTTTACTCATCTTGATAAAAAGAAAAATATTTCCAATATTTTAAGCTCTCCAAATATTTGAAGACAAAATGAAGTAATTAAACAAACTATAAAAAAATTAAAATTGTTTTAAGGTGTTGCGTGGTGATGATCCCTAATATGCGAAATAACTTAGTTAGTAGTACAGATATTTTCACAACAACAAATGTAGTTGCGCGAGTGGTTGGTGGAATTGAGTAGTTTGTAGCTGGATGAACCGCCAGTTGATGAAGGTCCACCTATCCGACCCATCCTGTAATCTTCCAACTTCCAATGTTTGTTTATTCTCCTTGTCTCTATGGCCATGAAAAGCTACGGTTGCTATGAGAATATTTTTTCATATCCATAGAAACCAACATCAACAATCAGGTTTAAATCTGCACAATTCGTTCTGTCAACAACCGCATTAGTCATATTTTATCTGCCCGCATCCGCACACCTTTACATTTTCTGACTGCCGCGCCACCACTTTTATATATATATTCCATATATAACTGTAGTGAAAGTGCTGTGTTTGCTGAAATAGGGAAACACTACCCAGATGTCAGGACTTGGAAATTTAGTATCTGGATTCCTGTCACTGATCCCCTTTCCTGATAATTATATTTAAAGTGCTATAGTTTGTTTGGCCGCATATTGCTCTCGTTCACATTTGCCATCATCGTGCAAACGCATTTTTTCTCACCCCGCAAAAATCAACACAGATTAATGATTTATTCAAATAATACCCACGCAAATGTAAGTCGCCACCCCAAAAGGTTTTAGCTCTTTTACTTCATTAAAATCAACAAATAGATGAATTGAATAAATATGGATTTTAAAACAAAGTCAAATTTGTGAATGTTACGCAATATGTAACGTAATGTAAAGTGGCCACTAAAACCAGATAAAAACAGGACATAAGCCCTGTTAATGCCTAGTCTTCTATATTTGCTTCTCCAAAACATTCTTTATTTCTGTTGTAATTTGATTATCAAAATATTTCATTTTTACTAACAAGAACAAGAAATAACGTTTTTCAATATTATTTTGCTTTCTTTTGACCATTACACTCCATCTCTCATCTAAAAATTTAATGTCAGAAAATAAAAGTAATAATTACACCTTCAATTTTTTTTTTAAAGATACGACCTTTTTATTGATTAACAAATAAACAAATTTTAATATTTTTTCATTATAGTCTCAAGTTTAAAAGGGTTAAATAAACTAATTTGTTTGTGATTGTGCATTTGGCCATGATTATAAATAGTGATTCATTGAAATGAAACAAGCTTTAGTTAAGACGTTAAATTAAAGTTATGGTCCATAAAGCATTTTAAAAGATCATAAATAGTTCGGATAGATCACATTATTTATTATTATAATTAACACAACCTTCGTCAAAACTGTACAAATCAAGTATTTTAGTAGCTATTCTTCTTTTAATTACCACAATACAAATGTATTATTTATGTGTTTCATGGTATTAAGGGCACTACTTACATATCGATCTGTGAAGGTACTCGTATCTTATTAGGATAAGACGCAGTGTGGCGTAACATGTTCAACTCTACCGTAATTTGATCCTTTTTTCCAGCACAGTTATGATCATCATGGTCTAGACAGTCCTAGGCGGGCTTTGGCTGAATCCACCAGTCTCCTTCATTCTTGCCGGCCTGATGTCTTTCCTTTCCAGTTCCTCACTTCCAACATTATCGTATCTGCACGGATGCAGTCCATCTATCGCATTTTCGGCCTGCATGGTCTTCGTAGTACTTGTGGCACAGAGAAAATTGGGTGTTTTAGGGAGTTTTTGTCGTATATTTTAATTATATGGCCTGCCCACCTCAAGCGCCTCATCTTGATGGAGTTAATAACATTGGACGCTCCGTAAATTTCATAAAGCTCTTTTAACTCCCAATTGTACCAACGGCGCCAATATTTGTTTTCTCTCACAGGGCCATAGACAACTCTAATTCTTTTTTCGAAAGCTGCAATGGTTTCCTCAATATATTTGTCAAAACTCAGGTTTCGGAGGCATATTTCAGGCTTGGTTTGGTCAAAGTTTTGTGAAGTATTATTTTAGGTTTTTTTTTCGTACTATTTTGGACCGTTATTGTTTCTGAGGCGCAAAGTAGCAACGGTATGCTGCTATTATTCTCCTCCTGATATTTTCCTGTGTGTTGTTATCACTGGTGACTGTAGAACCTTAGTATGTTTACAACTTAATCACTTCGAATTTATTAGCACAGTACAGTATTTGCCAGAAATCAAACCTTCGTTCATAGGTGAATGCGAACCAAAATTTATCATCACAGATTTGTCTTTTTCAAGATTTTTACCTGAGAGTACCCGTTGAGCCGAAAACACATTTTATCCAGGGTTCATATTCTAATTTGCAGACAAAATTATGTTTTTTATCTGTTTGGATACAACATCATTAGGTTTAATATACATTTATGAACAAACACTCTCCCAGAAAATTTTAATTATTTAACAAAAAAGTAGATCTGAAAAAACATATTGATACAAATACCGATTATTTTTTATTTCAGATAATACACCTAAGTTACCGTTATTGAATGTAAATATTTTTACAAAACCTATTTTTTAAAATGCGAAAAAAAGCGATTTGTGTTAGCTAAAAGCAGACTGTAGCGAAAAATGAATTTCATTCAGTTTTGTAAAATTTTGGAAAGATTTGAAAAAAGAAAAGGAACAATGATATGGACCTACCTTTGAAACGATGAGAATGTTTTTTAATTTTTGGCACTTAGTGATGAAATTCACTATGAATTATGCAACGAGTTATGATAACTTTTACAACGACGCGCGACGAATACGAGAAATTTTATGCAATCTTATATTATGTCAAAATGTTTTTTTTCTTTTGCTCTAAATCTAAATCTTCTAGTTTTAATATAAGGTACGTACCATAAGAATGAATCGAGGGAAGTAGAAAAAAGAAAGGTAATAAGCCTGAAATAATATCGATAAATGATGTAATTTACTAAATAGTTAGCTCACTTAGAGTGGTAGTAATGTGTAAAATATACATAATTATTATGTTTTTTTGTTTTTATTTTATTTTGATTTATTTAAGTCTAAATAAAAAAAAAATTAAAAGTGAACTGTTATCATTATAAATGAGAGTTAAATCATTATGGAAGTCGGTATTGTCTGCGTGGTAGTAGATTTAAACGATTAAGGACACTTCATAATATTAATAAAAAATTGATATGATTGATATATTGGTATGTTAACAATACAAACAGCCATGTAAAAAATATCTTCTTAAGAAGAGATCTCGTATAAATCTATTATTTAGTTGAAGTAAACAGTAACCCACTCATCAGTTTAACCTTGAATCTATCTAAGTCATCCGACGTCATGCAAGAAAAGCGTTTGTGATTTATGTAAAATGGAAAATATTGTAGAATTTACATTACATGGTTCATGTTTGTTTACTAGGCTCGTATTGTAATGCATATAATTAAATTGCAATATAATTTAATTAGTGCTGCGTTGAATCAAATCATAATCATTAAAAAACCGTAAGTAAATAAAAGTTAATTTGCATACTTCAACATCAACCATTTTTTGCCTACGTTCGTTTTTGCCCGAATGAAAAACGTAACAAAAGAAATGGCATTATTTTTTACCTAGGAGTACCTAGGTACTTGAGAAATAAATGTTCATAAAAAAATAGCTAAATTAATGATTAAGTATTTTTTACAATACTAAATTTATTTATTCATTTCTCGTTTCACACGAACAATTTTTAAAAAAAAAATAAAAATAAACATTTGAGTTCCTGGGATTTACACAAATATTTCAATTTTGTTGGCCATTTTCAACGAGTTGTAAATAACTTACTATTAAAAAATAAGAATCAAGTTGTGGTAGAGCGGGGTGCGAAACTCGGACCTTTGATCCGTGAGTCCACGATACTAACCACAGGACCACAAGCCGATTTTATTTATTTTATTTTATTATTTTATTTTTTACACTGTAATATTTCTCTGTACCTGGACTGAAACCGGAAGCGTACGACTTATCACCTTACCTTCGTTTGAGAGATGATCGAGATATGCTGCATTTACTTTTACAACACGGTAACTTATGCATCTAGGTTTGCTATGAACGATCATGTGCTCATAAATACAGTTAAACTGAGCTTTATTTGATTCCCATGGTTTTCGAATCATCGAAAACTTTATGGTGTCAGCTCATTATTGTATTATTTACATTATTTATTTACTTAACATTATTTACTTGTAAAATTTACTCATAAAAAAAACATAAATTCTACAAAAAATAACATTTTGGCCTTTTGCACAGAATCAAATTTTATCAGCGTAATAAATTATAGTAACAATAAAATTGACAATAAACGAACGCGTAATGAGCAACCTGTGATTAATTTAAGTATCAAATGACAATTTACGTGTAATTTGTTCATGACGGAACAAATAAATACTTTGAACTTCGAAAGAAAAGAGAGGATGTTATACAGTTTATCATTTCAATAAGAAGAGTTTTCACAGTCATATAAGTGTAAAGTACAGGCATAAACTGTTTATCATCTGTAAGATGTGTAAACTTATTTGCATATTGAATATTTAACCTACATTTGTGATGTTTTTTTTTGCGACTGGAATTTTAGAGAAGTATGAAATTCTTAGGAAACATAAGTAGATACGCTTTGAAAAGTACATTTTTCAACGTCTTAAATTTTTTCCATGATCGAAATAACAGCTTAATATGTGGATTAAATAAATAATAATTGGGCATTAAACCTTTTGCGACAATTGCGAAAATTCAAATGGAGATTCGCATAAAACAAAATATTTAAATCACGTCAAATTTTCAATAAATAAATTAGGCTAATTTGTAAAGTAATAATTGCAATTTATACGTATTTAATTATATTTGAGGTATTAACTGGTATTTGTAACTCTAACTGCGTCTCGACGGATGAAGAATACAGTTTTGTGTTTGAAATAAAAACCGAACCCCAGAATCTTCGCAGGTAAAAATCTAGAATAAGGAAATGGAGTAGAAATAAGTTCTCGTAGTGTGCTTGTTGGCGCATTTCCCAACCATGCTTGAGATCCTGGGTTCGATTTCTGGCAGGGCGGACGTGAAACATTTCATTTATTTTAAAGGTAGTTAAAAAAATGAATATGTAATTGTCACCTTTTACTACAAACAACAAAATTTTCACATACGCTGCAATTGGAGAACTAATGCAGTGCTCTAGGTACCACTGGGCGTTAGTAAGTAAATAATTATGATTACAGAAGGCCTCATAAAGATTAAATATAGTTTAAACTGAGATTGTAAATATTTCGATATTAACTTTTTAAATTTTTAAAAATATTTTAGCTCTTAAAAACTTTTTTTAGCAACATGACTAATCTAGAATGTCGTATCACATACATAAATTAATATTTTTATGTATTTCTAATAATGTTAAGGATGTAAAAAAACTATCTCAATAAATCTTCCTTGTTAAGTTTTTGACGTCTTTACTTGATAAAAAATATCAGTCAGTTTTACGAACTATAAGAATAAAATTGAATAATATCTATTCAAAATTTTATGAATTTGTCCCAAAAAAATACATCTTTTATCTAATCTTTTATTTCGTCTTCAAGCTTTAGCGTATCTATAAAGTTTTGTAGCTGTCACATCAAAATTAAAGGTCAAGTCATAAAATAGTATAAATAATTAGCAAGATAACACAAAAACGATTATAAAATACTTTTATAAGCCGGAATTTATGTCCGATACATTCGGTTACTAGATTATTTTTCAATAAGGTCACACACTTCATTTTAAAATATGCTTTTGAAACAGCTATAATTTTGAAATAAAGATGGATTATAAAATTTTAAAAAATGCAACGCGGAAGAGAACTTGACGCTTTGGAATCAAAAACCTGTTTTTATTTCGCTTTCGATCGATTGTGATTTATTAGAAAATCATTGAGCCTAATCCGTAATCCCCAGAAATTATTAAAATATAGTCTTCAAATTGATAAATAATTGACATTGAAAAATAACAAAAGCGTGATAATATGATCTGACAAAAAATATTCGCGTTCAGTTTTATTTCTTCAAAATCATGCCGGGAAAGTAAGGTTTAATTAAGTTAAATAACATAAAATAAGACCAATTATATTAAGAACACATTATATTTAATACAAGTCTATCTTGCTCTTTCTTATATTAAATAGAAGTGTTAAAATGAGAAGGATAGTGGTTTGATGCGATTACTTTTAATGCGATCACCTTCGTGGGAAAATAGTCATTAGGTGCAGAATGGCCAAGGGCGATACTTAAATCTGATATTATATTACTTAAGTTGTGATTTTCACAGTTATTTGATTTTTAAACGTATCAATTTGTTTATTTAGTAGCTTATATCTGCTTTTGTTTGTGCCGCAAATCTGGCAGAAGGTACTTTGAATAAATTTGGTTATTTAAAGAAGTAAAGTGCTTTTTTAGGTAAGGCCACCTTTAATTAAAGATATTTTAAATCCGAAACCAGGTATCATCATGATTTTATTTATTTAATTTCATGATTTTATTAATGTATTCAGATATTTTGAACATAACAGAAAAAAACCAAATTCATTCAAAATACAATAATAAATCACAATAATAAATACAATAAAAAATCGTGTTATTAAAATAATATAACAAAGTGTAAAAAGAAAAATTCAAAGTGAGAAAGTGCTCTCCTAAGGGAAAGCCCACTGTCGTGAAATATGTCGACATCCAAGGTGATGCGATTAAGTAGCAAGATTGCTCTACCAACCGGCATACCATTGGCAGGTTGGTTCTGCATCGCGGTAGGTAAAACAATCGATGCTGTCTTTGTCGAAGATAGTTATCAGGTACGAACAGACCTACATCCGTCAGAATTTATAAGTAATGTATACGATCACCGATCACCTGGAAGAAGTGAACACCCAAATGAAAGTCCCTCCACCTCCATAATCACTAAAAGCCTAGCATCCCCAGTAAAAAGTCGGTTGGGAAAGGCCAAGGATAATATTCACACTCTTTTAGGCACAGATATCATCATCATTGTCGTACTAGTAGGAAACCAAACAAAATCTTGTGTTATATGCTAGTGAATTTTATAGAGAAATGATTTCTTTGGATACTGGCAAAAGCACATTTGATATGTAACTAAGTTTTACTTTTAAAAGTAGCCATTGAGTCAAAAACGCATGTCTCGAATTCTGGTTCTATATCACATCTGCTCGGATAGAAAATAATAAAAAAAATAACACGAAAATAACCTAAGTTAGAAAATATTGAATCATTCATTTTGAATCAGCATTCACTTTGAAACAAATAATAATTATCAAATTAAAAATTAATTATCCCTATCACCGATAAATTTATTGAGTATTTAAAAATAAATGTTGCCCAAGACATAAGACACTTAAGGTATGGTATAAAGTATATTTTTTATTTAATTCGCTTTTTGTAACATTGATATAAAAAGACGAAATGTCGGAGCGCTAGACGGAAAATATGTTCACAATTATTTTGAAATTAAATACGATATTTTCGCCATAATAAGCCTTAAATACATCGCGTGATGACAGAATTATTTCAGAAACGATGAAATATTAGAGTAGGAGTCACTGAGATCTAAACATTTTGACCGTGTGCGGTGGTCCTAAGACGGATGCAGGTCTTAGCAGTTTCCACAGATTTTAAAACATTATTTACCAACATTTTTTATTAACAATTTAAAAAGGTATTTTCAAAATCTTCATCATATCCCTGTACACACAAAGTGCTGCATAAAGCATTGCATGGGTTCTCCAATCGCAGCGGAACAAGATATTTTTCAATAGCAACATTTCACGTCTATCCTGACAGAAATCGAACCTAGGACCTCAATCGTGGGTGGCAAACACGTCAATCACTACATTACGAAGTAGACTTATATCTTTTTGATTTTCATCTTCGGGGTTTTTATCTGAGAGTATCAGATGAGTCGATAATACTCATTAAGGGTTTTGGTTATATTTCGCGTATAGAACTATAGTTATCACCCATCAGAACACAGTTAAGAGGTTTTTAAATTGATTTAATTACGTTAACTTAGTTAAAATTTACAGATTTTTATCACAGTTCAATTGCTCCGTGTACAACCAACAACTCTTTTCCTGCATTTTTTTTATTGTAAAACTTTAAATAGTATACCCATAAGATACATTACACAATATATATATTAGCGTTCTTATAATTTACTCAAACAATTCAATTTTGGTGGCCACTTTCAACGAGTTGTAAATAACTTACTTATAGAAAATAAAAAACCAGGTTGAGATAAAGTGAGGTTCAAACCTCGGAACTCTGATCTGTAAGTCCGCGACACTAGCCGTGGGACCATAACCCGATTCTATATCTTGCTTCGTTATAATGATGAAATGTATTTCTTTTATTGGTTAGAAGCAACTGCTATAGTAACTTTAAAGTTGCCATGTCCTTACGCACTTTGTTTAAACAATATTTAATAAATGCTTTATTAAGCCGTCATCTTATCTTGTATTTTTTAGAAGGTGAAAAATAATAATGATTTATTTTGTTGACGCATTTTTAATACTTTTATCTTACAAGACTGGATTTATGTCTTGTAAGGTATGTTTAAAAAAGCATTTCTACCAAGAAAATAGTAAAAAAATGAATCTATCTCTTCTTAAGATTTTTTACATTTCGTCTAGTTTAAGAAACACAGTAACGGACCCACGCGGACAAGTACTAATAGTTTGTGTGTGACCAATTATTAAATAAGAATTTTGATGTGACCAATCGGAGATGACCAAGATGAAAGTTAATGAAATTTTCATTAGATATAGTTTCTAAGATTTATGTTTGTATGCACAGGAAAACAACACCCATAAAATATTTTCGTAAATATATATTTTTTTAAATGTGAAAACTCTTAAATTATTTAAATTTATTCGTATTTTACGAGGACAACTGCAGAGAAAATAAATAAATATTATTGCAATCAAAGTGAAGTACTTTTTTCTAAGTGAAAAAAAAATTGACCAATATATTAATTATATAAGATTTAAAAAAAATGGAAAAATTAAAATAATCAAAATAATGGTTAAAATTTATAATTCATTGTTTCAGCATTTACTCTCTTTAATATGATATTTTGTTTTAAAAAAAATATTACAGTACTTATTTATCTAAATATTTCAATTTTCATGGCCATTTTTAACGAGTTGTAAATAACTCACTATTAGAAAATGGAAATCAAGTTAAGGTAGAGTAGAGTTCGAACTTTAAACTTCTATTACATAATTCCTCAACACTAGCCACGGGACTACAACCTGATTTATTTTTAATAATATATTACAAAAAAAACATTTTGCATTTCTACGCAACACAAGAGTTTTATATTAGTTAGCAGAAAAGTAATACTGTCTGTATTTAAACCTCATGATTAGGGTTGCCATTTGTCCCGATATATTACGACTGCAACCGTTATTGAGCTCTCTATCCTGACGTCCAGATGAATCCTATAATGTCCCGATTTATACCTAAATTATGCAGCAACGCTGTTAACTAACAGAAAATCTTCCACGGACGTATTGACAACGAAATAGTGGAATATGTGGCAAAAGCTTCAAGTAATTTATGTATCTAAAGAATTTCATGGAGGCTGTTGTAACAAAAATAACAAAACAATTAGTTATACTCGTTAGATAATAACTCAATCTGCGTCCGGGTGGATCATTGTTCCTAGACCTGCAACAAAAGGGTAAGACTGATCACCTTACCTTCGATGTAACAAAACGATCCATATACTCTGCAATTAGAATTGCAATGCGGTGCGCTATGCACCACTAGGATACACGGATAGAAGAATTATGTTGATCATGATTTAGGGTTGTGAGTTTTCGTACGTAATTTTCAAATGCATATGTATGGAAAAGATCATACATGATTAGAAAAATTATAAATATTTCGAAAAATACTGCAATAAATTCTAGAGGAGTCAAAAGAAGGCTTAAATATGATAGGTAGGAACATAAGCTTGAAATAAAAATAAATAAACATGAAAGTACTTGAAACCACGACCTATCATTGACTGGTTTAAACATGAATATTCAAACAGAGGCAAAATGGTGAATGTTACACATTGCGTAAAATTGCAACTTAAGCTATCCAATGACAGATTATGGGCCTTGTGAATACCTAGAGATCAATATTTCCTTCTATGAAATGTTTTTTATCTCTGTTGTTATTTATTAATCCATAGTAAATTAAATAATTCAAAGTAAATTTGAATATTTTTTTTGAACCCGTGTAAAAACTACATTCTATTTTAATTGGTTTTCATCATCATTATCATCATTCATCATTGGTACACCAATCATAGCGTATCTTGATCATTTTTTTTTACATAAAGTGATCAGTCTCACGCTAAGGACTATGAAATATTCTAGTGTAAAAACACCCTTTTAAATAATATTTCATATCAACCATATTGGGAATCGAACCCGAGACCTCTTGCATGGTAGGCTAATGCGCTGACCATAACAGCACGAGGCCGACTAATTGGTTTTAATGTTTTATTATTTGACTTTTTCTTTTTATATCCTTTAAGTTTTTTTTTTCATGTACTCGATTTTTCAAAATAACTTTTACAGTGTAAGTCACTCTCCAAGCATAAGAGCTAGTCTCTTTATTTGAAGAGTTAATTTTATAACATTTACTAGATGTACAAAGTTAGATGTGTAATATAATAAAAAAACATCTATTATTTATGAAATATATAGATTAATAAAAGAAATTGAAAATAACCCCCCTTAGGGTGAAATGGAGTCTTTTATCTACAAACATTTGGATAAACTGGAAATATTGTATGTTATGGAACATTAACTAAAGCTGTATGCATAACAATATCCGTTTTACTACCAATAATAATACTTCTCAGCGAAGGTTTGCAGTACTGTAATGCACTTATGCGAACGCTTACTATAGCACATTATACACATTCAAGGGCACGATGACGCCAATTTATTATGGCAGATCTACCAATCACCTTTGTTGGCACAATACCTCAACAATTATTAATATATTTTATCTTATTATGTGAGAATTGCGCTAATGGTTATGCTGTTGGCCGAAAATTGGCGGTTACAATTATTATTCAATTACCTGAATTAAATTGCAAAAAAACTGGTAAGTATATTTGGAAACAAAAACGTCACATGTCCTGTGTAAAAATAATCAAACTAATTGATAAATGATTATAAAAATCAATTTCATTACTTCGATAAATTTTATTACATATAAAGTTTTAGTTTTATATATATAGTTTTTCCATATTAAAGAACAATGTACAGTGCTTTCGAATGTTTAATAGACGTTACTAATGGCAAAATGCCTGTCAGTTGACCAAGTGAACATATAGTTTTTATTTGTAAAAGTACAACAATTTGATTATATTATTTGAAAAATTTATGTCACGTACATTTTTTTATATTTTTAAAAATAGTTTTGAATTAGCTGTGAGTTAAGGTAATGTTACTCTGTTCTCGTGTGTTGTGTTGAGGTCTGGTCTGTCGTGATCGCGAGTTGCATTGGTTACATTGGTGTGTCGTGTTGTGAAGTAGTAAAGTGTGTTGAGAGCTCTTATGTCGTTTTTATTGATCATTCATCGTATTTACTTAGCTTGCTTAAAGTAGCTGTGAACAGTGACTCAATGCTTTAAGAAAACGTCTCTAGAAACAGATTGTTGTGGTGTGTTGTGACGCGCCATAACCCCCCTCCATCTCTCTGGCGCAGACTTTAAAATCGTTGCGCGCTACAACAGACCACGCTAGAGCAGTGTAATTCTAACCATATAAAATACATGGAAATGGTACGCTCTAGACAGCTCCCCAACACACCATTCCACAACACGATACAAAAATGTAACCACGTTTTTAAGTATGCGCCTCGTTTAGATAGTGTTAAGCGTGGTGCGTTACAATACTTTAATTATCGTATTGATTACCGAATGAGTAATTACGAAATTTTTTAATTGATTATTTCAATATTTAACAATTTCGAAAAGAAAGTATCTGTTTTTATGATTAACTTAAATATTTTGTTTCATTAATAATTTTTTTTAGACGCAAATAAATGTGTTGGAAAATAGTAAACAAGTTCTGGTAGAGCGGGATTCGAATCTCGGACCTCCTGATCCGTAGTTCGCGACACTACCCACGGGACCATAACACGTCTTATTTAAATATTTATGTTTCATATTTATGAATTCATTACCATAAGAGCTCAAAATGTTTATTTACACTGAACATCCAGGCAAATATAGTTTCTACTAGATACACCCATCTCAGGGAAAACATTGTATAATCAATAAGGTAAATATACACATAATTAAATTGTATATTTGTGCTCTTAATATCGATAATTGGATTAAATGAACTTTCATATAGATAATTTGGATTTTTAATAAGACTTTAACATTGCTACAGGATTCGTTTATGTTTTATTGGATTTAAACCAAGGTATCTGCTTTATTGTTTACCCCAGAATACAATTGTAAATGCGAAAATATCTTAACGAGGTAACCTTCAGAACGATTCCGATTACAATCACAAAATAGGCCAAAATGTTACCAAGGTATTGTGCAGGTATTAAATTATAAAATAATATTTTACTGTGTTTAATAGAATAACCTTTTGTATGGTTATATCCCACGCTTATTTGACAAAGGCAATATTTGAGCACAAGCTAGTTTTTACGTCTCTGGCGGACAGTGTAAATAATAATGATTCCGAAAACACGACAAATTGACCAAGTGTTTGAAATACTTAGCCGTAATTTCGGACGAGGTCGACCAATGTCGCCAAATCATTTTTGTTGGTAAGCATCAACTCCGGCTCATGGGAATATCTGATTTGTGATTTCTTACATTACATTGTTCCAAATAAAATTATTTTGAATGCACGCAAAAAATATGTTTTTGACAGAAAAAACTTTATTTACAATATTTCGATTAAGTCCGTATTATTGTACAAATGCTGGATTTCTCTCTAGGGAGCAAACAACTTAAGATTAACTTCTTAACGTAACGATCGAAATTAAAAAGGAGCGGCAAATTATTTTTTTAAATTCTGGTACCCATAAGTACGTCTGATTTTTTCTGTTTATGTTGGTGGTTGGCATTACACTAAAAAGTTGTTTTTTTTTAGTTAAGTGGCTAATTTCTGACCGGTTTTTTTAAGGAAGCATTCCTGTCGTCTTTCCAAATTATTTACTTATAATTTAATTTTAAATAATTGTAAATTTGCATTGTCTTACAAACAGAACATTGATGCCGATTTTCGGCACTGAGCTAAAGTGTTAAGTATTTTAAGCAAGTTTCAAGTATGTTATTTCGATGAAATTCAAGTAATTTGTTTAATAAACATATCATATTGTAAGATATGTCATGTGTTTTTTTTTCATAGAATTGTTAGTTTCATTTTAATTTAAGACTCAATGTTCTTTAAAAATACGAGTAAATGATAAATAATTTATAAAACAAACATAATGGATACAAAAAAGTAATTACCAAAAAATATAATACTGCCTTTAGTGCATATAGAAAACAAAAATAATGTCTGAAAGGGTAAAATGTATCTTAGAAAAAAAAATTGCTTTTCAAAAAATTTTGAGACATTTTAAAAGTAATATAAAACTAACGCACGTATAAACACCACACTAAATAGTATTTTCCAAGTTAAAATAAACAAAAAAAAACTGTGGATTAGATTTCTTATTAATGTAAAATTAGCTTAATTTTCAAGATGTAAATCTTAATCCACGTTTTTATTTAATTCTAGACTTACTTGACTTAACATATAGAACGATGAGATGGAAGTTAATTTTGGGTTTGAGTCCAGGCGAAGGGATTATTTTTAAATTTAAATACATTTATTATACTGAATTATTTCACCTACATACTAGGCAACGCCTGAAAATATTATTTTTTCAATTTCTATACTTCTTCATATGTATGTAGGTGAAATAATTCAATTTGATGAATCTCACCCGC
This sequence comes from Micrasema longulum, assembly GCF_059751315.1. NCBI lineage: Eukaryota > Metazoa > Arthropoda > Insecta > Trichoptera > Brachycentridae > Micrasema > Micrasema longulum. The sequence continues at coordinate 270,506 of NW_028278456.1, forward strand.
ATAAATAAAGGTTTCAGCTCTTTAACTTCACAAACATCAACAGATGAAAGAATTGAAGGAATATAGATGTTCAAATATAGGCAGAATGGTGAATGTTACACAGTGTGTAAAGTGGCCACTTAAACCAGCCATTGACAGGTCATAAGCCCTGTAGATGCTTGGACTTCTATATTACCTTCTCTCAAATGTTCTTCATCTCTGTTGTAATATGTTAATATAAACAGCTCCCCAGGGAGTTAAATCCAGTCCTTGTCTACAAAAATTTGGACAAACTCAAAATATTGTTGAACCAACAAAAACACTGATAGCATTATAACTTTCGATTATGTCTGATACAAACATATGTTTACTTAATAAGAACAAATTGTACATGAATACTTAAGGTAATAAATGAACTATACCAAATTTGTAACTTATTAAAAGTGATGAATTATTCATAAAATAATAAATGGGGTGAGAAACAGGTACAGTCTACACGCAAAATGTGTGTTCTCAGTGTATAATATTTATGTAAGATGATTTACTGTGACACGGCTTTTTAAATATTTTTCCTTTAAGCTCACCACACTCACGGAAACACGTTTCTCACGGGACAAGTACAACCTAGAAAATTGGTATTTCTATAATTTAGTCTTGTATTGCGAGAGTGCATAAAGTCACACCATCATATATGTTTATTTATGACGTAACAGTCTGTTTTAACACTTGTACTGTCAACTAACACGAAATATGTCGTCTTTGAGATGACCCGAATATGTACCATACGATATTTGGCTTAAAAACTAGAATACACGGAAAAATATGTACTACAAGCTGTAAAAAACATGACGCATGTATTTAACTTTATTTAAAAGCACTTTGATGCAAATATTTCAGTAATGATGTAACGCATAAGCTCACGAACCTTTTACGTACTAAAATAACCGTACCTACGTTTACATTATAAAGTATATTCAAAATTCATAAGCACCGGTGAATTATTTAAGCGTTTGTGATCGATACTCTTACCTTTTGATGAGCAAATGAAATATTTATTACATGTTTCTTTATGCTTAATTGAAAACCATAAATCGTTTTAAATCGAAGTCCACTTTTTTGTACGTACTACCAAAATTGAGAGGAGATAATTTAATATCTAATGTGTCTAAGTTTTTCGTGTAGACCATTAATCTCAGCGTTTTAATGTTCTATTTTCCTGCACCAAAACTACACATCTCACACTTGTGACGTCGACGGTACAATGCGACATTATCGTTGTATAATTTGAATGCATTAAAAGTGATTTGTTGATATCATTGTGTTATTCAATATATCCGCTCGAACAAATATTTTTTTAGCTTTCTATCCAACGTATGATTTGTTTACATTATCAGTATACCTTCGTTCCGTATTATTAAAGCTCACAGTCATTCATTGTTCACGAAATGAGAGGTTAATTAACGCATTGTATGCGTGACGTGTTGGAAAATATTGGAAGAGAATCAGAGATGTTCAAGATACTGTCTCACTTGGGTAATATGACAAATGCTCCTCTTGCAGACCTTGGTGATTGAGATCAATATCAACATATCCGTAGTTTGTGTAATATTTTAAAGTGAATAAAAGCCACATTTCTTTTATTGTGAGGGTATGTCAAAAACTGGCGGTTGGAATTCTTGTGCCTCGGAAAGTCAAGATTGAAGTTTACTTAAAGTTTTGCTATTTAGCACACCTTTGATTAAAAATAAATTCTGCTTTACATACACAAAATATAAGCAATGTACTGTGCTAAGATGGATATATTTTTATTTTGTCAATATTTTTTGTAGCAAATGTTTATAGACTAACTTGAACAATAAAAAATTATCACGGTTGCAAAAAAAAAAAAAAGAAATATAAGTGGACTTGGTTTTTTTCAGTATATGATAATATCTGGCATTAAAACTTGGTAAAATAATCTCAAAATTGCAAAAAATTGACTTGCCGGTTTTCCTTGTATACTCACGATTTGCTCAAACACGAAATGCATGAAAACAAAACATTCAATTGCTGCACAGATGATATTTTTTTTCAAGATTTATTAAGTTTTACTTTATAAACGTTTAATATAAACATTTATCAAGAACATATTTTTTTCAGATTATTTTGTAATTGCCAATGCCTTACAATAGCAAAGTATCACATACTAAAAATACTAATTAAAACAAATAAAACGAATTCATTATATTTTGAAAATAATATGGATATTGTGGAAAAATGTTTTTATACATTACTTTTAAGAAGAAATTATAAAAACAAAATGTATGTCACTAGAAAAACGCGACATGTTTGGCATTGATAATTGTGACGTCTAGATTTATGAGGATGTTCTATAAAAATTGAATGGTTAGGAATGAATCATGACGTATTAAAGGCGTGGCCAATGGAATGACCGTTTTTGTAGGAATTCAAAATTACAAATTTCAATATATTTTTTATGCCACTAATAAGTAGCAAAATTTATTTTTTTTCCTTTACAGTATTCTGTAGATCCTTATTACTTTAAAAATATTTTTTGTTAAAAGTGGCATTTCCCTATTATTATTAATTCTTCAAATTACTCATTGTACAATTTTCAACCCCTCTAGGTGTTCAATGAAGCCTTGTATATTTTTATATGTATGGTATTGTTTGTTGTAATATTTCCTAAATTACTTGCAACAATATTTGAACACTTCAATGCATATTTGTTAAACATTTATTTTTTTTGTGGGTTCCATTGAAAAAAAATAAAAAAGCCATATATTTTTTATTATGACAACAAATACTGAAAAAAATCAGATGGTACTTTTTTTAGATTATGACAAAATGTGTTATTTGTTAGCGCGTTTTCGTAGTAAATTAATTAAAAAAATAGATTAAAAAGAAATACGAGTAGATTTTTTTTACTGATTTTAAATAAATGTTAAACAAACTCCGTAAAAGCCTCAGATAAAACCTTGATGAATAGTGATCACAAGTTGATTTTATAGAGTTATTTGGAATGAAAAATTAAATTAATTTTATCCTCAAAGTAAAATAAAGTGTAATGTATGAAAAATAAAATATGGATATTTTTGTTTTGTTCTAATTATGTTAAGTTACAGGTTATTAATGAGAATATCTTAAATTTTTATACAAATATACACATTTTTGTACCTAAATATCGATTTTACTTTATACTGTTTTGATCTGTACCAAAGAAGATAATGTTTATATTTGCGGCCCTGTAGCTCAACCACTAATTACTATCGACGGACTTAAAAACATGCTAAGCATTTGAGCGATCACAGTGAACAATAATGAACATGCCTAAGTTATCGCAGTCATAAGTCAACACGTGTGTAATCTCTAAGTCAACGCTCGTGTCGGTTTGTTTTTTGTTTTCCTCGTAAATAAATATAGTTCACTGGCAAAAAATCGGCGTTTACTTTTAAATATAATACAATATACTGCATTTGCAAAAAAGTAAGGAGTACCTAATACAAAAAATGAAAACTAAATTACAATTACTAAAGCGACTGATTTTCTCGACTGGCCTGTCAACTACCGGCTTAATGCAATGAAAAGCATGATAAATAATAATAATAAAATAAAAATAGCAGTTTTGGAATATTTTTTATATTTACATCGGTAAAATTCAAATATGTGATTGTGCAGCAGGATTATACGTCGCAAAACGTAAATATTTGGCATTTAATATTAGGTGCTCACGGATGTTTGTTATCGCGAATACGATAAACAACCATGGTGAGAAATTGTTATCACGTCGCTTATTAGCACGTCGATAGTTATTTGTGATTTGCTACTGGGTGACAAAATATTTGTGATAGAGATGGAGACTGACACCTAAGCTTTAAGACTAATTATCTCATCTTCATGTATCAAATGTTCAAGTCACGCTGTTTTACAATGCCAATGCTGTGCCCTGCGCACCACTGGACTCAGAAATGGAAATGTTAACTTTAACTCTTGTGTGGCTGTGATGTTACACTAGTCGACATAGGACACAAGAGTTCAAATTTCTCTCTTATTTTTAAAAATTATGAACTCGTATTTTTTGTAATCTTCAAATAGACATTTTCACATCCGATTTAGAAAGAAAAAATTGAATAACTATGCTAAATGTCAATACAAAAAATATTCATCCTTGCTACGCGAAGAATACATGTCCACTAATTCAGCAACACTTTTATACAGATACAAGAGAGAGCACGAAGATATAAGTCATAACAAGGAAGAAAGAGACGCTGTTTTGCGGCGGGTGTTGTCTAAAATAGATTCAGTCTTCAATAGCTTGATGACAGTGATGATGAATGCACGCGCGTAACATGAGCGGCGTATTTGGGATTTTAAATTTATTTTGCTAAATTATTTGGTTATTCCCATAAATTATGGAAAATGAATTATTGAACAGAATGTTTCCATGATATTTATTTTTTCAAATATCTGAGGTTTAGAATATTCAGTCTTTTACCAGTGGTAACACGATGTTACATCACCGCGCGCAGAGGACTTATTAACCAAGTCTTTTAAGAGTTAATATTTCATAATATAAAAGTTTCAAATGTTTTTAGTGCAACTTCGAACCCAAATATATTAAACTACTTTTAAAATTGTAGAATTACCGTTTGCACATTAGTTTAAAAGCTCTGAAGTGTATTGAAATTGATACTCGGAAACAATTTACTGACCACATTATAACAATAGACATAATCAAGGTACATTACACAATCTGTCTTTGAATCCTTTTAGTTTGTGAGAATTATTTGTCAGACTATTTAAATTGTTGCTCTAGTACATTCTGATTAATGACCTTACATCCATCTCGTTAAATTTATGATATTTCAATTAAAAATCTAGTGCAAACAATACAAGAAAACCTGACTTCAAAGTATACTAATACTACAGCAATGACAAATGTAATATCGTATTGGTAGATATTTCAACCAAGATGAAGGAATCGTTGGGGAATGAGGAATTCCAGGCATTTACAGAGTTATGGTTTACTTATTCATTTTAATATGAAAAATACGTTTTTATCGGGTTGAGTGCCAAAAATTCGCTCTTCATGCAAAAATCCACATTGATCGGAAATGTATTAGATGAGCTAGAATATTTTTTATTTTACTACAACTACTACCATTAAGCCATTTCGCTGTAGGGGTATGAAGAGAGGATGGACCGGCATATACGTTTATCGTGACATACAATTCTAGCTTCGGTTGTGGTAATTGGTCATTCAAATTTTTGACTAGATTTTCGAAATTACGATACTTAACAATAGCAGCAATAAAAACATACAAGTAATTATTTATTTTTAATCAATTTTTTTGAAAATCGTAGTTTTCATTATTTTAAAAGTTCATTAAACCATTATGTAATTCAAACTGTAAATATTAGGTACAATTGCAATGCCAAGTTAAGAGTCACGCGGTCTGACTATTCTTAATATAAACATATTTCTGTAATTTCTCATGACATGAGCAGTGTTTTTTTTCTTTTTGAATATTTATCATTTTCGTGTCTTTATTGTTCTGTTTATTTTTATTTTATTTTATTAACATAAACGGCAAATCTGTCTTTTACAAACATTTATAATATTAACACATTTGGCTTAATACATTTTTTTTTTTTAAAACACGAATTTAAAAAAAAAGATTTATAAAAAAAAAATTAAACCAAAAATTGACAAGATTTATATTTAAAAAAATAACCTAAAAATTGTACAGTATATTCAGTAGAAAGTTTAAATAATAAAATATTCTACAGTAAAACAACAAGGAAATCATAAGTACTGTTTCACACAACTAGGCAAAGTGAACAAAAAACTGTATATGAAATGCATGAATACATAATGTTTATTTGATAATTTGTTTCTTATGAGAGCTAGAAGCATCCACAACTTCATAAAAGCGCCCAGTTTAACCTGCTATCTTTGGACGTGCGCTATACATAATATCATAAATAATTTTTAAAAAATGGAAAGGTACTGACACTATTTATTAACTTTTTTTTTTAAATAAAAAAAGTATTTGAGTTTTTATGATTTACCCAAATATTACATTTTTAGGGATATTTTCAACGAGTTGTAAATAACTCACTATTAGAAAATGGACAAAAAGTGGAGTAGAGTGGGATTCGAACCACGGACCATTGGTCCGTAAGTTCGAGACACTAGCCACAGGACCACAACCCGATTTAAATACTCTTTCTAAAAAAAACAAAATCGGTTATGTATTGCGGCGCGGAAAACGGATCAATGAAACCTCGGGGCACCTGCGGAAGAGTGACAGAAAAAATAAGTTCAAACACCTATTCGTCAAATTTCTCTGCCAACGCACTCCCTCTTAAAGGATAGAATTTTATATTATATGGGTATATGTGCAATAAATAGAAAAAGCCAAACCTCAAAAAAAGCACAATAAGTCTAATTTGCTTGTATCAAACAATTTGTGTGACTTGTAGTTTAGGATGATTCTTCTCCAGTATATCGAAGGTTTTTAAAATATAAGTATGAAAATACACCTATCATTTAAGATTATTGTAGATGATTTGCCGGGAACCCAAAGGTTGTAATCATTGCAACCCGCAGGTATGCGTTACACATTCCACGCCTAGATAGTTCACACGGGGTAGGTGTATGCATTGTGTATAGATACGTACTATAATTATTTATTCATTTTATTTATTCATTTTGTTCATTAACGCCCAAAAGGCATTTACAAAAAAGAAAAAAAAAATGCTAATATATTTTAAAATAAACACAGAATAAACAGAACAAATATGTGAAATTTGTTAGAAAGGATACAATAAAAAAGTTATACAAAGTAAATAAAACAGTAATAACATAGGTATGCAAGAAAAAACAGTAAGTATATAAACAAAAAATGCAAAGGTTTGTGCTTATGAAATAACTTATGTAAACCAAACAAAGTGACTAAAGTGTCAAGGTAAGCAAGAAAGAATAATTTAAGTTAAATTAATAATCAAGCAAGCATATTATATTATCGCGAAAAAAGAAAAATATTTATACACGATATGCGTATTTGTCAATACTGTAATGCAATTTGATATTATTGTTAGAAATAAACAACAAGTATAAGATAATAAAAATAAACAAGTATTTTTTTTTTTTAATTTATGGAATTGAATTGTCAATAATAGTTTGACGAGCAGCTACAAATAATCTGATATTGTAAACTTATAAGATGATAAAGTATAGGACAGAATGTCTGCAGCCGTTCCATAAATGTTACCTCACCTATGCAGTCTCAGTATCAATGAATTGCTTTGTTGGTTGGAAGAAGTACTGGAGCAATGAAACAATAAAGTACTCCTAGTGTTGACAACAGGTACTCTAAAATTTATCGATTCAAGTATTTTTGGCTCGTCAAAAAGAGAGTTTACAATTTTACACAGTTCAATGAGATCATTTCTTTCAGAAAATGTTATTTGGTTGAGCAGTATAAATAAATGATATGCACAGTGCGGTGCATAGCGGAGTTTTAGACCCGATACCTACTACTAGTATGTACCGAAGGATAAAAGCAGAGTGGACGCGGTTAAATTGCGATCTCCAAGACGAATCGAAGTGGGAATGAAAGAGCTATCAATTATTAAATTACTACAGTGCAAATCTGAAAAAGGTGTAACTGATAAGATTAAGAAAGGGTTTTTAAGATAGTGTGAAAATGTAGAAGGGCAAAATTTAATGGTAACGCAGGACGAAGATGACTAAAAAGAATGTCATGATCTGATAAATCAAAATCTCAAGTCAAAATTCTAAAAACTCTCAACCTTTCAAGAAGAAGAATATAACATAAAATATGAAGTCGTGTGGAGGTAAGTACGCCCAGGTGTGTAGTTTTTGGGTTGTTTGCTTATCATGCTTGAGGTCCAAGATTCGATTCCAAGGATGAACGTGACATATTGGTTTCACCGAAATTACCATTTATGAAAAAAAAAAAAAAAAATTATATGAGCGAAACAGATAGAAATACCCTTAGTCTTTAAAACGGTTTTCGGTTACGCGGAGGGAGTGCTTTAACTGCAATATTTTATTAATCCTGTACTGGCGCATTAAGCGTAAGATTGATCACTTTACCTTCAGGTAACAAAAATGATACTGATAAGCTGAAATTAAAGCAGGTGCCAACGCAGTGCCGTATGAAGAGAAATCATGGTGATGAAATAAACAAATATTTTTTTTAGTTAGATAACAACAACAACAACAAACCATCACGCCATTTCCCATAGGGGAAAGCACAGAGGATAGAACTCCATATCACTCTATCTTTGCAAACAGACCTCGTTTCTTCTACATTCATACATCTTCTTATGCACGCACGACGATTATTCCCACTTTTGACATGTCCATCGTCAAGTTTTTGAAAGACTTGATCGTTCCACGTCTTTCTTGGTCTTCCTCATTTTTTGCATCTATCAACATTCGCATCGTAGATTTTTTTAGCCGTTCTTTCGCTGTCCATTCGTTCTACATGTCCAAACCAACGCAGAACCCCTTTTTCGATTTTGTCGATAATGCATGTCTTAGCCTTACATAGTTCACGGATTTCGACATTTGTGCACCTATCATACATCGTTTTACCACACATTTTCCTGAGGGATCGCATTTCTACAGCATTTAACCTACTTTCATCATCATTTTTCCAATTCCATACTTCGCTGCCATACATTAGAGTTGGCACTAGAACTCCATGGAAGGAAGCTTGAAATATATTTTTGTTCTAGTCTGCGAGAATTTGATCTATTTGTGTGAGTAAGACAAACATGATTATTTCGTTACAAAGATTTGAAACCATTTTTCAGAATTAGCGCCTGTTAGCACCAGCTCGAAGAATCGGATCTTTTTTCGTGTTTCGGCGCCGCATCAAGGGAGATTGGTGTGAAGCAAGCTTCGTATCGACACTATTAGTATAGTGAGAAGTATAGTCAACGACATGTAATTTGGATCGAGAAATCCTTTCAAGTGGCCGACAGCCAGACCCGCCTTAGGGTCAGTTGTACCAAAAAAGTTATGTTGAAAATGTTTATACTTGAATCATTGTTGCGGTTTTGTCGAAATGAGCAAAACGGGTCGTTTCATTTTCATTTTTAAGGCAACCAGTTTTGTAATAATAAGAATTTTAAACAATAATAATCAAATATTAAAAAACAATATTTTGAGTTTGTCAAAATTTTTGTGTGCAAGGACTAGGTAATATCAAAATATTACAAACAAGATGAAGAGTATTTGTTCAGCGAAAATGTACTGTCTCTGTTGTAATTTGTAATATGTTAATATTAACAGCTTCCTAGTGGTTAAATCCAGTTCTTATCTACAAAAATTTAGACAAACTCAAAACGATGTTGATAAATCCACCCGAACCTTAAAATTGAAAAATACGTTCAGGCATTGCCTAGAATGTAGTAGAAATAATTCAATCAAATGAATCTCATCCGCATACAATAAAGGTTTTAGCTCCTTAACTTAACAAACATCAACAGATGGAAAAATTGAAGGAATATATATGTTCAAATGTAAGCAGAATGGTAAATGTTTCACAGTGTGTAAAGTGGCTACCTCAATTGGCAAATGAAAGATCATAAGCACTGTAGATGCCCAGACTTCCCTTCTCTACAATTTTATAAATATATGTTGTAATTTGTTGAATAGTAATAACGTTCCTTCAACTGTTTTTATGTAACTTTTTTGAACGTATTATAATAGAGATAGAGAACATTTTAGAGATATAAATATGAAATTGCGGGTATTTACAGAGCTTGTGATTTTTTTATTTTTTTTTGATGATTTTTGTGATCTGTCATTGGCTGGTTTAAGTTGCCACTTTAACTACTGTGTATCATTTACTATTCTGTCTATGTTTAAAAATCCGTATTTTATAAATTCTTAAAAACTAACAGAAGGAAATTTACAACCTTTTAAAACATTTTCCAATATTTACACTTTTTAAACTAGTTCAATCAACGGTACTTTTAATTTGTTCAATTTTTCGGAAACAAGGACTGGCTTTAATTTGCTAGCAAGTTATTTAAATTAACATTTTAAAACGGAAGGAACATTTTAGAGAAGAAAATATGGAAGGTTAGGCATTCACAGGACTTTTGACCTAAATGCCTAGAATACTAAATTCCGTTCATTCTCCATCTCAGTTGTAATATGCTAAAATCACGTTGGTACAACAACCGCAGCATGCCTTTACTACTTTTGCAACTTGAAATTAAGATGATCAGCCTTTCGGTTAAACTGCCAGTCCAAGGAATATGAAATAATTATGAGTAAAAATACCTTCGAAATAAATATTTTATGTCAACCATGCCGGGAATCGAACTCTTAACCTTTTGCATGAAAGGCAAACGCGCTGACCATTCGACCACAAAGTGGTAATATTTTACTAACATTAATAATTTGTGCCCACTTTTTTTACAAATGAAGAGAACAGAACAAAAAAATACGACAATTAGTAATAATGTATTTTCTTTCATTATTTTACAACAGATTAGTTAATAATTCACAAAATCCTAACTGTCCACTGTGCAAATATCGCGAGCATATTTCGTATCTTTATTCCCTCGATCAAACGCAAACGGAAGAAGGTGTCGAAAATGCTCACTTTCGTCTTATTGACATTAGAGGCTTGTAATCTAATAAAGTATGATCTGTAACGTAAAAGCAAATACAATATCATGTCGAGCAGAAAATTTCATTTTGAATGACGTATAATTTTTACTATATTAGTTTATATTTAGTATAAATTTGGGAAAAAAGCAGACACAACTTACTTAAACATCATATATATTGAAATAAAATGATTAGTCTCCCGCTTCAGGTAACTAGTTATGTATATCAAATAACTATTATGAAAAAAACCTATAAAGTGCATAGTAAAAAATAAAAAAAAATCTTTATGAGATTCGATTCCAAAGCTTTATGTTATCCCAACGCTCTAACCACGCATTTGAAAAAACGCAAATAAATCAATATTATTTGTCTTCATTACGTTTCCTGAAACCCGTTCGTTCCTGATGAAATTTATAGAACGCGCTCATGTATTTCGATTCTTGGCATTGTCGTTTTTTGTAGTGGCTGAGCAGACTCCTATCTGGGATCGGTGTTGAAGGGGTCAGGGGTCATCACGAGAGAACTTCGGGGCGTGGCATTTTAGAAGGATGGAGGTCAAAATAGTGAGCAGTGGCAACGAAAGGGTTAAGGGGGAATCAGATATTCCAAATTGGAACGAAGACTAGAAAATTCATAAATTAATAACATTTCCTTTAGTAATCGTTAGTCATGAAGCTTGTAATTTATATTCGATGTGCAATGCACGGTGAATTATTTATTGGAGAACCGATAATTCATATTAATTATATAAAGCATTAACTTTGTGGTCAGACATAACAACAAATGTATGAAAATATTAATACATTACAACAGAGACGTAGAACACTTTATAGACGGAAATATATGAAGGGTAGGCGGAAGAAACATTCGTAGTCATGAAACCAATATTTCAAGTAAAACGATTTTTTAGTTTCAAAACTGTTTTAAACATTATTGATGAATGAAGTGCTATTTTTTTTTTTGCATATTTGTAATTAATTAACATTTTTGAATGACTCTAAATAAATAGTCGTTAAAATGATTAGCAAACAAAAGTATTATGTAGATAAATATAAAAATAAACCTCATTGTAGGGAAAAGAAATGTTCTAGTATTCTTTATACGTGAAAGAAACCTCCAAAATCAATGTAATTTTAAACTATGTGACACTTCGAAAAAAATATTTTGGGTTCAGAGTTAATGTTTGTCAAGTGCCTGGATAATATGAACGATATTAGAATTTGAAAATGGTCAAGTTATTATTTTGCCCTTCAACTGAGTCGCAAATAAGGTGTAACTCACGAACAGAATTACAGTAATATGCATATTTCAACACGCACTGTTGAGATTCGCTTGATTAGCGACTGACTACGCACGTTTTTTTAAATTTTGCGTCAACTTTGAATCTTTCTTTTCCGTATCGTTTTGACTGCTCGCGTTTCTTCAGCTTTGTCCAAAATTTTAAATACGTTTTGCCAATGATTGGGCGTAAATTACGATACTTTGATAGGACGCACGGATGCATACTGTAAATATCTACAACTTGGCATATTGAAATTAAATCTGTAAAAATCATGACTCCGCATGTTTTTTCCGCCCACCCTTCATATATACTAGAAGTCCAAGTATTTATTTATTTTAACACTCTATATACATATACAGGTTACAAACATATGTATAAGGGCGGGCATATTGCCTTGAGGCAATTTCTTTCTACCTACCCAAACCGTCCAATTTGAGGAAAATGAGTGGTATATGAACAAATTGTTTGTTTATTAATAATTTAATCTTTAAACGAAATATTGATAGAAAAATATATTTTTTAGGAAGTAAAATTTGACTAATTTTCTTCGTTATACTATGAGAAGAGGAGAAGAGGGAAGGAAAGAGGGGGAAAAAAAAGAAAACTAGAATATTCAGGAAATTACATTTCATACGCGATTTGAATGTGAATAACGAAGAGACATCTCCAATATTAGTGGGTAGATTATTCCATAACCGAGCAGCTACTACTGTGAAAGAGGAGAAAAATCAAAGCGGTGAATGGGTATTGAAAGGGTCCGCTCGTTACTAAAACGAAGAGTTAGTCCATGCTGTGATAGAGGTTGGAAAAGTAGAATTTAGAGTTTATAACCTGCCATTGGTTGGATTAAGTGGCAACTTCACACACATTTACCAACTTCACACATATTTACCATTTTGTCAATGTTTGGACATTTGTTTTCCTTGAATTCTTTAATCTGCAGATCTTTGTAAAGAATAACCATGCTCAAATGCTCCGGCGTTATATAGATTTTCTGGTAATAAATAAGTATTTTTTATGCAACAAATTTATAAATACATTTTATATTTATTTTTGCACCACAACAGGCCAGGAGGCCCAATTACAGTGGTGAATTACATCACAGAACACCCAGGATTGAGAATAATTACGTTTTAATTTTTGTGTTCTAACCGAGAATCGAACCCGGAACCTTCCGTCTTGACCACTACACCACGGTGGCCGCCAAACAATTTTGAAACAATATTTTTGATACATTTGAGAAGCATGAAAGTACACAAGAACAATTTAATATCCGTATTTATACTGAAAACAGTATTTATTTGACAATAATATAATTCATTTTAACCATTCTGAGCCTTAAAAGAAAAAAAATTAAGAGTTTCTGAGAGGGGCACTAGAAATACCCCAGTTAAAATGCTATAAATACGACTTTGTCTTGGTAGTGTTAAAAAAACTGTTTCATAATAATTTTTTTCAAGTTTTCTGCGAAATTCATACATTTTATCAGAAAATACTTTTGCTAGAGGATGCTATATAAAGTTGCGCTGCTTTCGCTGTAACACGTTAAACGCCACTAAATTTAACTCACGCCACGTGTTTGCGAGCTAGTTAAGCGGAGAAGTGGGAGTGCATGTAAAATGTAAATAACGAAATCCAGATTTGTGTAGTTATGGCTGGAAATGAGTGACTTTATAGCAAAAAAGCACATGTGTAAACTGACTAACATTATGGTTATTATTATGGATAACTTATGTAGCGCCATTTAAGTAATATAACATCCCTAGGGTGCTTTATAAAGTGATTTTATAGATAAATAAATTTAATTTAAGCTTTTGAATTTGTAATATAATTAAAACAATTTATTTTGTTATGACATGCTACGGACTTAATTGAATGATCCAGAGAACAAGTGGGTTTTAAGTTTGATCCGAAATATCACTTCACTCTCACAGCCTCGTATCTCTATTTAGAGAGCATTCCATGCCATTGGGCCTGCGACCGCATGTGCGTTCACTGAATTTAGTGCCCTGTTTGCGTAGAGGTATAATAACCTTTCCTCTCGCCGTGGACGTAGCCGATCTAAGCGTTGGCAGCCTCCGTGGTGTAGTGATCAAGACGCTTGACTCACACATGAAAGGTTCCGGGTTCGATTCCCGGTGAGAACACAAAAATTAAAATGTGATTTATCTCAAGCCTGGGTGTTCTGTGATGTAATTCACCACTGTAATTGGGCCTCCTGGCCTGTTGTGGTGCAAAAATAAATAAATAAATAAATAAAGTAAGACGATTGTCAGCTAGTTCAATAAAATAAAATAAAATATTATTCTCCTGAGTGATGAATTGTAATGTTTGCCGTTCGGATGGGGGTAAAGCTAAGACAAATGTGAATTATTATTGAAAGAATTTGTCAGAAAAACATTATAATAATTTTGATACATTTTCAACGAGAATGATTCACAAAAAAAAATATTAAAAAAGAATATACTGCCTGGGGGACCCTAAATACTCCCCTAAGAATCGGATGGGTTAAATAATTATTAATTTTTGTAATAGTAAAATAAAAAAGTTTTCCCATAGTCTCTTTTTTCCACTTCTAACGTGAAATTTGACACCTTTTGTGTTAAAATAACACTACGTCCTACCGATTAGCAATTATTTATGATTTACTCAATATGTAACACATGCGTATTTTATAACATGAACTATGAATATTGATTAATCGTCACGTTTCCTAATATGTTACATGTTGGTGTTATTTGAGACACAAATGTTCTTTTTTATTAAGAATATGTCATTCGCTATAAATTGGACTATACTAACACAGATTCGTTATGATTGTAGGTGCGAATTGATTTTCGTAAATTCCCTTTTTTTTAACACGATTGTAACACCATGGGAATTTCTCATCACTATTTTCCATATAATATTTATATTATTTTTAAAATGATTATGCGTTGTGAAACATAATTTGATACCAAACAACATTTAAATACGTTGTCTTATTTGTATTGATTGTTTATTGAGTTTACTTATAAATCAATCTGATTTTTAAATATCACAAATAAAAATTAATCTTCTCTACGTTTTCAATTAATTTTAAAATATAATTATGGTTTGTCTTAATTCTTAATTATTCTATTCATAAAATTAAAATGTAAGATGATTTTTACAAAAATAACGATGTATTAATTATCTATAACTAATAGTAAAGATAATTTACTCGAAACATTAATTTTAAAAGGTGTTTTATTTTACACTGGTATTATTGGACTAGCACTCAAAATGTAAAGCTTGTCATCTTTCTTTCATGGACCTAATACTGGATTTTATCCCCTAGGCAATTATAAGGAGTAAAATCTAGTCTTGTTGATTTAATTAACTGGTCTAAGGCAATTTGAAAATGGATAAATGTTTTCAGACATTACCTAGTTCGTGAAATAAATCAGTAAAATGAATATCATCCACACCAATAAAGGTTTCAGCTCTTACATTTCACAAAAAATAATAAATGAAGAATGAAAGAAACATGGATGTTCAAATAAAAGCAAAATGGTGAATGTTACACAGTGCTTAAATTAGCCATTTAAATAATACAATATTTTGTCATAATCCATGTAATTTCCCAAATTTCCATTTAACATTTTCTAAAACGTTCTCTATTTCCGTTGTAATATATTAAACTTAATTCTTATTATTGGTTATTTTCACATCTTATTTTACCCAAGACAATAGATATAGAATATATTGAATCATTCTAAATTAATCTAATGTGACTAACTCATTTCATGAATAACACCCTTGAAATTAGATTTAAAACTTCCCATTCTCAGGGTACACAGGAATTCTTGGTTAATGTTAATGATTAAATGGATTGGAATTTCATTATTCTCGTAGAATAATAATTACAATTTTAATGTGATTTTCCATTTGATGGCAGGAACTTTTATCCTTCAATTAATAATAATTAACAATGAATCTTTATAACACCACGTACCTTAGACTTATTTTTTCGTGTAACTTAAGATCGAACTCAATTTGATATAGTTGATTTTATGTTTCAATTCTTAATAACTTACTAATCGATATTTTTAATCTGAATTTCTATAGTTGGGGAAAAAAGAAAGTTTAAATTTTTTTTTTTTTTTATTGTTTGAGAAAAAGTAAAAAAAAAATGACTAATAATGGCAAAATTTAATAATGATATTTTTGATCCATTAAAAAGACAACGTAGTGTAGATACTTAAATTACATGTAAACCCATTTTATTTTATACGTGAACAATATGAAAATAAATATTTTATTTTGACTGTTAATAAAAATAATAATGTTATTTTCGTAATCAGTTATTATTTATTTCATTACGAGCTAATTTTGGAGCTTTGTGTACTAATTATTTAGGTATAATTGAGAATAAAATATAAATCCTATTTCATAATTTTAACTGTATCGTAATATACCGATGTAATAAATCAAATTTTTGTGTCAAGTAGAATTTTGTGTTTTTGTATTGGTATTAAATAAAGGGTGAAGGTGAGAGGATTGAAAGTTATTTGAACTTGGTCTCAGCAAAGTATACAATGTACGCAATTTTAATTATGTAATAAATAACCACAAAGTTAGTGCTTCAAATATTAGTTATATTTTACTTTCGAGTTATCATTTTTTCGGAACGCTTTTGAAATTGGCGGTTTTGATTGCAACTTATCTGAATTAATTTAATTTTTTATTTAATATAATACAAAATTACAACTTGCTACTTGTCGGCCTTATGGTGTAATGGTCAGCGCATTAGCCTGCCGATATCCGACATGGTTGATGTGAAATATTGATTTAAATTGGTGTTTTCACACTAGAATATTTTATAGTCCCTGGACTGGTACCTGAAACGTCAGACTGATCATCTTATCTTTATGTTCGAAAAATGAAAAACGAAAATGATCAAGATACGCTGCGATTGGTGTACTAATGCAGTGACCTATGCACCATAAGGTGCGGCAAGGCTGTGTAGCTATGTGGTAAGTGCACCTAACTAGCGTGCATGGGGCTGCGGGTTCGATTCCCGCCGATACAAGTACAACTTACCTGTATTGGTCTGGTTTCTTAATAGATTATTTCTGTCTTATCTGTGGATATAAAAATCATCGTCAATATAAATGAGACAGACATTTTCGACGTTCACTTTTCACTTAAGCACTAAACGAGTTTGATAAAGGGAACGATGATGTTGATGATTAAAGTTACAACATGTTAACTAAAAGAAATATATAATAAAGCAAAAGTAAAGAAACATAAAACAAAACGAAATACCACACCAATATGTTTCGTTTTTATTGATAATCCCGTATGGGTTTGATTCATTTTAATGTTGATGAAAAAATAAATCTACGCGCGTATTTTTTTAAATAAACGGATTTGAGTTTCCGATTTATGTGCACATTTAATATTGTTTGAACACGTGGGGTTCAATTTGCTTTCTACCCACCTTTATTGAATCACATTTAGTGAAATATAAACTGAAATTCATCACTTTACGAAATAAAAATCTCGAGTGATTTTCAAGTGAAAAACAAT
This sequence comes from Micrasema longulum, assembly GCF_059751315.1. Classification (NCBI taxonomy): domain Eukaryota; kingdom Metazoa; phylum Arthropoda; class Insecta; order Trichoptera; family Brachycentridae; genus Micrasema; species Micrasema longulum. The sequence goes on from NW_028278456.1 coordinate 287,983, forward strand.
TAGGTCTCGTACTTAACCGCTCGTTTTGACCTCAAATTTCAAGTCAATACGAGCATTCCCACATACGGAAAACATGTTCACGAAATTAAAGACATCATTTTATCATTCTGAATAAGTATTTTCTGCGCCGGGCAGGCGAACAAAAAGTAGAGTAAACAAAGCCAGAATTTGACTTAAACAAACACTTAGGTTTTCAGCGTCTCGCTATTCCTCAACCGAGACATAGCTTGTTTTTAAAAATGCCTTTAAAAACGGTTTTGTAATGGACAACCATGATTTCAGTAGTCGTTAATCACGAGTGACATTCTATAAAAGTAAATATGACTATTTTCTTTATTTTGTTTGATTTCTACCGGCATACACGCTATGGAGCAGCCAGCGTTGGCCAATCTTCGTGTATTTTCTTGCGTGGTAAATGGGTGATGATTTTAATAGAAAAACTCAGTTTGATAAATAAATAATTATTTTCGTAATTATTGATTAGATACCCTAATTCAAGATACGAAAACATTATTTATCATATTGGAGTCGCACAGTGAGAACGTTTTTTAAGGATTGTTATTGTAATTTTAGCTAAGTGAAAAAACTACGTTTTTTCAAACCCCCTAATGTCTTTCGGAATCCAGCACAAATAAAGCCTTGTGATATTGTGGTGAGTAGTTTGATGGTTTTAAGTACCAAAAAATGCATGTTTATTGTTTTTTTTTTCTGTTTTAAAAAATAAAAATATTTAAAAAAATGTATTTAATTTTTTTTAAACTGAATATAAATATTAATAACCAACAAAAAATACTTCTATTTTTAAACCAATTAATCGATGTTTAATAAATGCTTTAAATGTTGATAATATATCAATAACTAATTTAATTGATTTTTACAAGATACTCCGTAAATATTTATAATTCTAAGCGGAATTTTAATGAATTCAATTGCGGTAACCAATTTAATATTGAATCATTTCCCGTTTCGTTCACAGGGATCCATAGAACACTTCATTTGTTAACCAAAAACAGAGTATTTTCATGATTGTTATATGACGATAGGGTGCTTAGTCCTACATTTCAGGTGCCTGTCCAGAAAATATAAAATATTGCAGATTAAACAGCCAGGAATCGAACCCAGGGCCTCAGAAATGATAGGTAAACGCGCCAATCACTAAACAAATAGGCAGAGTTATCAAAACTCGGTTTAAAGCGAAATTGATACCTAAGACCAGCCATGCAGTCGAAAAAGCTCGTCTAAGGTTATGGTTCAATTTCACACACTTAGGTTACTGTATTTTTTATCCGCCTGAAGACAGACGCTGAGTAATTATGTGAAAAAATAAGTTTTTAACATCATCGGCAGCAAATAATATACCCATTTTATATAGGTCGAAAATAATTTAAGTCCCTTTAAGAAACATACATATGCAAGGAATCATTTAATCACTCTTTGCATATTATTTTCTTTACTTTCGTATGTGTGTGTAAAAGTTTCGAATAAGAATTTAGTTTTTTTTTTAATAAGTTGGTAAAGCTTTTTCAGTTATACTCGTAAATGTTGTCAAGAACTGTAGTACGGTTTTTTGTCGATTATATTTTTTTGACGCATGTATTTCCAGAAGTCATTAAATACATATTCGTTTAAAAAATGCCACCGAATCATGGCAATGTCAAATATTTATAAAACACTTAGATTATCTGAAAGTGCTCTCGGAAAAACCAGAAACTAACGCGTATATTGGAATTACGTGACTTAATTTGGTACAATGTTAGTAGTATTATTAATAGTAAAATGTTAAAGATGAGATATAAATTTTCTTAAAAGATGGCCAAATATATTGTATCGGCTTTTTAAGCACTTTGTGTTGTACATTATTATATCACTGGATTCTTTAACAATTTTTAACATTTTTTGTAAACACACTACGGAGAAAAAATCTTAAAAAAAAAAAGATAAATGCATCTACTGACACTAGAATTAGGCTTGTTAACTAACATTTCGATTTTTAAAAGCCGTAATAAATAACCTATTCTCCTTCGAAATTTACAAAAAGTGACAATACATATTGTATCATCTTTCAACAGAATTCGTCCGGTGGTTTGAGATTGCAATATTATTTTCTTGGTCTGAACATAATTGTTTTTTTTTTCATCTATTTATTGATTAAGATTCAAATTTACGTGAATAAAAGGTTTGTATCTTTTACTAAGAATAGTGAGCGAAAATCAATATTCTTTGTTCTTAATAAAAGTTCGTCTTTTAGTATCCATGTATGTTCACGTTTATCAATAGTTTGTTTTCACATAATTTAGACACTGACCTATGAACGTAGATACGTGTGTTAATTCAGCAGTATCATAAGCATGGGAACATGTTTCAACTTTATCTCACGATAGAAAATTAAAGTTATTGTTTATTTTAGTTATCAATTAAAAATACATAACCTTAACTAAATAAGTAAGAATAATAGTTAACAACTACAATGGTTATTGTTTCGTCTTAAACACGCCATGATATAACATTTTGAATTGTCAGCAAACACAAATTACGGTTGTTTTTAGACTTACGAATTAAGATAATTTTATTCATCAAAAATCGGCGAAACGTAAGGGTAGTACACGTAGATTGTTTTTGTAGTTTTGTAATGTAATGATGAACTATCATTAAAAGATAAAATGTTACAAACGAAGGTGCTTAAAAATTACCAATTAATCTTAATAAAATAAAAAAAATTAAAACTATAGATAAGTTGAAACCGAGAAGAAGATTAACACTTTTATAGTACTCATATTTACCTCTTCTCTTATTTGTTTTAAATAAAACAATTTTTATTGGTTTATACTTTTTCACTTTTTAATTTAACGTACTTGTATTTAAAAACTTGTTCGGTTGAAACCGTTATATTAGTCGGTATTAAAAAAAAATTCTTCTGGTCAGTACTGTTTTCGGAATCATCATAATTAAGTCAGGAGTCGGTTAGTACATAAACTGTTGTTTGATTATTATGATATTTGAAATAGATCTCCCCATGATTATTTCTACCCCATTACTGCTTGCGTTAAATTGCATCAGGTTACTCATATACATATAAAGTGCACTCAATTGTGGGTAGGTGCTCATCGTTAGGAATCACCTTACTCCGAGTTTAATGCATAAATGCACGGTCAAGAGCTAAACCCACGCGAAATACAAGTACAAAACACGTGTGTGGGTTGAATGTTAGGTGCTCATTCTCCCATGGGGTTTGTGACACCGTCATCACGCCTTATGATACTAAAGATATAATGCCTTTTATGAGGATTATGGTTTTACTATAAAATTATCTAAGTGTCTTTCTACTCCATATACCATAATACACAAACATAGAATCGTCGTTCGTGACAATTTTCACTTAGGATTATTAACCCAACACCTAGAATTTTTTAATGTTTAAAATACACAAAGATGCAAATATTAATTGAATTATGATTTTTTATTAATTTCAAGCGAAAAGTGTTTTAAACGCAATGAAGATTTCTAGGTATGAAGATTGGATTTTAATAAAAAATATAAAAAAACTCTAAGGATATGTATACAATACGTATAATCAATAAGTTATTTTAAAATTCTGTCAATATGCAAGAATTGTAATATGTTTGATATTTTGTTATTAGGCATGTTAAAATTTTAAAATGATTTCACGATTTATTTTTGAATTTCCATGGTGGTTATTTTAAATATATTTTTCAAAAAATGGTAATGTAGTAAGCCTTAACAACGAACTTCAATATAAATAATAATTCATAATACTTATGCACTGATAAAAAAAACACCGATACATATTTTGTCAATAAAATCATGTGCATATATATAAACACATAATATTTCAGTATAATTATTATCAAATTATCGTTCAAATCCGTTGATAAATGCTTATAAACACAGTAGAAAATATTTTAAGCTCTCTTGTTAAAATACAATTAAGCAGGCATTGATTTGCTTTTAAATAAATGTTGATCATAACTACCCAATAAAATAAGCATCGTTAGTCGATTTGGTAACATCTACTTATGTATTGTATAATTATACATTTCTAATATTTCTCAATACAAAAATGGCTATAATGCAAAATAGAAAATCAAAGCCAACACACAATAAACAGAGCTTGTTTTTTATTACGCTTCATTTCATGATAGATATCAGTGTTAAGGCGTATTTGTAGTCTAATTTAAAACTAATTGGATATAATGCGATGTTGAACGCCTCGGAAAAGGCAAAAGCCCTCGTGTTGTATAAAAGATATGCATATCGAAAGGCAATTTGCATACACATTTATAAGTAAAATTAAGGACGTTAAAGCTTCAGGTGTTTCAACCTTTTAAATGAAACTGTTGTTTTCATTCGTTTCTATGCTTTGGCGTGTCCTTCCAAAATGTTTTAATATAAATCAGTTTTTGTTTTGTGCAATTATTTGATTGGTGCTCTACTCCGTACAAACGCCTTTTATAAACAAAAACAAAGCTAAAATAATCATAACAGTGTTTTATTACACAACACAATTAAATACAACAACAAACCATCACGCCGTTTCCGGGGGTAGGCAGAGATGATAAAACTCCATATTACTCTTTGCAGACAGACGTCGCTTTCAATATAATATATATTTAACTTTTATTTCTTTTTGTTTAAATATCGAAATGAAATAAATAGACAGTGTATAATATAATATGCGTGTATTATAGGTAGGTATTTTGAATAATAAATTAAATAAAAATAAAAGTGAAGACTTATGTGAGAAATAGCAGATCCCAGATGCTTTATTTTTAGGTATTGTTGAAATTTTCGTTGTAAATCAGACTTTCGGATGTTTTTTTTTTAATTATCAGTTTTGTGGTGATTTCATCAGTTTTTTTTTCAGTGCTGCAGAGCAGCGTTTATTTTATATTTAAAAAATACATAAAAGAATTTGTTACCCACGAAGTCTAAAGACTTTTCAGTGGGAAACATTTTTTATTTTTATGACAGGTATATATTACATTTATTTTATTTGTATTTTACAGATTTATTTATAAACAGGCACTATAAAGTATCTAGAAGATATTTTTTCAGCTCTTTTTTTTTCATTTGAAGATGGTTTGTGGGAGATCATTGAACAATCTTGGAACAACGAAATTTAATGTTCGCTCTCCGAAGTAATTTGTTATTCGGGGAACAGACAGGGAGCCCTTAGTTTTGAATCTAGTGTTGCGAGGGTGGGAAACTCTTTTTTTATATTCCGGATCAACAAAGTGATCTACAATCAATCTGTTTTTTTTTTCTTTTTTTAAAAGAAATATTTGCGTTCTTATAATTTACGCAAATATTTATTTTTGAAGGCCATTTTCAACGAGTTGTAAATAACTCACTATTAGAAAATGGAAATCAAGTTGGAGTAGAGTGGGATTCGAACCACGGATCTTTGATCCGTGAGTCTGAGACACTAGCCACGGGACCACAACCCGATTCATCACTGTAGTCACAAAGTTGTTTTACCGGCAGGAAATTGCAGAATTTAAAATATACACTTTCGCCCATATGTTTCGCCTCACGAAATTTAATATTTTAAATTTAGGTAAGTAAAATAAAATTAAGTTGTAATTTATTTATATATATATATATATATATATATAGATAGAGGTACATTCATATTATATGATGGACGATGTTTATTTTTAATACATCAAAAAAGTAGAAAAAAATCGATGAAACACTACGTAAACATTTAGATCAAAACGAATTGATGTGGTCTTTAGTTTGTAAGTTTAAATCGATAGTGAAAGAACAATACTAGAGTTTAAGAATAATAATACTAATAGTTTTTTTAACAAAATAACAATTACTTTATTAACTAAATATACCTACACTTAGAAAGTAGATTTCTCTGGATCATGTCTAGTCTGCCTAACTAGGTACAACCTGTTTTAAGGCAGACATTTTTATCCAAAAATAAACAATAGGATTACTACCTTCTAGTGAATTTACTGTACAGGTATACAATATTAATTTGTTTGAGTAAGTATTTGATAGTACGACATTACCTATGAAGTAAATTAAATCTATTAAATATAAAATGCTTAAAGAATGACAACAGAAATGTTTAAAAAGAGTTAGAAGTTGAGAAGTAATTGTATTTATAGGTAGGTGGTGATTAAAATGGCGTCATATATTTTTGAGTTTAATACGAAATAAAGATTTGAAAAATTACATTTATACTATTAAAAACAACAGATAACACAAAAAAAATCATAATTTTTAAGTTAATCTTTATTTTTTGTAAAATTTTAAATTATAATTTTAGGTTCTATACTTTAAAAGTAGGTGGTAATGAAGATGGTGTCATATTTTGTTGAGATGACTGAGAGCTGAGATGTTGTATGAAATAAATATTTAAAAAATCACATTTATATTTTTAAATACAACAGATTACCAAAAAAAAAAGAAAATTTCTAGGTTAATCTTGATTTTTAATATAATTTTTACTTATAATATTAGGTTCTATCAGGCTATCACAAAGGTGTAAAAAGACGCTGTTTTAGAAAGCCTTCTTTACAATTTTTTAGAACATGGCAAATAACTAAAAAATATTAAAACAAGGGGTTGATAATAATGATATAAATAATTGATAATAAAAATAAGTGGCCATATAAAAATATTTATTATATTTAACAGTAAAAAATATTCCGTGAATAATATCATAAGGATGGACATATTATATCAGCAAAAAAGTTTTTTTCAGATTTTTTAACCTTTGAGGTGAATTTCTTTAAATTAAAAAAAAGTATATATTTAACAGCTTTAAATTGTAAATACTTAACTCAAGATGTGGTAGAGTGGGGTGGGTTCAAATTTCGGATCTCTGATTCGTTAGTCGGCGACACTAGCCACGGGCACACAACCTGGTTCTTAATTAATTAGAAGTGATGTATATCTTAGCATTATACATTAAAATAATTCGTCAAGTGACGTATAGAAACGTATGTGTTGTGTTTTTGTAAATACACAACTAAATTACTGTAATCGTTTTTATTTTTTGCCCAAATGTTTTAATTTTTGGGGACATTTTGTAACAGTAACAATTAATTTTGATGCAGTGGACTTTGGGCTTCTAATTCAGAGTTTTCAAGACTACCGCGGGATTGACGTGGAAGATCTCAACTCATTTGAATACAACTTAAGTTGTAAAACGAAGTCAAAATAATGAAATACCTAATTTCACAAGCGCAAAAACCTGAATTCAATATGGTTTTACTCAATTTTTACTAAGATTATGAATTTTCACTTAGACAAATATAAAGGGGTGTCTAACAAAATTTGCACCTCAAAAATAAAATACAAATCCGGGTGATATATTCCATCATGATCATCATTCCTATTTGCGCATCTAGTGGTGCAAAGGGCACTGTATTTGTCAATCAAATAAAGTCTTTTATTGTTAATCTTTTACACGAAGGTAAGGTCATCAGTCTTACGCTTCAGGTGTCATTCCAGGAACAATGAAATATTTAAGTTTAAATGAACTTAGAAATCAGTATTTCACGTTCATCCTGCCAAATCAAACTCAGGACGAATGCGAGGCAACTCAATTTCTAAATTCAGGATTTTTACCTAAAAGCAGTCATTGAGACTCGAACACTCGTCCAGAGTTCTGGTTCTATTTCACACACAGAACTGTATTATTCAGCCTCCTGGACACAGAAAAATTAAATTTAATATCAACAATAATGACACATTTAAAGTCATATTTATTAACTTGTTACCAATTTTTATTACTATTATTATTTTAAATAATAGCGATTTTGCGCACGGTGAAATTTAAAGTTACTAGCGCGCTATCTAATTTGCTGATAAGTTTTATAGCAAAACCCATTGCTTTAGGCACATAATGTATTGCAATAAATTTCGGTTAAACTTAGACCATACCTCTCTGCGTAATCTATAAATAAGTGTAAAAGCATTTCAATAATTAACGACATGAATCAAATGTATAGCCATTTTTAAGTATTCAACTAAAATTTTGAAGGATTCAAGCAACGATAACTAAATTAAAGAAGATAGATGTAGAAAAATTGACTAAAATGCCTAATAATTCATAGTAAAATACTAAAATAGTTTCATTTCCAAGTAATTAAACAATTTATAGGATTTGTTTTTTTTACTAAAATATTGTTTTGGAAGACGCAAAAAATACTGCTATATTTGTTTTGAATGTAAAAACTTTTAATATTCCACAAAAGATGTACGTTTGGTTAACTTGAAAAAATGTTTAACCAAATAGACAATAACTGTATGGACAGTGTAAAATAAAAATGTTAGAATAAAATAAACATTTTCTCAATTTATTGATTTTTAATATCAGTAGGTAAATTTTTAAGCTTTACAGTTGAGGTAAGTATATTTGGATTCGCATTTAAAGATATATTCATTCTAATGTAAAGTTTAAAAAAAAAAAAAATAGGTTCCTTTTGGATATAAAAAGTATGTCTTGTGTAATTATTTATATATTTTGTTAAAGTATGAACTTAAATTTAATGTTTGTTAAACATGGATAAAAATGTGATGTTTTTCTTTAATCAAAGTTCATCAACTATGCGTTTTAGAAGGAACATCTAAGAATATAAATAACATAAAATAATATCTGTTAAAATGTTACATTTAACAAGAAAAAAAGAATTTATAAAGAAAACTAAATCTTGTATTTTTTTAGTGTTAAAACAAAAATTTATTTTTCGTCTTTATATTTTAACACATTTTTAGGGTTATAGCAATGATCCTTAAAATCTTTTATTTAATGCCATAATTTTAATTAAATTAATCTTACAAAAAAAAATTATTTCACATTAAAAAGTAAATAACATATTTGGACTTTTTCACGTAAAAAAATTGAATAGGATAAATAGGCATCTTTAAACAGTCAGGTAGTTTCGATTTTTATAAAGCGGATTAAAGATGATAACATTCATTAATAACGACTTCACACCCCGAATAATGAAAGGGGTAAGCGGTTTGGGTTGATCTTTAATCGCCTTAAGGTAATAGCTGTCGGCACTTAACCGGTAAATCTTTTTTGTTAACTTCTCGTTTAACCCGAGTTAATCACCGTTAACCGTAAGAACATCACTTACCGGACTGACTGAAACATGAATGAAAGGGTAGCTGCTATCTAAATTTGAATTACAAATTACTACTTTACAACTCTCTGACCCTTAAAAGCATTCATTCATGAATTTGGAGTTTCCTGGAAAATTTGTAATTAAGCAAACGGTGTTTTTAAATGTCTCTTTTTTAGAAGCAATAATTAAGTATATTAGTCAGATTTCCAGGTATTTAATAAAATTACATGAAGTAAGTTAAATACATTCTTTTAAGAAACTTGCAAAAATAAATATTATTTTCAACTTTTAACTACTATTGTTAATGTTATTTTCGAAAGTGTTTATTAGAAAGTCAGAAAATATATTTTTTTTGCTGGTCCTAATTAATCAAAATTCAGTAAAACGTCTTCGATATTTTTAATTATCTCACTTTAGAAATGCATTGTTGATGACTGCAACTAGGGATTAATATCATCAATCGTCTCCAATACAGACAATAACTAGACTCATCTCTGTAAATTCACAAAAACCGGACCCGTTGGTGAAGCTACAATTTCTGTATACATTTCATTTTAGAAAATGTTAAAAAAGGGTTGAAGTTAAAACTATCACTTATCAAAAAAAATAGTTGGTTCAAGAGTATTCCGAGTTTTGAAAATATCATTAAAACTAGTCACTTATAGTTCAATGGATTTAAGTATCATATGTTTTTTTTAATGATTTGATTTTTTAAATCTAAAAAAGGTATCTTTAAAAAAAGGCGCATTTAAAATATATCATAATTTATCACGATAAGAAAATATTACTGATTATAAAAAAATATAGCATTGTGTTATTTTTTAGATCTTGGCATTTTATCAATGTTTTTTGACAGAATTATACAAATAAAATAAAAAGCTATATGTTAGATTCACTGTTCTCTAGACTGTTCAGTATTATAAATAAGTTCTTACCTTTTCTGCGCGTTGAGATCTATTTCGTTGAAGCTGATTTTCCCGCGTAATACGCAGTTCACGTTGAGGCACTTTCTTTAGGGTTCACTTGACATGTCCACAGAATTATTGAATTTACCACTTTAATCCAGAAATATTCAATCAAGTACACAAAAATTTTAAGAGTCTGTTCATATAAATGAGAAAATCACAAAAATACACTGAATTATCAAGCAATGTTTACAGATGATAAGTACTTAATTTTATTCGATTAAAAAATATGTTTAAAAAATTTTTGATCACAGATTGTTACAATTATTAAAATATTACGTATCACTTTTTCATCGTTTTAAATTTTATCCACTTCACTGTTTTCGTATGTATTGTTTATTTTTTTATTTATTTATTTGATATAGTTTTTAAGAACACTCGCGAATTTAAGCACTTGCATACCGAAGAGCGATTTATGACGTATTTATCCAGTCAATAATAGCAAATATCTCTTATAAAACAAATCGAGATTTTTTGCGCCGGTTGACCTATGAACTAACTACCCGCGAAGTAAAGTTATACCGCAGCCCGATGCTCCTAGTCATATGGTCCGAACCAGAATGGGGCGACTGTGTCTAGCGCGAACTTCGGAGGTGGCACTTGACTTGACACTGTGCCTTATGGAAGGAACACCACGCAAACTAATACACGAAACAATTCCGGCAAAACCGTGCCCCATTTCAAAAGTAAAAAACAAAAATATTACCTGAACCACCGCACAAACAAAACATACAACCACGTATCCAAAGTGCCGTAAACTGCCCAGTAAATTTTATTTATTGCGGCTCGGGCATTACCGAAACCTTAGGAGGCGGAGCCACTAGTACTGCCTACAAGCAGCGATCTCTTTCTACCATTGACGGCAATTCCGTTTCTTCTACACCTCTCTCTTTCTAAAAATTCAGGTAACAATGATCGGTAAATCACATACCGTACGGAGTAAAGAGTCGGTGCTCCGTCTCTCTTCTTCACACGGCAATGCGGTAAGCACGTGCGACCGGTTCGCGCTGATTGATTTGAAGTATCGATATTTTCCACAATATTTGAGATGCGCGCGCTTCGCCCGGGGTCAGGTATTTTTTGCTCATTTATTTGTGTTTTATTACTAATGGAACGTCTAATTTAAATATTTTTCACTGTATATTTTATTCCGTCTATGAACAGGTGGTTTGTTCTATATGAATCGTTTTTCAAATCCCGTGATATATGAAATGACTAAATTTGAATATTAAAATCTGTTTTGTTTAGGGAAATACGGAATTTTTTAGATTAACAAGCGTGATCAAACCTACGAGGAGAGACATTGGAGTTGAATTCTTATATTATACACCCGACTTTTAAATTTGTCACCATTGCATAATTTTATAAATCGTTTTTTGATTTCACAAGTTAATTGTCAAATAACATTATCATGTAAATAATATATTTGAAAGAAAAAATATCCAAGAATTTTAACTTTTGTTCTTAATACTTTTCCTCAAATTAATTTTTAGATCGCAAAAGAAACTATTTTCGAAAAAAAACTTTGAGTTATCGGTAAACAGTAGCCGGCATTTAATAAAGGCCATCGGGCTTAAGAAAGAAACTGGATGATCTCCGTTGTAGAGCATCGTCTTTGTTATTCATACGTTTGTACGGATACCGGACTCGTGCGATAGAGACGACGCTCTACAAAGTCACAAGTCTCTTTCTTCAGCCCTAGAGACAGTACCGAGATATTTATCACATTATTTTATGCCAGTACTTTAAAAATTAAATGCAAGAATTTAAGGAATATTGATGGTTGAACATAGGCAGAATAGTAAATGTGACACAAGTATAACATGGTTCGTCATTGTTCTCATTCCCTTGGTCGCGCATGACGATACTTATGGCACCGAATTCGTATCAGAGGCGGTTCCTTAATATGTGCATAAGTGCCGTCTACTGCCGAGTAAAAATATGAGTAAATAAATTAGTAAGTTATGGTAAAAACATGTCATTTAAAGAAACACGGAATGGTTGAACACTACCAGCATACATCATTTAATATTCAATACTAGCGCCAAAAGATCTAGCGAGATCGACTCTAGAGGACAATTTTCTCATCTTGTCTACGCATGCGCAATCGTAACCGTGCATATTTTGTTTTGCACAATCTTTTACGTTGGAAGAGATCTTTCAGATAAACAGATGAAGTAGGATTATTCAATATATTGCGAAAAGTGATGTGCATAGGGTATTGAATTAGTACCTACTCCAATCGCAACGAATCTGAATATTTTGGTTGCATGGAATGTAAGGTGATCAGTATTATGTAAAGTGTGGCACCCCGGAAACAATTTAATATCGTAGTGAAAAACCACTTTTATAACTTTTATTTTACGTCCACCCAGTCAAAAATCAAACCTAGATTCTATGCTACATTTAATTAGTTTTTTAAGTTTTTTTTGTGCTGATTCATAATGTACACTTGTCAAACTTAATACTACTTTGCTCAGTTTACCTATTTATATTATTTAATTGTTACAAAAGCTTTTAAAATCATTTTTAAGTTAATAGAATTCCTCGTATCTATGCGCTTTGTTACTGCAGGACTTTTTTACTTATCTTTCTTATGATATAAAAGGTTTAAATTTCAAAAAGTGGATTTTTCTGCAATCAAATTTCTTTATATTCATTTCTTTATATACAAATTTCTTTATATTATATTCATTTATTATAGAATATAATTTCAAATAAACATTAAAAAATATATATACACGAAATAAAAAGAAAAACAGAAAACAATTAACTTAAATTAAACGATCTTAATTTATTTAGTAGTATTATATTTTTTTATTCCTTGAAAACAAAACTATTTTGACTATATAACCAGTGTGAAATTTAGAAATTTGGTTCGTATTTTTCAGCCTAGGTGTTAAAAATGACACTAAAATTAAAGTATTCTGGTAAATTGTAAAAACCTGCATTTCCTCAACTTCTTTTTCTGATCCACTTTTCGGGCTTGTAAAGAATTTGTATAATTTATCGCGTTGAAAATATGTTCTGGATCTCTTTCATACACAAAAATGTATTTTTTTTACAGCCTGGACAGATTTTTTGGTCTATAAAGGAAGTCGAGGCGTGCGGCACATTGTTTATGGAGTAGGTAGGTATTTAAGGAATATTTAGAAAATTAAGTAAACGTAGAGATGTTGAAACCATAGATCGGTAATATTGTTAACTTCAAAGATTCTAACGGTGTCTTGAATGGACTTATTGCAGGAATGTGGAGGGTACATATAAAAGCCGGTTTTTCTGTACATGTTGAGTGTTTATAATATAGATGTTTACACATTTCCATCCTAATTATTTGTTGTGACTACGTTTCAAACTATCGATAGACGTAAATAAAATTTTTGTTGGTGTATATTTAAAAAAAAAACCTTTTAAAAAATAACCTAGAGTACGATGAATGGAAAACCTTCCTTTATTTGTTTCTGATAATCTTATATTGATTTTGATCGAATATATTTTGAGTTTCTCCCGTTGGGAGTTGTCACGATTAACATATTACAACAGAGATGGCGAACATCTTAATATATATAATTCCTCTGTGCGTGTGATGTCACCGAACTCCTAGACGGCTTAACCGATTTACGTGCAATTTTCAGAGAAATATTGATCTTTGCGCTGTGCGTGTTCGTAGATATTAAAATTTTCAACCTAATATGTTTAAAAGAAGTAAGGAGCATAAACGTTTTATTCGTCAATCCACCAGGGTTGCATTCGAGGAGAATGCATTTACAAAGAAATGGAAAGACGTTGTTTTTTTGTGTATAAAAAAGTTTGTTTTTGAATGTTCACAAACATCATTTGTTTTTAGTGTATCTCAATCAGATTCTTTCCTTAAATTCCTTATAATTTCTACACTTTTGTTAATTTTTACTGAATTTTTGGTAATACTTTAATAATATTAAATTCAAACCATTAAAAAAAAAACGTGTTCTTACATAAGTACACCCCTCTGTTAGTGAAAAGACCAAAGTTTGACGTTTGCAAAAAAAATGCCATATTTGAAAAAACATTTATTTTATGTTTTGGAATTCAACCATAAACAGGTACGTACTTAAATTTAATATTTGAATATGAACAATTTTTAGTTTTGGAATTTAATCCCAAATAAGTACCAGGGTACCTACTTGTTAATCAAAAATCTTTTTTCAAGCTTATAGCAAGCAAGCCAACGTTTGGGCAGGACAACGTCTGTCGGGTCCGCTAGTTTAAGATGACATTTCAGCTCTTTGACTTCACAAAAATCTATAAGCGGAAGAATTGAAGTAATATAGTTGTTCAAACATGGGCAGAGTGGTGAATTTCACAAAACAGTAACTTAAATCTGCTAATGACAGGTCATACACCCAGCAAATAATATCATTTTGAAAGAATAATAATTACTGCATCTACAACTTAATTGCGATGCGAATATTTTTTTTGTTTATTTTATTATCATGATTAACGAAATGTATTTAAAATTACATATTTTACTACATAAAACATAATTACATAATAGTATTTTAGTAAAAATTTTGAAAAAAAATAAATTATTTTTTAATGTTGATATTTTTAAATATTGTAATAACTCCAACAAACTAGTATTTTATGTTTTCTTTATTATTTTCTTCTGAATAAATTTAAAACCTTTTACCATTAGTTCATTAACATAAAACTACGTAACCTCATTTTAAAAGTCAGTCCCGTGGCTGTGAAATTGGACCTGCCATTAGATGTGCAGAAGTACAGAAATTTGCACCAAAATGGTTGCATTTTTAGGGGTTGTAAGTTGTAACGGCAGAATGTGTATTATGCAGAATCCGGATTAGGGTATCTTGTACCGTTTGAAAATGCCGCTCTTGGGTAATAAAATGATCCGTTACATCAGCATTACGCAAAATACATAACTATGGCAAATTATTTCCAGGAACTAAATATGTCTTCAAGTAGAGCAATAAAAACTAAAAAGTCTATTTAAATGTATTGTGCCTAGTGATAAGCCATGTTGTTCATTTAGAGCCTAAATAATAAAGAATACATCTTCTCGGTAATAATAAACTTAAAAACAAACATGAAAACATGCCTAAATAATTTTATTTGTTTGCACCACAACAAGCCAGGAGGCCTAATTACAGTGGTGTAATATAGCACAGAACACCCAGGCTTAAGAATCACATGTGATAATGTATTAAATTATGCGATAGGTATCTTAATTATGAGAGATTGCTAAACTTTTTGTGTATTGAAATTTGTACTTATATAAAGACCTTCTTTTGTTTAATTTACTATAAAACAAAGATGTTTACAGTCCTATCAAATCTCATATACAAACACAAATAAAATTTGTGTATTAACTTGGTTCGATAACATACACTAAAATAATAAAAAATCTCTATTAACCATAATAAACAATAGCTATAAATATTAAATAATAAAACAAAAATATACACGACTAAAAAGCAGACTTATTGCAGCTTGAAATTTATTAGGGTTTGTTCGTTAAAAATGGAAAAAAGTACAATTTTAATAATAATAATCAGAATTTATTTTTAAAAATTAAGAAAAACCAAACAATGAAAAAAATAATAATCGTGCTAATTGCTTAAATAATTTACTTTTGAATTTACTCTGTTTCATTTTTCAAATATTCATTAATACTACAGTAACATTTATCAATTAGAACATTTTAGGTAGATCTATTAAACATTTGTACGCACTGCACTTAAAATATAAAAAAAATCTTCATTATACCTTGTCCGCTCTGAGCACAAGAACCTCGGGGTTTCAAGCTAGCTGCTAGCTCCTGTGCATACTTCTAAGCCGGATTCATGTCCCTGACATGAACTTCTGACATGAACTTCTGACAGTCAGCTGTGAACGTCCAAGAAGTCGAGAACCTGATTCCTTATTTATTTATTTTCAGTTCACAAACAGTAAAAGATATCACGATATAAATACAATTTATAAAATAAAAAATAATAACACTTAACATATTTCACCAATTATATGTGAACACTAATAGTCACAAAAGAAACATTAAAAATTGTATATAGACTAAAATTTAGTATTCATTGTATGTTATAAAAGCAGTTTATTAGAATTTATATAAGAAATAAAATTTAATTTAAGAAAGATGCAATTTATACAATCGAATATAATTTTACTAGATTATTAATGTAGAGCTAAAGTTATCAGGAGGCATCCACAGTATTAAGTCCAGCCAAATGTATTGCCTCCTCTTTATTTTTTTCAAAGTTAAGTCGCACACCTAAAATTAATCTTTGAATCCTAATTTTGTTATTTTTGACCTAGGTATAGTGAGGTGCGACGATTTGCATCCGTAGGTGAGAACAGTTGTATGCAGGCGTTTCATAGGCGGCATTTAGTAGATATCCAGACCAATCTTACGTTGTACGTACCCGGAACTCTAGTTTAAAGACAAATTTAGGACCCATTGTTTTTACGAGAACAAACGTAAATGAACAAAAACCATCCACAAAAAATCATCCTAATTGTACGCATCACATGTTTTTAATACGTATTAAATAGGAATGTCATTTGACACATTGAGAAAAAAATGTTCATTCAGCAAACATAATAATTGGTTTCTCGTGTGTTTTTGTCGGTTCTTTGTAACAATAAATAGGTATGTTTATATTTCATCAAATATATAGATCTGTTTTAAAGCAAGGACAATAAAGGATCCTGACAAAAATGACACCTTAATAATGAGTGAAATGGGATTATTTTTGTTGTACAGTAATTTCCAATTTCTGTAGGCGCCAGAAATAAAAGGGTATACACACCAAATTGGAGAAATTACAAGGAAAAGTAAATAACCAATTATTTCGACCTCAATTATAATAAAATGTAAATGAGTGTGCTAAAAGGTGACTAATACTCGTTGTATTGTTTGGTTTGTAAGGTTATTTATGTGGGTTAAAGAAGCTTATTTTGATCTGCATATTTCCGCAGACGAATTCGCATATATGACTTCATTATTTGTGAGCCCGCACCTAAGCCTTAAGACACCAATAAGTTTGCCATATGATTTACAATAAGGCAGCAAATTTTAACAAAGAAATAAATTAAAAATACATTGAATTAATAATATTGTTGGAATTATTTCAAGACGCCGAAAAGCTCTACGCATTATCAAGTAGAAAAGAGTATGAATTTTACTTACAAATTATTTTATAACGATTGCTCTTAATTTATTTGTCTTCAATTATACAAACGTAGATATTACAGTTTACTTGGGTAACATGAGGTAAGGAAATGATCACTGTCTCTTGTCGTTATGTGCTAGTGACGTATTTTTTTTCTATTTTTTTCATAAATTTATGTTGGAAAACATTTATCCATAATATCTTAATTGATTTTGAAAATCCATTGAATTACTCTTAATCCATATAATTTATTTTATCGGTATTCATAGTAAGTATGTGATATTTCCTGATTACATGAGTGTCTTATAAAGTGATATAATTTAATAACCTGTAACCTAACCAACATTAGTTAATATTTTGAATAGTTATCATCTTTATATATATAATTCCTCGGTACCTGTGATTTCACTGAACTCATCCTAAACGGCTTAACCGATTTACGTACGGTTTTCAGAGAAATATAGATTTTAGTTTTGGAATTTAATCACAAACAAGTACCTAGGTACCTACTTATCAATAAAAAGTATTGTTTCAAGGCATGCCAACATTCAAGCAGGACAACGTCTGTCAGGTCAGCTAGTACGCTTATATTAACCAACATAACTTATTATTTTGAATAACTGTGTTTCTAAATACGAGTAGTTACGAAAAACATATATAATTAATTTTATAAAAAAATAACATCATCTAAGAATGTTAACATATTACAACAGAGATGTAGAACATTTAAGAAAAGGTAATATAGAAGTCTAGGCATCTACAGGGCTTATGACTTGTCAATGGCTGGTTTAAGTGGACACTTTACACACTGTGTAACATTCACGATTCTGCCCATATTTAAACATCTGTATTCCTTCAATTCTTTTATCTGTTGATGTTTGTGAAGTTAAAGAGCTGAAACCTTTATTTATGCGGGTGAGGTTCATCTAATTGAATTATTTCACCTACATACTAGGCAACGCCTATTGTGTGTAAAGTGGCCACTTAAACCAGCCTATATTACCTTTTTACCTTCTCTTAAATGTTCTTCATCCCTGTTGTAATATGTTAATATAAACAGCTCCCCAGAGAGTTGAATCCAGTCCTTGTCTACAAAAATTCAAACTCAAAATATCTAAGAATGTGCTGAGATATGTTAAAAAGAGACTAACCAATCCAGGGGACAAAACATATTAATAATAAAAGGCTTTTATATTATACAGATTCTCTGGGTGCAAATATTGATGCAATTAATAAATATAAATGCAACGTGCAAAAACAAAGGTTTGAGCATGACAGAGAATTTCCATCAACTAAACGCCGACCCCTGCACCTATGGGTCCGCAGTAGTCTCAACTACTGAATCTTGTCGCAATGAATATCAACTGTATGTTAGGTGCTTATTTCAAATCATTATTGTAAAGAAGGCAGATAAATCACGGACATAAATGCACTTTATAATATGTTTCTTCCATAATCTCATGATGGCATGACAGAATGTGGAAAAAGTAACTACATTTGCCTTCATTAGATTATTATAACTTTTAAATTTATATTATCAGAAGATTCGATTCAGTAATCTAATGGTTTATTTAACATAAAAGTAATATACTCGTACGTATCAAAATGTTAATCAAAGCTAAATTCATCTGGATTTTTTTTCATTATAATGTTTTGAGATGAATTCAGTAAAAGTGTTAAAAGTGCGAACAAAGTATCACGCAGTTTTCTCGTAAGGGTAGGTAGGCAGATAGGATATAATACCACTTCCCTGTCTTTGCATACATACCTCGTTTCTTCTATATTCATTCATCTTTTCATGCTTGCGCGCCGGCAATTCCGACTTTTGACATGCCCATTTTCAAGTTGTTGATGGATTTGGTCATTTCATTTTATTAAATTTATTATTAACGGACCAATTTGTACAGAATGCACAACATAATCAAAACACAATATAAAACAATGTACGGGGAAAGCGTAGTTAATAGATATGATTAAACATGTATTTATCATGCCGTGTATTTCTCCGCCTTCCTCGATTTCTGCATCCATCAACATTCACATCGTTAATATTATCATTACGTAGTTTTGCTACAAATTCGCTCGAGAGATTTTTATTTCGACAGGATTCAAATAAAAAATAATAATAGAGAAAAATATAACAGAACAAAGGTATTGTCATCTTTCCAGCATGCATATTTAAAGCTCTCGGTACCAATGTTTGCCGTCCAGTAACTTAGGGTCGTGTAGGCACGATTGGCATAGTGAATAAATTGAATACTTATAGTGTCGCGTGTCCCCGCTTGCCCCGGGGTTAAACGTTATACAGATTTGAGGCAACACTGCGCATAATGAAACAACCCGAGGAGCTTAGCCACAAGCAGGCAGAAGAGCACTTGCGAAATCGTCAAATCACTCCAACATCTTTTTTTATTTGAGACTATGTACGAATTATTGGTTTTATCTGAAACAATACTAAAGCATAGTATTTCTTAACTATTTATTTAGTACAATATAATGTTTAATTAGTCTAGAACATTGTTGAAAATGAGCGATATTTTTGATAATTGCCCGCGCTTTAGAACGTCAAACCTACCACTACTTTCATTTGTTCTTTATTCCATACGCACAAACATTTATTTATTTATTTATTCATTCAAAATTACAAAATTAAAAAAATATGAACTTATTAAGGCTTTTTAGGCTATGCCCGTGTCAAGCCACAATAAAAATACATAGTAAAATTAATTAGATCAAGTTATAATGACATAGAATAACAATCTTGAAAAAAGGGTAATTGTAATAAATAATCAAATTCCAAAGAATACAATGCAAAAAAGATAATCAGAAATAATTTTTAGAATATAAATTATAGAAATTAAGAATCGCACATAATCAAATACACAAAATAAGGGGTATCATTAAAATCAACAAAATAATAGTAAAATATAGTAGTATTAAAAAAAAAAAAATACAAAATAAGAGCATCATTTAAATCATCAGAAAAAGAATAAATATATATAAAAACATAATTGAAATGATAATTGAGTTATGTTTTCTAGAAATTCACTCAATTATAGTGAGAAATATAAGGAAAAGGAGCAATAAATCATATGCCAAATAATAGTACGTACTAAATTAAATTATACAAAAATACATAATAAAAAAAAACACTAAAATTATCAATATATATAAAAAGCAAATAAAAGTAAAAGAGTATGGAAGGAAAGCAGATTTGTAAATTTTTGCTAATTTTGTACTTTAAAAAAATTGACAACCTCGTCCCTATCGATGTGTAGCAACCAATTGCAAACATTTTTCTTAAATACATTGGCACTTGTGGAGTTTTTTATGGCTGCCGAACATTACACGCAATTAAATCATACGGCAGACATTCTTACCAATATTCTGTCACTACGCATGTTCAAGGTGAGGTTACACGGGAACTATTGGCGCATGTGCTGGCATTGCAAATATTATCTTTATTCTTTGCAAATTCGACCACATGACCGAATATCGCACGCAGCTACACTGGTTTAGTATCAGGCGTAGAAGAATCACATTTTCACATTTTATCACTACTTCACAAATTTTGAAATAATCCTACTTATATTTACTATCTGAGAGAGCTCTTTCAACTTATATCACAGAATGGGCTAACTTTTCGTTCTAGCAACGAGAGAACTCTTTCAAAACCCATTCACCACTCTTATGTTTTTGCCTCCTCTTTCACAGTAGTAGCCGCACGATTATATAACAATCATCTCACAAATGCCATAGACGCCCCTTCTTTATTTACATTCAAATCACGTATAAAATGTCACTTCCTGAATATTTGGAATGTTTTTTTTATTCCTTTCTTCCTTACTTTTTTATCCCCCCTCATTATTGTATCGTGTAAATATTTAGTCAATTTTTACATCTTTATAAATATTTTGTTCATAAAAATGCGCATCTTAAAACATAATTCTTTGTCTTATACTTAGTTTCAATAATAAAGTCTTATTTTATCTTATTTTATTTTATTATATTATATTTTATATTTTATTCTTAATATTTTACATATATTTATATTTTCGACACTTGTGCAATATTTACACACATGTCCACCCTCATTTCAATATTACACCCACCCTCTCACTCACTTACACTCACACAAACACACTAGTATGTATTGTAAGTGTATGTAATGTATTTCTGTGAATATCTGTCATTGTTTTTATTCTCTGTATATTTTATTTGTTGTATTTTTTTTACATGTGTCACTGTTAATATCCCCAATAAATAAAATAAAATAAAGGAAATGATTAAAAAATCAACAATATGTTCATATACCACTGATTTTCTCAAATTGAACAGTTTGGGTAGGTAGGGAGAAATTCCCTTAAGGCAATATGCTCACCCTTATGCATATATAAATTTATTTATATAAAGTGATTAAGAAGTAAATAAATGATTTATATCAACTTTTTCCTCCCATGATTTACCACAGCCCACAGGAAGCGTAGTTTATCTCGCTTAGGCCACGGTTTCACCACATTTTGATAGTAAAGCTAGTACAAAACAAAAGATGCACTTTGACGATTAGCGCATGTGTGAGTTAACAAGATATTTATGAAAGTCGTACACTAGAAATGATCTCGCTAGATCTTTCATTGCTAGTATTGAATAAAATATAACCATAATGTTGCGGTAAACCTCCGTTTCTTTGATTTTTTTATTTTCATAATAAATGATTGATTTATATTTTACTTGGCAGTGCATTGCACTTATGCGCACACAAGAATTGAGTCTTCGTAAAGTTCATTGGCTTAGACGAAAAAAACTTATTTTAGATCCTAGTTTATCGTATTCATCTAGTTTTCATGAAATTAATGATCATCGCGTTTATTATTGCATCGCAGTTTCAACCTTATAAAATATTTGATGATTGGGTGATTTTTAGATTTCAGACGTGAACCATATAATTATTTAGCCCAACAGTCAACAATGTTTGTTCGGAAACCAGAGTACAATAAAATTTTGACGGCAAGATATCGTTGAATTAGTTTTGAAAGAACCTGCAAATCTAAGACATGGTATGCTAACGACGTCGGCAATAAGCGCATGTCATATTGTCAAATCGAATAAACCGGCAACCCTTTTGAAACAATTTGCCTATTTGCCAAACAAATAGTGGACATCAAAGTTTATAGTGGATACTTCCAATGATCCGGTTCACATCCGTATGGCAGTGCTGGCCAAATACATCATCATTTCATGTTCGTTCCCTAGTTTGAGCAGTTAGTGTACACGAAGATCTTCCAAACGTCTGTGTCAGCTGCCAGCTCCTGTGCATCCTCCCAAGTCAGATTTGCGTCCCGTAGTTCTGACACAAACTGCCGACGAACAGTCAGCAGTGGACGTCCAGAACGCTAAGAACCTAATGCCTTGTAAAGTAGACAAACGTAGTTTAGGCTCTCAGGAGGCATCTACAGCACATGGCCAATTCAACTGTATCGCCTCCGCTTGATGATAATTGTCACCAGAGTTTGCTGCGTCAGTTTTCTTATTACTTCATTCCTTATAAAGTCAAACCACAGCAAACCTAAAATTCTTCTGAGACACATATTCTCAAAACTAAGAATTTTGCTGTTTTGGGCCTCAGTGAAGTGCCACAATTTACATCCCTAGAGGAGATGTATTATTCAGGCGTTATATAGGCGGAAATTGGTTTTCACTGAGTAAATATTCGATCTCCAGACAGCCTTTGTTGAATGCGGCGCCAACTATTCCTAGCCGGACTCCCAGTGTTTCTTGAAAGCGGCCATTTTCAGTAACGTATACTCCCTGGTATTTAAAACACTCGACTCTTTCGATGACTTGGCTTGGCAGAGTCAGGGGATTTTGGGCATCAAGACATGAAGAGTTACACAGTACATGGGTTTTTGCAATATTGCAAATATAGCATTGGAGAATCTTCTTCAAACGTACTTTGGCGTAATGAACGCATATGGCTATTATTTTTAATAAAAACAAACGGTGGCTAGAGTGTCATCAGAAAGCATCTGAATGTTTTTTTTTAAATACGAGTACTACAAGTTTCTGGTCAAAATTAGTATGGACAGACGAATTCACGTTATTGTATGTTGAAAAATATAGTTATATTTGTGGTTTACAGAATATAAATCTAAATGTTTTGGTAATTAATAAAACATTAAATCAGAAGATTTTCGTCTCGGCTATTTAATTTCACTTGTTAGTACGTAACGCGACTTCAGGTTTCACAACACGAATATTAAACAGAATTCAAATCTATTAATTTAAGATTAGTAATTCAATTTATCGCGTTAGTGGTAAATTAGATATCGGAATTATTAATAGATTAAGAACTTCAATAACTGCTGCCTTTAACTATAAGATGTAATATATTATCTTAATAAAGTGAATTTTAATATTCCACGCCGTATCATCTTTTCATACCCTGACAATGGCATGCTGATAATGACTCGTATTGATTATAAATTTATCGCTAACACATGTAATATTTTTAATTCTTAATTAATTAAGTAATCGGGGTTAAATACGTACTATAAATCAATGAAAGTAATAGGTACGCGTTAAATAAAAACAAACTATTACGTTATTTCCTCTTGTGGATAGGCAGAGAAGATATAACACGACACTACTCCAGGCTTTCATTTTGCTTCTCTTCTTTCATACAGATTGTTACAAATCTGGGCATTTATTTTAATTTCTCCTGCAAACTGCCGGAGTTTTCGGTAATTTTACGAACTGTTGATTTAAAAACCATGATAAATGGTCAAGACTGAAACCGGTCGATGTAAACATAACTCTCAATAATTCACGAGATTATTAATACAAATGTGCACACAAAAAAAAATACAAATGTCATACCACAAAATTAAAAACGTTTTTTAAGTTATTTTTTTAATTTCTTTTTACGTTGACGGACACATCTTCATTTATCTTTACAAATCGGTAATTCGGAGAATTGGGTGACTTTGTTTTTTGTGAGATTGAAACTTTTAGTGGCAAATTTCCAAATCATCAATTTATTGTCAAGCCAGACGGTTAAACAGCTAGATATTACTAAAAAAATATTCAATGGTAGTGTTACTTAAAACGAGTATTTTCATTTATGATTTTTTTAAAAAAGCATCACGGAATAATCGCCGTAAGGATAGGCAAAATAGAAATAACGCCACTTAAATGTGTATTTACAGACACACCTTGTTTCATCTACATTCATACAACGTATAAGTAGTTTTTTAATCAGTTTTATATTGTCTGTGTAGTTGTTTATTTAACAACAACAACAACAACAAACCGTCAAGCCATTTCTCCGTAAGGGTAGGCTGAGAGGATAGAACGCCACATCACTTTATCTTTGCATACAGATCTCGCTTCTTCTACATTCTTACATCTTCTCATGCACGCGCGCCGATTATTCCGACTTTTGAAATGTCCATATTCAAGTATTTGTCGGATTTGGTCATGCCATGTCTTTCTCGGTCTACCTCTATTTCTGCATCCATCAACATTCGCATTGTAAATATTCTTAGCCGTTCTTTCGCTGTCCATTCGTTCTACATGTCCAAACCAGCGCAGAGCTCCTTTCTTGATTTTGTCGATAATGCTTGTTAATTTATTAGTTGTTTATATATGTTTTCAAAATATAATATTTGACAGTCTCTGAACTGGTAACAAAAGTGTAAGGGTGATCATCTTACCTTCATTGTAACAATAATGATCGAGATTCGCAGCGATTGGTGTACCAATGCAGTGCCCTACGTACCATTAGGTGCGGAAAGGGAATGATGGTGAAGATGATGGAGTAAGGCAGGTAATTAAAAAATATTGAGTGAAGTGAACTTCTCATTAAACACTTCATTACTATTAGAATTAATTCGTGAAGATAAACACAATTATGTAAATAATTCCACGGCACGCGCTAAATGCATAAACGTACTATTTTCTTAATTAGAAATTAAGAATTGCGACATGAAAAGATATCCGTCATTTTAATCACCACATTCTTATTTTATTCTTTGATTTCCCCGAATAAAGTTACATAAGCGAATACAATAAAGCCAAATACTTATAAGTAAAATGAAAGCGGCGTTTGTCATAAAGATTAATTAATAATTTACCGACGATTTAGCCCGATTATTGCCTCAGACGGTGTAGTTTCTTAACCCATATTACAATTAAATCATTATCAATGGCGCCTGTCTAATCATTCGTGACATTATATTGTTATATCTTTCTGAACAATGATAATTTGAGTTGACCGTGCGTTAGTAAATACTAACTAAATAAAATAAGAAATATCGATGATTGGTTTAGTTAAATAATAAAATCATGATTTTGGTATTAAGAACCACAGAACAATTTATTTTTTTTATTTTATCTTATTTAAGTCAAATTTGTAGCTTAATCTAATTTTTTACACCATGTTTTGTAAATTATATCAATAAGATGGTCGCCGACAGCAGCAATGCATTAATGAAGACAATTTCTGAAGCTTTTTCATCATTTTCGGCCCATTGCAATCAGTAAGGGTTTAATTTCAAGCGAGTAATCGTTTGTGGAGTAGCCGTAGGTTATTTCCAGTACGTAATAGTAATTTTTAATTTTTTTGACAGATTCAGAGAGATGAAAATGATTCTACAAAAAAATATTGCTCTTCAAGGGATTTGTTTAAGAATTTCCTCAGAGCAATTTTAACAGTTTGCGTCACTAACAACAATCAATTCTAATCCTTCAACGCCAGTTTTTGCTAATTCTTTCAAAAACTATATTTTAATGTATCTTCTTTATGCAAATACTGGGAAAAACAAGGAAAAAAACAAATTTTTTTTTCCATTTTTTTTTTTTTTATATTTTTTTTATTATCATTATGTAAAGTAAATTATTCTATCAAATTTCAAAAGGAATACAACTACAATACCAGAAGTCAAACTAGAGGATGGGTCATGGGGTCTATCACAAACTCTGAATTCGGGCAAGGAAATTTCAGGTTTCTGGGCCCCAAAATATTCAATATGTTACCCAAAGATTGCAAAACCATGACCCGGATTCAATTCAACAAATTTGTAAAAAGGTGGTTACTAGGTTTAGGTCGAGAAAATTCGGAAAATTTACTTAAAATACATTCCTAATAAATTAATATTGTATCACTGTATAGTCAATTAACTAGTAGGTAGTAATGTTAGTGTTTATTTTTGAATACAAATGTCTGCCTTAAAACAGGTTGTCCAAGTTAGGCCAGACTAGACATGATCCAGAGAAATCTATTACCTAAGTGTGTATGTAGTAGATAAAGTTTTTGTTAATTTTTGTTAATAAACTATGATTATTATTGTTATTATTATTCTTATCATAACCATAGCACAATTAAGATTTTCGTGAGGGATCAGTGTTATGACGAGACGGTTTTTTGCCTGAGTTCAATAGGGATCGTGTTAGGCTCTGTATTAGGACTTGCCAGTAGTATCTAGATAATTTTATGTACATATGTGCTATGAAATGTGTATTGTTTTTCTTCTGTTTCTTGAATGCATGTTGTATCGGGCGAATTCCAATGTTTCCCATATGTACTGGGGTTTTGTCTTTTTTTTTGGTTTGTATTATGACGTTCTTCTTTCTTTTCGAATACGGCCGCGGTCTCAATTAAGAACAAACACCGTATTCCGTCACTGTTATGCAGGTAAATTAGAAATAAGATGATTGCAGTCACCATGTGTATTTGACTGATCACAAATCGACAATACTGCAGTGAGCGGTACAATGAAAGGTTTAAAAGTTTATATTATTTGTTATTCTCGCGTTTTGGTTCTAAAGAAATATAACGTTTTCGTTAAATTAATTTATAAAAAATGATAGTGAATGTGCAAAACTAAAGAAAAACACACAAGTTTTTGTGTACAGTTTCTGGAAAGAGGTGGGTGCTTTTATTGTAATCCAAACCTTACAACTCGCATTTTCCTACCCCAATTCTAGCCCTAAAAGTATCCACTCAAAATTACTCAGCTGGTTTGGCTCCATCCTATATAATACATGAGAACAAACAACAAGACCAGCCTTGGGATTCAGATAAAAATAATATATAATATAGAATACTGTTACTACCCGGCTGGGTAGATATTAAATATCGATTTTAAAAATAGTTATTTCTACACTGCAAAATTTATTATTTCTGGACTGTTACTTGAAGCGTAGACAGGTCACTTTACCTTTCCATGATACAACAATAATTCACACTCACTGGTACAAAAATTCCAATGCTGTGTCTTATGCACTGCTGACTGTAGGTAGAGAAATAATGATGATACATATCTGTATCGCAATTTTAAACGTTTTATTATAACACTTCTTTTCTCAAAAAATGCCTGTCATAGTGTTTTTTTGTATGAGATTCGACGTCTTTTTTTTTCATGAAAAATACGATTTTTATTATTAAAATATGAATAAATTTGTTTGGGTTTGCAGTGTTTAAGAGTATTAAATTATTTTATCATGCGAAACATTTTTTTCTACATTATTGTAGAAATAATAAGATACTATTGTGCTAATAAAATACTGCGTGAAATATAAATGTTGACACTTACTGCATTATTTTAAAACATTTTTTTATTTGCATTGATCTAATTATCAACTGATCAACAAATAAATCAACAGAAGAACACGAAATTAAAAAAAAAAACCTTAGTGTTCTTTTATATCTATTCGTCTTCAGCATCATTGTGGGATGTATAATTTATTTATAATCATTTTTTTTTTCTGCTCGTATTTAGTGATACGTAGGACACCGCATTGGTACACAAATTGCTGCATATCTGAATCATTCTCATTGAAAGGTAAGGTTATCAGTCTTAAGCTTTAAATGCCAGTTAAGGGATAGTTAAAATACTTAAGTGCGAAACCCATTTAAATATACTATTTCGTGTCAAATCTGCTGGTAATTAAACTAGAGGCCTCAATCATGGTAGGACTTCAATCGTCAATCAGTACTTTTTAGTATTTTTCACCCACAGAACTATATTTTCCATCCACTTAGACACGGGTTAACACTTTTTGTAATTTTTTAAAGCGCCGCTTTTGAGAGTGATCAAATAAAGTACGCTGTACATGTTATTTAAAAGAAAATAAATAGATTATGTCTATTGCATAATTCTCAACTAATATTTTTATGTTTTGAACCTGCTTTCACTTAATTAAATAATAACGGGCGATGAGTTGCATTCGATTAGGAAATCAATATTTTTTTACTGTTATTAATTACATAACCAACCTTTATCTTAAAAAATTAAAACCATAAATTGCATTTATAAACAGGTACCTTACAATCCCATTTATTTATTATATATGCCCAGATGGCTTTTACAAGACAGGTACAAAATTAAAATTCAACCATTTCTTGGTATAACAAGACAGTATGTTGGTATAATAACTCATCATCACTCCACATCCACAAAGTGTCCACAAAGAGCCTCTCTGCATATCTATCATCTGCCAGCTCATGTGCGTCCTCCCAAGTCATGATCGCATTCTGAAGTTCTGACGTAAACTGCCGACGAACACTCAATAACTTGATGCCTCGTAAAGTAGGGAAGCGTGCTTAAGGCTCTCAGGTGGCATCCGGAGTATATGATCCATCCAACTGTATTATCTCCGCTTGATGACATGTGTCATCGGAGTTTGCTGCGTCCGTTCTCTTATTACTTCGTCCCTCACAAAGTACCACCACATACCCAAGATTCTTCTGAGACAACTTATCTCAAAACTCAGTATTTAGCTGTTTTGGGCCCTAGTGAGGTGCCACGACTCGCATCCATGGAAGAGAATACGTGTTATGCCAGCGGTGTTTAGTTAGGTCTAATAAATGTGTATCATAAAAACAGTTTTTTTTTAAAGTATAGAATTACATGATGGTTTACAGAAATAAAGATAAAATACAACCTAAAAGTAGGTAGGTGCATAATCAAATGTTTTTGAAAAATTATAAAAGTTTAAAGGAAAAGAGTTACATTAGGTATTATTTAAGTGTAGGTAAATAAAATACAAAAAGTCAATGTGATATTCACAGCATCCGAATAATGTAAGCTATTTTGATTTTATCGCCATAAGAATTTTAAAGACTGACAATGGAAAACGAAACATATAAATTTCTCAAAACTCGTTTCCGAGCCAGTGTAGTCTGACGATTGAAGAATTTATATTGTAAAGAAAAATTTTCCTCACCAATTCTGACAGATTTGTTGAGAAATTTCAAAGTCAAATTTTTTGGACTTTGGTATCTTTTAAATATTTATGAAAAAATATAGAATGCTTGTAAGTAAAAACGAAAGGCATAAACACTGTTACGAGTATTTTGTTCTGTTTTTTTTCCCTTGCTATGTTTTATGCCACTTAAATCAGCCATTGTCAGGTCATAAGCCCTGTAGAAACCTAGACTTCTATATTACCTTTTCTTGAATGTTCTTCATCTTTGTTGTAATATGTTAAAAATGAATTGATTTGATATAAATAATTTGGTAATGATTATTGATTCATATCCCAATATCTTAAAAAGTGTATACTTGTACATGCTTTATACCTAGCCGGTTAGTAAATATTTGTATTTATGCACATATCAGCTTTTATATGTCTACCAGTTTCAAGACGTACCCGTCTCTACACTGGGACATACATGCAACATAACACGCAAATAACAGTATAACGCATAAACTAAAGTAACTGCCCAAAAATATTAAGCCATCGTGCTGATACGACATACATATATGCTGTTAGAAGTTTTCGCCAACGCGCACTTATTAAAATAGACCGCATGACATGGAAAAGTCAGTAAGTGGTTACACACAAGTATTAGCCAACATTCGTTGAAATGTTTGACCATAAAGTAAAAACTATAAATACAAATTATACACCCTTTTTAATTATGTAAGATTAAATTGAAATAGGTGTACCCCTTAGACGTAAGACGGATAATTTTACCTTTATGGCGTGACCAAACGACATTGCAAACTTTCACGTTTTTGTTTTTTTAGAAGCAGGTTCCTTAAGCGACATGTCGCCAAAATTCAACGAAGCGCTCTGTTTTTATTGTTTAATCAAATAAAATCATGTGTCAACGTAAGGTTTTTTCAGAAAAAACGTTTAATACTTATAATTTAAACCCTTCGCATGACCATAAAGTACTTATTCAGTACAATAGAATTGCATTTGTAGTTTTTAATATTCATATGCTTAGACAACGGTTATAATGCTTATGTCCGTATTGCGAAAATGGTTCCCATGTTCTCGGGTTGCGAAATATTACTACAAAAGCGCGGCACGCGTTAAAATACTGCTGATACTAGATACACGAAACATCGCGTGGCGAAGTATTGCACTTCTGTAAAAGTAATTCTATGACACTTGCTTTGAGCTCTGATCTCCTGTGACACAATACAATAGGTTCAGAAAGTAATTAATTTTTCAATGAATGAAAACACTAACTGACACGAATGGTCCGACTAAGTTGCACACTGGTTAATTTATTTTGATTTATGTAAATAAGGTGTTTGCGACCTTATTGAAAGTGAGAGTTTTATTTACGAGTATTAATTTTTTAACAAATTACAACAGGAATGGAGAATACCTTAAAGAAAGGAATATGGAAGACTAGGCATTTCCAGGGCTTAAGACCTGTCATTGGCTGGTTTAATGGCTTCTTTACACACTGTGTAACATTCACCATTTTGTCTATGTTTGAACATCCATATTTGAAAAAAATATATATTTGTTGATTTAAGTGAAGTTAAAGAGCTGAAACCTTTATTGAATGAATTTTCCAATTTTTAAACTTCTTCTTAGACCAGTTGGTTGTATTACAATATTTAAGTTTGTCCAAATGTGTGTAGACAAAAGACTGGATTTAAAAATGAAATAATCCAATAAAATAATCAATTAAATCAATTTAGTTTGAAAATTAGAAAATTGTTTTCAGACGTTGCCTAGTATGTGAAATAGTTCATTTAGATGAATTTCTTCACAACAATAAAGGTTTTAGCGCTTCAACTTCACTAAAACCAACAAATAAAAGAATTGAAGAAATATGAAGGTTCAAACAAAGGCAAAATAGCCAATGACAGGTCATAGGCCCTGTAAATGTATATTCATATCTATATTCCTTTCTTTGAGGTATTCTCCATCCCTGTTGCAATTTATTAACCTTAATGACTCCCGAGGGGGTGAAATCCAGTGTTTTGTCTACAAACATTTGGACAAAAACAAATATTGTAATTTTTTTTTTGTGTGTCTTTTTAAGGGTTAATAAAAATTCAGTTTGTTTTATTTTATTTGAGTAACTTGTTAATGATGTATCAAATAACCAAAATATAATTATGATTATGTTTTTGAATTGTTTAATTAAAAGGTACCTACAACAGGTGCAGAAACGCTTAATAAAAAGTTTTAAAGAATCAATAAAAAAAAATATTTTTGATTTACTTTTAAAATTTCTTATGAAGTAATAATATTTCTGTCACACAACCAGCGGTTTTAAGCTATAGTGTACGTAAGCATATAATTTATTAATTTATTTAATTAAGATAAATAATTGGCCGGTGTAAAATTGTAAAAATCATATTTATACATAATTCATAACTTTAAGAAGGTAATATCAATTCATACTTGTAAATGATTTATGAACTAAAATCAATACTTGGCATCAAAATCTGTAGTAGTTGAGGCATTTACCTACCACTCGACGTGAAATATTGTTTTTTGAAGATATTTTGAAATATAATATTTTAGTGTTCCTAGACTGGCATCAAAAGCATTGCATTTGGCAAGGCAGATAAAGATGTTATTTTATAAGGCAGTGCCCTATGCACCACTGGGTGTGAAAACGGAAATGAGGATGATAAAATCGGAAATATTATTTATGGTTATTTGTGAATTAGGTTTAATAAATACCGTCTAAACAATTTGTCATTTTATTGACGACCAGTTTTCAGGGTTTTTTTAAAAACCAAATTAAGGCCAGTTGTATATTAAAAAAGCCAGTTTTATAAACCTACAACTGGCAGTTATATATAGTTTTCTTCAAAGTCACGAAAAAAACAAATAAAACATATTATTTTGGGCATTTTGACTAAAACTCAAAAATTGTTTAACTTAAAACTTTCCATAACTTTTTTTTATGCAACTTGCCTTTAGTTTATGTTCCTGTTACGTATTTTTTGTAAAGATTATCGTTTAATTTTTGTATACATATTGCTGCTCTTGGGGGTGATATTTTCAATACTAAACGACATTACAATAGAGATGGAGAGCATTTTTTGGAAGCGGAAATAGAAGTCTAGGCATTTATAGGGTTTATCATTGGTCACTGGCTTAAGTTATCACTAAGCACGAAAACATTTACTATTACAACCTTAGAGTAATAATCTAATTGAGTCACCGATATGGAAAAAAACTATTCTATGATTAATGACTATGAAGTAAGCTACGGATTCCAGAAATGTAAACGGGTCGTAGGTACTTAGATTGAGAATTGCAAGCGCTAACCGAAACCGTCCATTATAAGTTTGTTGTTAAACTAAAATCTAAACAGAAAATTTGGAACGTTTTTGTTTTATGCAATAAAGAATTATTCATCTGAGATTATATCGATATTTGATAATCAATTTTTTTGAATTATTTGTCTTTTTTATTTTGTATGTGTCCGGGTGAATGAAGAATACAGTTCTGCGTCGAAAATCGTAATCCGGGAGAGAAAAAAGAAAATTGCAATCCAGGTCGAATTTTTTTGACTCGGAGGCTACAATCAGCTGGATTTCATGAAAAAGGAAAGTCCCCCGCATAGTTAAGTGGTTGGCATGTTGCCTACTCTTTGAAAAGGTCAATGTGAAATATTTGTTTTATAGGTGGTTTTTTCGCCCCTAGACTGGTACCTGAAGCGTAATACTGATCACATTACCTTTCTGTAACACATGATGGAGTACTTTTCCAATGCAGTGCCCTATGCATCATAAGGTGCGGATTAGGGTTTGATGATAATGATTTCATTTTTCATTTCATTTCATTTTTTTGCACCACAACAGGCCAGGAGGCCCAATTACAGTGGTGAATTACATTACAGAACAACCAGGCTTGAGAAAAATCACATTTTAAAATTTTTGTGTTCTCACCGGGAATCGAACCCAGAACCTTCCGTGCGTGAGTCAAGCGTCTTGACCACTACACCACGGAGGCCGCCAATGATGATGATGTGGATTTGATTCACAAAAAAACATGTATTATTAGCGATTGCTGTTGTGAATTCAGAATGCAAATGCAAATGCTAATGCTAATGCTAATAATGCCATCAGCACTGCACATCGATAAAGACCGCCGGGCCACGACTTTGTTACATAAGGAAGTCACTGCCGGCGCACGCTCTTCAAGCGGAATATAGTTCAAGTAACACAGAAAACGAGAGCACACACTGCTACGCAAGTCGCTCATGTTACGCTGCACATTGTAATGTCAATCCGTACAATGGGTGGAAGCCGAGCCAAGGCCGAGAGCTGATTCTCACGGAATACCCGGTACCTTTGTTACGGAGACTTGTTACCAGTAATAGAGGAATTATTTTACTTTTGTTTTCATACATTTGTGCCAGATTACTTTTACAACGCTCCAATGTGCAATAAATGCAAAGCTTACAGATCTGTCGCCCTTACATAGTGTGCAGTATCTAACAATTTTAACGACATTTCATTAAATACAGATTCGGAATCACGAAGAAAAGTTATTTATTTTAGTCTTCTTCCGTATCAATTTTCCTCCAGGGATCATATAATCCAGGCAACAAAACTGAAATTGCTTGATTTTGAGTTTTTAATAATCTTCAATTTAGTTTTATTAAGGTTAATTAATCTTTCTAATTTAAATATGAATCTTAATATGAAAACTAAATTAATCTCTAAATTTTTCTTTAATTTTTCTTTCCCAGAGCATGAACTATGTCATACTCAAAACCCGTACAACTTTTGCTTAGAGACATCTCTGATTGATCGCACTGAGAGTGTTCAATATTTTGGAAGAACGTATTAAGCTCTCAAGGACAAAAATTATTGTCAAGAAAGGAGTTAAGGACTGGATTTTCCTTCGTGGGAGGGATTTGAGTAGGAAACTCCTTGATGATTTTTCAAATGCTTGAGTTTACTGTTCACCATATTAATATGCCATATATATGTTTTCAAAAAAATATTTTTTATAATTATTTTTTATGTTTCTAATTCTATATTTGTGGTGATATACTTATGTGTCTGTGTCATTTGCTCGTCCCATCTCAACACAGGATTTTTAGTCCCAGGGAGTTAGGACTTATCGTCTCAAATAATGTACAATAAATGTAATAATGTATGTAAATTAATAAATAAATACACATGGCAAATAGTAATGATATGCATAGTATTGAAACAACAACAAAAACATTATTTTCTTTTACCACGTTTTTCTCAGAAATTTGTCTAACTGAGAAATTGCACTTCATACGGAGAGCAAAGATACGCGTGCTAACAGATAAAAAATATATATTATATAAATTAAGAGATTTTTAGAGATTCTAGTAATATTGCGTAAACAGTTGATGTTTTTTTGTAGCGATATAATTTTTCATTAAAAATGCTGTCGTTAATTAGTAAAACTGTCTCGGTGACACTTCCAAATTAATGTAGAAATGAAATGCACGCAAAGACCAATGGATAGCACTATGCTCTGTATAAGCCTAAGAAATGTAATAACAAATGAAAAATAAATATAATTAATAGTGTAATATAGTTAATGCGGCAATGGGCGGGGCGTTTTGCAAGGCAATATGCTACAAGATGAACTCCTTAAGTTCTGAAATGGAAACTTTGGGAGAATAAGAAAAGCATCGGTACACTTTAAGAGAAAAGAGCCGACAAAATTGCCGACGAAAAAGGGAAGAAATGGTGACGAAAAGCAAAGGATTAAGGAGTATGGAATAGGCCTTTATCCAGCAGTGGAGAGATGATGGCTGAGGAAGATGAAAAACAATACTATCTCTTGTCAAACAAACGACGACAGCTTTTATTTTATTTAATGCTTAGTTACAACACTCAAATTATTAATGAAACAACGCTTGTGAATCGTGGATATTAACTTATCAGGTTATACGACTTGTAGGTTGTTGGTTTCATTTTGTTATTTGTTTTTAAAAATTTCAAAAGCAGTTCGATGATTGCAACAATAAAAAAGGTTTATTTTCAAACCAAACGAGTTCGCAAGAGCGTTAATAGTATTCTAACACAGCAAATATTTCCTTTTCAAGACAGTGAAATATTCGTTGTTGCATTTATAACGGAATAAGTTGAGCAGCACGCTCTTAAGTTCGTTCTACTCTTCTGGCCAACCTGCTCACACTACTCAAAATCATAATTGAAGACTATTCCTATTAATTCCTACAAATCAGCAATATCTCAAACTTGTAGGAATAAGGCACTAGTAGGAGTATAAAAGCTTGTTTTCACTCGAATTATCTTTGTCTTCAAGATATTAATTTTAAAATAATGCTTAAAACACGTTTTATGATAAATATTTCTCTGTCTTTAAAAAATAATTTATTTCGATATAGAGACTAGCTTTTTTGCTTGGAGAGTGACTAACACTCTTATTTTCCTAATTTGAAGTTATATAATATAAATGAGAATGAAAAAAAACGAAATAAAGAGAAAAATAGAAAATAATAATACAATTAAAATAGAATGCTGTTTTTACTCGGGTTCAAAAAATTTCTTAAAATTTACTTAATTATATGATAGATTTAATAGTTTTTATGTGATTAAGGAGATTTTTTTATTCCTTTGAAAACAAAACAATTTTTACAAGACTAGTGTAGAATTAGAAATGTTGATGACTTATTCCTCTTAAATCGATAATTTGTTTTTCTTTGTAAATTTGTAGAGTATGATTTATTTTGTAAATTGTGTCTGCTGTGTGAACTTTAAATAATTTATATAATTTTTTGGTATTGAAAGTTAAGGATTTTTTACTATTTAAAGAGGGTTTGATATATTGGCATATGCAGCACCCTATCCAACAATCATCATCATCATTCTATGTCCACTCCCTAGTTGGAGCATATGGTGTCCACAAAAATCCTCCAAGCATCTCTGTCGGCTGCCAGCTCCTGAGCTTTTGTGCATCCTCCCAAGTCTGGTTTGCGTCCCGTAGTTCTGTCACGAACTGCCGACGAACAGTCAGCAGTGGACGTCCAGGACGCTAAGAACCTAATGCCTTGTAAAGTAAGCAAACGTAATTAAAGCTCTCAAGAGGCATCCACAGCATATAGCTAAGCCAACTGTATCACTTCCGTTTGATGATAGTTGCAACCAGAGTTCGCTGCATCTATTCTTTTATTACTTTATTCCTTACAAAATCAAACCACCACACTCCCAGAATTCTTCTGAGACAACTTTTCTCAAAACTAAGAATTTCGCTGTTTTGAGCCTTAGTGAAGTGCCACAATTTGCATCCCTAGAGGAGAAGATGTATTATTCAGGCGTTATAAAGGCAGACATTGGTTTTCACAGAGTTAATATCCGATCTCCAGACAGCCTTTGTTGAATGTGGCGCCTGCTATTCCTAGCCGCACTCCCAGTTCTATTTGAAAGCGGCCATTTTCAGTAACATATACTCCTAGGTATATAAAACTCTTGACTCTTTTGATACCTTGATTTGACAGAGTCAGGGAATTTTGGGCATCAAGGCATGAAGTGTTACACAATACATGGGTTTTTGCAATATTGATTTTTGAACCCATGCATGCGGAGTAACCATTTAGGTTGTCTGCAGTGGCCCGAAGACCCCCAACTGAATCGTAAGCAGAGTTTTTAGAAGGAAGAGATGAATATTCCTCAATCTAGTGAAATTAACTTCCTTAAGATGAAGTCCATGAAGGTTACAGAAAAGAACGGAGCAAGGACGCAACCTTGACGAACTCCGGTGGTCACCAATCTGTGACAACATCGTTGATTCTGATACTGAATTTTCTATTTGAGTGAAGGGCTTAGATAAGTTCGACTAGGTTTATGAGCACCCCATATTATTTTTGTATTTGAAGCCTGGGTCTGTGCGGACTATCAAACGCTTTTTCGTTATCTACGAAGCACATAGCCAAGAAACTATCAAGTTTTATTCTCTCCTGTAGAATACAGCGTTTGTTGTGGATATAATACGCGCACGACCTACTAGGTAGGAAACCTGCCTGGTTTTCCCAACAATACCGTATTGTAACAAAGATATTCCCGATTCTAATAGACACTTTTATACATTTTCTCAAACGTTTATCTAATTCACTAATATAGTTTTTCCATTAATAGAAAAGTTTGATGTAATTATTTTGTTTTGCAAAATTTTAGTGTAATGATATTCATATGTGTCACGATAGATACTTTTAACTAACCATTTTTGTAAAATAAATTTGCAGAAAGTTCAGGTTAAATTTTGCTCGATGAGAATGCTTGAAACCCTTTCGTCTTAACTTGCCTTGAGGTTTTGTCAGAAATGCATTGTATGCTATGACGTTATAAAAAGACAAAATACATACAGATAAAATAATTCTATTAGGTATGCAAAATACACAATGCATAGTTAGAACGGAACGGGAACATAATTACGCGAGATTAGGCGCAAGTTTAAATTGCCTGTAATATTGAATATGGCTAGGTCACGAACCTTCCCCGTTGCATTGTGCAGTGGTTTCCCTTTTTACCGGCCAAGCATTGTGATCACGCAGTACGTGAAAACTGAATCCATACGTGTGAAGAAATATTTTTTGTTTAGCTCGATTGAATAGAAAATCGCCCAGCACAATAAAAACAAATTTACTGGTGACCTGATTAGTTCCCTCGAATGGAAAAATTATCTTATTGTGCATTGTACAATTCGTAAAATTATGCGTTTGCAAAGATAATTTGCTTTGGTGCGTGCGTATGCAATAAGTCACTGTACTTATGTGCATGTTTTAAACATATTTTGCGCAATAATTTGCACTTGTCATTTGAATGGATTTTATTTGCAATCCTTTTTTTTGCTGCTGTCTATAGCTAGTCATCATCATCGTCATTTCTTTATTCAAACCCAGCGGAGGCACTGAATTGGTACTCCTATTTATTTATTTATTTTGTTCATTAACGCCCAAAAGGCATTTACAAAAAATAAAAATGAAAAACATGCTAACATACTAAATAATAAATACAGAATATACAGAAAAAATACGTGAAATTAGTTAAAAAGGATATAATAAAAAGTTTTACAAAGTAAAAAAAAAAACAATAATAACAAAGGTATGCAAGAAAAAACAGTAAGCATATAAACTAAAAATGCAAAGATAGCGGCTATTGCAACGTATCTTGATAATTTTTGTATTACATTGGGGGTTAGGCGAGCAGTGTTTCCTTCCAGGAACTATGAAATATAATTTACTTATTTAAAAAATTTACTTACGTGTACGGTTTACATACATATCTATAAGGGTGGGCATATTGCCTTAAGGCAATTTCTTCCTAAGCATTGCAGAACCACCTATAATATCAATATTTAACTCTACGCTACAGGAATTGAACCAAGGATCTCAGGCATGGTAGGCAAACGCGCTAACCACTCCAGTACGAGACGGATTTTTTACCATTCGATTTCCTTATTTAGGATTTTTACCTTGCAGAAGCTATTGAGTTGAAGCAGTTGTCTAGAGTTCTGGTTAATTCACAAAAAGAACTTTATTGTTTATCTATCCACCCAGACACATAAAACATTTTTCGATGATGAAGAAGTTTAGGGCTACGGGATATTGTAATTGAAAAAAAATGTTTTCTTGCGCGCGGTAAAAATTAGAGCATTTATTTGTACAACCAATTTTTTTAGAAAATGTACGAAAAAAGCTACTTGTTCTTCCGAATCGACGAATTAAAAAAATATATTTATTTAAATTAAAAATAAATGCAAACTGCAAATAAATCATGTTTTTGTAATATCATCATATCGTCGTTGCACATCAAATATGGGCCATGTGACTCGGAGCACATTCTGAGAAAATCGACAAAAACGATTTAAAAAAAAAACTAAACCGAAAATTACACTTTTGTGTAAAGACAAAGTAGGAAAAATACAGTTTTTTTTACTAAATATTAATTACTTTATGCCAAAAAGTAGCATTTTGATGATTTTTTCAGAATGTTTCGTGGCCCATATTTGATGTGCAACGACAATATGTTAATTTGATTTTTCTTTTATTTTTCTTTTCTTTTCTTTTCATGGTCATGTCAAACCATATTCATATGCTATAAACTTTTTAATAATTAAAAAAGGAATGGCCCACGCTCAGACGCTGAAGTCTTTGTGAGCGTTTTTTCCAATTTATGTTATAGCTTCATTTTAAGAAATATTTTTCTAAAGTGTATTTTTGTAATTATATTTATATGTAAATAATATATGTATGGAAAAAAATAATCATTATATTGTTAGTACCAACCCAACAATCAGCAAAACTCACCGAAGAAAACTTGTGACGTCACAGGTGGAGAAATTTTAAATCACAAAACTTCAATAATCAATCTCACAAAATCACTGCGCTGATAATATACGACACATTATTTAAAAAATACTTTTTTTTGACTTAGTCAAATTGTCTATTAAGAATTTATTAATTTTTTAAAATCACTGTATTTCCTCGTTGTATACAGACACTCTATTCGAGTCAACTAATTTCCTAACTGTCAAACAGTTTTACGTCAGATCGGTTCTAACTTTCGGTTTTCAGTAAGAAACAGGACCCAACAAAATATTAAAACAAGATGTCCGATGAGCACTAAAGGGTACCTTAAAGTAGAGCTGCTTATTTTTAGAGACATTTCACGGTATAAGGCCCCAGGTTTTTTTAACATGTGAGACCCAGGCGTAAAAGTGTATGTCTAATGGATAAAAATAATATCAGAAACTGGTAATCAAATGGATAAAAAGTTGATATTTAAAACCTTGTGAATCGTCTCTTTGACATTATCTCTTATGTCTGTTTAAATATTAATTATATCACGTTATTTTTTTAAATTTTACTATATTTTGTAATTTGTTGTGTTTTTTTATCACTGCATTATATTGTAATGTATACGGTTCTTCAGGCTCAAACCGTGAAACTTCATTTTTTTATGAATTACTTATTATTTTGTTCTAACGATTTTTTTAGAAAGTAATTTTTTTAAATTTAAAAACTTTGAAATTAAAAACGTATTTGACCAACGAAATAATACGCACCGGACGTGGACTAGGGAAGTGGTTGGATGAAGGAAGGGCAGATGTTTGATAGGGGAGGGGCAGGTGTTTGCGGAAGGGATGCTATTACGGACATATAGGATTTTTCCCACATATTATTTTTTTTTTTATAAAAAAAAAGGAAAAAAAAAAATAGATTTTAAAAAAATGTTGACCACTCAGAACGTTCCTCAGAAGTTTCGTAGTTTGGCCCTTAAAAATCGCAGCGTATATTTCTGTTTCAATTATAACATTATCAGTTGTTATTTTTAATGTTTAAACAACATTCAATGAAAAAACTTATGTAAAATAAAGGTCCTACCTCAACACAGGAAATTTCTGGCTAATCGAAAAAATATACCTGCAAAACAATAAACCTCTGCGCATTGTTAAAACATTGAAATAAATGCAAAAGACGAATTTGAAGATTAAAGTTTTTATGACGATGCTCAAATTAAATAAGCTTAGCGTAATTTACCTGCTGTAGAATTAACATTGTGGGAGAATATTTTTTCAATAACTTAATTTGCAACGTTAATTCGAAATTATATATGGATTAGAAGCGAACTTTCGTAAAAAACATATTTTTATTAACTTATATCTGGGTCAAGAAAAATAATAATGTAAATGTGTTTAACACACCTATTGCGATTCAGCGATCGGTTGCAATTGCAGTGCCTTATGCACCAACTACTATTGGGTTCGGAAAAGGAATGATGATGATTTAATACACCTACGTACTGCTCGAAATATTTAATAATATTTAGGTAAGTACTGAACAAAAAAAAATATTTTTTTAAAATACTTTTTTACAGATTGTAAACTATTGAACATAGGTTTTAAAAGTTATAAATGTATTATTCTTGTTTTATTTTTCATTTGGTTTGATTTTAAAGACCAAAGAGGTTATACGGGGAAAAGGTGAAATTCGTTTTCTTAAGTCTAGAAGGTGCTTTAAAGAGAGGTGTCGACATGGTTAGCGGTTGATAAATTGACTTACCTACGATTATTTTATATTCCGTCATATGATTTGTCGATAGAGATATAAAAATACTAATGTCTTTATCAGAATAAGTCTCTAAGATTCTAAATATGCATCATTGCTTTAAATCAATTTCAAAGGCGGGTAGAATTTTTAAAATTAAATCATAATCTAAGTGTTAATTAGTCAATAAACTTCATTAAAAGCAATAATAAATAATAAAAACTAGATAAAACTTTTTAAGTTGAAGAATGTGCCGACAATATTCTAAGTATATTCATTTTTTTATAAACATGGCGGGGTTTCTCTCTTTTGAAAGTTATGAATATTTTAAGTTATTTAAAACAGAAAAACG
The DNA here is from genome assembly GCF_059751315.1 of Micrasema longulum. Taxonomy (NCBI): domain Eukaryota; kingdom Metazoa; phylum Arthropoda; class Insecta; order Trichoptera; family Brachycentridae; genus Micrasema; species Micrasema longulum. The sequence continues at coordinate 329,868 of NW_028278456.1, forward strand.
TTAGCATTAAAGCATACCTTAAACAATGGTTAATATGCGAAACGTCATTCATGTGATGTCTATTTTCATTAACGCAAAATTGAAGACGTTGACGAACATTTTCCTGTACTCTCTCCAATTTTCGAGGTTCTGGCAATTCACTGACGAATTTCAGATTCTAATGTACCCAATATACGAGAATTTGTTTCACACATATATGCCTTAAGGTATCTTTTTCAAAATAAGTCAATAAGGACAAATCAGCTTACATAAACGAACGGCATGATATGTTTTTTTTTTTAAATCATGAAACCTGATATCGGTCTGTAAGTTTTTCATATACCTCTAATTAAAATTATGCATTTTGAAACATGTTTTAAACTAGGCCGTATTCAATGTATAAATACGTTTAGTAAACCAAAAATAAGTCCTTTGCGATAGGTTTTATAGAAAAACCAACTTCATAGACGAATTGGTATAATTGGGTTAATGTGAAAGTTCAGAGTATTTTTTTTTTATTTGCTAAAAGTATCGAACTAGGCTCAAAATTGAAAAAAAAGTTTGTGTATCGTTTTATCAGTGTTATGATCAAAACGTCTTAGGCACTAGTCTTGGGACATACTATTATTGCAGCATTAAACCAGCATTAAATATTTCACGTCAACTATGCTAGGAATCAAACTCGTTATCTGAAAAATGGTGGGCAAACGCACCTATTATAATACTACAAAGCAATTTTCGACTATCAATATTTTAACCTGAGAGAAACTATCTAGTTGAAAACGCTTGTCCAGAATGAGGGTTGTTTTTCACTTTGGTTTTAGTACATTCGTACGATGGTTTGTTAATAAAAGCTTTTTCTGTGACTGCATATAATCTGTTGTTAACCGAATTAAATAAAAGTCTGTGAATGTTTACTTTTTTTCATTGGACTTTTTTTGAGCATATGCTGGTTTTATAATTACTTTCGTTTATGCCATTTTACTTAAGCAGGACTTTATTTAAAAGCACATAACAGCACATAATCAATTGAACATTGTTATGCAGAAAACAGCCAACAATTTTAATTTTAATTTTAATAAATTAGATATTAATTCTATCGGGTGCAGTAAGGTCAATTTTATGTTCTGCTAAAAATAGCTAGACTGATTTCATGTAAGAAACTGTAATAATCACCTAAAAATAGTGTTGATCACAAAAACGGCATTTCTCAATTTGTTAAAAATACCCACAGTACTAGAAAAATCTTACTGTATTTTAAAAATCATTAAAACCGGTCATATACGTAATAAGATTCTTGTTTGTGATATAGATAAAAAAACTTATGTATCCATTGTTTATCATTTGTGAAAGTCAAAAATATTCCAACTGTTGTGTACATTTGATAATTCACTCTTTTCACAAACGTGCTATTATCTCAGTTGCACTTTTCCATGATTGGCTGATCTCTGGATAATTACGCTTAACTGGTCAAATACATAGTTAAGAAACTAATGTATGGATTATTTGTAATTTTTCAAAGAAAAAAACATTTCAACCCTTGGGTGGATATATTTGATTATTCACTCCTTTTACAAAAATGCTTTTATATCAGTTTCACTTTTCTATAGCTGGCTGCTTTCTGCATAACTACGTTCAGTTGTGGACTCGAAAAATCGATCGCGAAACGGCCAGGTTTATATCGTATTTTTAATTCGCGTATTTTTAAAAATATTTTGCGCTTGACCGCATGCCCCGAGCCGCCCCTGGATTTGGCCCAGCGGTGGGGGATCCTTCCTCCCTTTGCCTTTGCTCAGCACCGAATCGTAAACTTTGACCTCACCTGGTACCTCTAGCTCTTCATTGCGCACAATATGGAACGAATCAGTAATTAACGGTTGCCATAGCCCGAGCGATACGTGCCCAGCTCTCAAATCCGTTCCGAACAATCAACCGACCCCGCAAAACAAGCAAAAACGAAACAATCATACATATGCAACGCACTCATAATCCGAAATATAAAATTCACCTTTTTGCTTAGTGGTCGAAGCATCTACATCTAGACATTTACATTACATTTCTTAGCATTCAAATTTGAGTTTGAAGAATGCACAACTCAGTCGTGAGAATGCATTTTACGTTTTGAAAAACAGCGTCAGCGCCACATTAAATCTTGATGTATGAGAAAATGCCATTTTTCTATACGGTGCATATTTGTTTGTTGTTTGCGATGTTTTGCGGCATTGCCGCAAACTGCAAATGGAATGAATTTTGCAGGTTTGTATGGAATTTTATTAGCTACCGGTTAAGAAAATCATTTAAGGATTTATGGTGATACAAGTACGTGCTTGTTTTATTAATTTGGATTATATTTTATTTTTGTGAACTACCATACCTTTATATTATGTTAGCGATTGACAAAAAAAGACGTTTCGCCCTTCAATGTTTAATTTTTCTAATTTCTACCAAAAATATTTTTTTATGTTTGTTTTTTGATGCAAATACTAGGAAAAATAATTGAAAAATATATTTTTAATATCAGTTTTAATTTCATATATTAGTTTATGTGGACAATATGCTACATCATTAAAAGGTTAAAAAATACAAGAATATAAAGAAAACACGAAATAACAATTCTTATGAACATCTTTTGAGATAACAACAAAAGTCGCGGAAACAATTATAACTTCAAATTTAAAAAGAAAAATAAATAAATCACCCTTTGAACTTTAGCTTAGTTATAATTTAGACAGAATACGTGCAACTGACTTTTTGTTTCGAAAATTTTTACTCTTGTGGCGACTTTTTCATACAAATTATAATGGCTTGTATGTATACAATATAATGAACTAGTCACTGAGTGATGAACACGTTGAAAATTAGTTTTATACACCGATTATCGGTATGTAGCAGATTGTCTACATTAGGCATTGTAGGATTAATTAAACCTGAGATTTTGATGAAATTTTCAAAGTTTTTGTTTTTCAACGTCTTTTAAACATAATTATAATTTTATTTTAAATAAATATTTATTTTCCTATACACACCCAAAGGGCTTTTATATAAGAGTTACAAAAATAAAATTCAAGTGATTCATGATATAACAAGACAACATGTAGATCTAATAAACAATTTTTTTTAAGCATCAATTTACATTATGGTGAATCGATATACATAAATTAAGATAAAATACTGCACAAAAGTAGGTAGGTACATACATAATTCAACGTTTTTGAAAAGTCATAACAGTTTTTGTTTTTTTTTTTAAACAAGAAAATCTGTTTTAAGGAAATTTAGCGATAATTTTTTTTTTTTTAAATGGTTTTAATTATATCTTTTTATTTACACAAGTTTTGTATGCAGAGTAAACATTTAATTGTTTAAAAGTATTTACCATCTTCTTTCTATCCATTAACTTTTACTCTTTTCTTTTCCATTTTTTCCATTGAAGACTCTATGTTTTTAATTTTCATGTACACATATTACTTGATATATTTTTGTTTGTATTCTTTTTGTTCTTGCATTCGTTTTAAAACTCAAATTTCATTAAAAGCACCTTTAATTTTACTGGTTGGTTAGAATGAATGCACATTGACAGCCACATTAAACTGTTTAATGTCAAATTGCCCGTAATCTGTTATGGCGTCGAAAACATCTTTGTACTGCGCATGCTTACTGCTTACGCCCAAGAAACTGCCCTATATAAAGCAACGAATAAAATGGCCCAAGATTTGGCACATTAATTATTGTTAAAAAAACTGAGCAAGAATTTGCACAAGATCCTGTAACTTTTTAAGCCAAATATAAAACAGCCTTTAGAACTAGTTGCACAACAAAAAAAATCCAATTTTAAAGTAAAATAATTTCTTGGTTTTTGTTAAAATAGGTTGTTTGTTCAATAAATTTTCTTTCTTTATTTCGCCTTTTAGAATTGCCTACAGCACTACCGGGTATATATATCCTTAGAACACTACTTTTCTTTCATTGTTTTATTCCCTTTTTTCTGAATCCTCTTCCCATTTCCTGCCAGACACATTATCTTATTCTGCGTTCCTTATTGAACAAGCTTAAAATATAAGTTTTAAATACAAGCTCTATCTGCCCACTAAAAACAATGGTAATAAGAAATAAAATTTGAATTACTATTCATAATCTTTGTTTGAAGAACAAATTTTGACCAGTCTGTTTTTTGGTTTGGTTTTATTGCCATTTGTGCAGATTTGTACGTTCAAAAGTTCAAGAAAAAATGTTAATTTTTCTATTTGCATTTTGTATGGTTTTATGCGTTAATTTCCAACGTTTGTCTTCTAAAATAAATAAAAAATTACACCACCCCGATAATTGCGAAACGTTACCGAATCATCATCAAAATCTCAACAGAGCTGAATTAAAATAGTATATGCTGCGTATCTCGATGATATATTACAGGAAGGTAAGGTGATCAGTCTACGCTTTAGGTACTGAAAAACTTTTAATTAAATGGTGATATTGCTTTGATTACCAATAATACTTAGAGTAAACGTGAGGGCTGATGTCAAATTGTTTGATTATAAGTATCAATTGGTAGTAGAAATTTAGATGTAACATATTGTTGCAATTTTTAAAAAGTGTATTAATTTTCATATAAAAAATATTTTAACTAAAAATTGTTAATAAAAAATATACTTAAATTAATTTGTCATAAAATTGTTACATTACAAACAACGGTGTTAAAAATAAATCAATATTTATTGCCCTGTAATGTGTAAATATGCGAGTAATTCGACGAAACTTTTGATGTTGAATAATCGATTACTTCGTATTTAAAAACGCAATTCATTGAATGAAACGGGATATTCGTTAAAGCTAAGGAACCGAATGCAGGCGAAGACGAACGAGTTCTTTTTATAAACGCGATGTCGTCTTAATTAAGACAGAGTATACCCATTGGCTTAATAGTTACACCCATAATAATACAAAAATCACAGTAATTAAATACCGTAATTATTACTTACAAAATAACCTAAAGAGCGCCGAACGTAAATAGAAAAATTCAATAGCTTTAAAAGCTCAAACCAGCGTACGCCCTAAATAAAGCGAAGAAAATAAACGCTGAAAAAGGAAGCAATATAAAACATAAATAATGTTTTTATAAATACGAAAACAGTTTACTTTTTGTTAAACGTGCGTATTTTATAAGTTGTATTTTTAATTTTTGTTGACTCGAGTTGTGTTCCCAGTCACGTAATGGGTAAAACATGTCTAAAGAATCTCAAAACCGTATCATATTTGGGATCGATATATAAATTAAATTAATATAAATATTTTTTCATCGAAGATTTTAATACAAATTTCTCACTTTGAGCCAAGAACGTGCTTGATTAGTCGCTATTACCGGAGATGGTAATCGAATGCACGATACCTTAATTCAGAGGCGTTACCGATTTTATGTTTTTTTCTGATTACTCGACGCTTAGATTAATTAAGTCATTTCTTCTTTCTTTGTGCTCTATGAAAAATCACCAGATTTTAAAATGTATTCGTGCTCCTATATTGAGAATACTGAAAAATAATCGAAGAACACAACCTACATTATATTTCACTGATTCTACTATTTTTCTATCAGTTTTTATCTTCTTCAGTTTCGTGCACTTTGAACAATTGGATTTCTTTAGTTGAATTATTTTCGTAAGATTTTCATATTTTTTTATAATATGACTCTTCCATAATTTAATCATCTCTACATATTACCAAGAGAAGATATGAAAGTACCATAAAATTTTTAATTTTACGATTTTATATTTACTCCTGTTGATTCAGAATACCTGAAACTAGTTGTGTTAAAATATTACACTATTATGTGGAAAAAATTACAAAGTGTTTCATTTTCAATAAATTAAAAATATTTTTCAACAAATTAAATGCTGAAAGAATAAATAATATAAATAAATGCTGCCTACTTCAGAACAGGTATTTACCATACCTAGTGAGGATAGACAACATTCAATTTGTTTACTTATAATTTAATTTTAATTAAATTTTACATAATTTACTATACAACATATAATTTTACGCTTTTTTACTGTTTTGCAAACAGAACATATTGTATTATTAACGATAGTAAACGCCGCTTCTTGACAATAAACTGAAAAAGCTCTCATTATAAAGAGTAATTAAAGCTATATTTAACTTCTTCTTGGGTGGCGATTTTTTCACAAGCTCATATTTCATTCAACATAATACAACAGAGATGGCAAATAAATGTTTGTCACAAGAGGCAAAATTAACAGCTCAAAGTGGAGTCTCCCTGATGTATGGGAGCGAAGTTAGGACTTGGTAAAACAGGAATGAAAGCACGCTGAATGCTGTCGAAATGCGATCTCTCGGGCAAATGAGTGGTAAAACTTTCTATGATCGACAAAAAATGTCGAGATACGTACTTTATGTAAGGCTAAGATAAGCATTCTTAAAATCGGATTGTGGTCCTGTGACTAGTGTCTCGGACTCACGGACCACAGGTCTGTGGTTCGAATCCTACTCTACCCCAACTTGATTGCATTTTTTAAAAGTGAGTAATTTACAACTCGTTGAAAATGGCCCTCAAAATTAAACATTTAGGTTAATCATAAGAACGTAAATATTTCTTTTTTACTAAAAAAAATCAAGAGAGGAACTCTGCGTTGGTTTGGACATGAAGAGCAAATGGAAAGCGAAAAAACGGTTAAAAAGATTGATCATGCGAATGTTGATGGATGCAGAAATAGAGGAAGATCAAAAACGATATGACATGACCAAATCCAACAAATATTTGAAGATGGACATGTCAAAAGTTAGATTAATTGGCGTTTTTGCATGAGAAGATTTATGAATCTAGAGGAAGCGAAATCTGTATGCAAATACATAATATTGTTCTACCCTCTCTACCTACTCTTACGGAGAGATGGCGTGATGATTTTTTGTTTATTTGACAGCAGAGATAAAGTTCAAATGTGCATTCAAAGAACTTATGACCTGTCATTATCTGGTTTTAGTGGACCCTTTACACATTGTACAATATTCACCATTTTGCCGGTTTGAACTTGCGTACTTATTCAATTTGTCCATTTGTTGATTTTCGTGAAGTTGTACAACTAAAATCTTTATTGATGTGGAGAGATTTGTCTGACAACAGACAACGCATGTAGACATTTTTTAAAAATTTTTATGCTTCTTTATGAACTAGTTAGTTGGATTTATTAAGATTAACACGTAGAAGTGTAAAAAAAATAAAAATGTTTCAATACGTTGCCTTGTTGGTACAATAATTTAGTCAGATGAATCTTGCCCGCATTAGTAAAGGTTTTAGCTCTAATATCCGTATTCAGAGACAATACTTAAGTTGAAAAAAGTACATTCTATTGTCTTCACCTTCGGGTAATTCTCTGCATTTGAGATTAGAATGTACTTTCCTCGCCTTAAGTATTGTCTGTGAATACGGGTTTTAAACTTCAAGAAAATCAACATATGGAAGAATAGGGTATTTTCACTGGCCGGGAATACTGATGAAAATGTAATTAATTTTTAAAGCGAATTTTTACGATTCTAATTATATAACTACAAATGTGTTTAAAATATGATTTCATTTATAATTTTTTTCTAGTTTAAAAATGTGCACATGCAAAGCGGCTCGCAGTTGGCATCGCGTCATTTTGACGTCGCGCGTTATGAGTGCTATGACCGCCGACTGCTCTTCTGATAAATATTGCGAACAAGTTTAGCACCAAAACGTCACACGTGCCGTTTGTTCCACAGGGCGCGAAACGTCTCGTTTTCGAAAAGTTAAAAATATTTATATTTTAAACCTTATCGTAGTAAATTTATCCTACGTCACATGACTGTTTTCCATTCTCTAAAATGTTTTCCATCTCTGTTCTAATGTGTTAAATTATTTATTTATTTTCAGTTCACAAACAGTAAAAGATATCACAGTATAAATACAATTTATAAAATAAAAAATAATAACACCAAACATCTTTCACCAATTATATGTGAACACCAATAGTCACAAAAGCAAAATTAAAAATTACATGTAGACCAAAATTTAGTTTTCATTATATGTTATTAAAGCAGTTAATTAGAATTTATTAAAGATTAATTTTAATAAAATTTAATTTTAGATAGATGCAATTAATACAATCGAATATAGTTTTACTATATTATTAATAGAGTCTCGTAGTAGTAATAAGTTTTTTTTAATGTATTTCAATAATTATAGTAATAATAGTCACATTAAAATAAAATAAATAAAAAAGAATGCGTACTCTTATTAAGTGTATCCGTTTTATTATTGTACATGTTAGTTAGGGTGAGTAAATATATTTAGGGTGTGTGAGGGTGTGTGTATATGTGTTTGGGTGTGTGAGTATTGTGTGTGTGGGAGATTGTGTAGTGAATATAAGTGGACTTATTGATCAATGATTATATATAAAAAAAACTGTTTTTTTTTTTAAAAAAACATAATGAGGAAACCTATCAATAGATGTAAAATGGTTAAGATTGTTAAGAACGCTCTTGTCTAAAATCCAAATTTATGTAAAAAATGTACAAAAATAAAAATAATAATAATTTAAAAGTAATAAAAAACAATATATATGTATATGTAAGAACTCATTATTCACAAGGATCTGTCACAATACATAATGTCACGATAGTTTTTATTCTCTTTTGCAATTAAACAAAATTTTAATGATATCAGAAATAATTGGATCGGGAAAACTGAAAATGTTGGGTTGGTTTTAGCATTTGATTTGGATCGATGTAATGTAGACATCGGACAATTATTTATAGTGCGACGGAATTGCGCAATATTAATTGCCAGACTTAAGCACTGAGCGCTGCTCACAGCGACACATGGGTCGTAGGCCACAGTCTTAGAAAGGGGCAGCTTTTTCAATTCAGTTTCAAATCACGTGACATATTAGTTGTTAACATGAACTCAGTCCGTTGAGCACCAAAAGCGAAACAAAATGGTAAAGGTTATACGTCATTCAAAAATACGTTTTCTTTACTCCAAGATTTTTTAAATTTATTTAAAATATATTTCATAAATGATACACGTTTGTTTTACTCTAAACCAATCTTCATTTATACAACCAGTAAATGTTATAACTGTAATTCTCCAAAAAAGATACTCACTCTTGTGCTTGGAGAGTGATTTAAACTGTTATAGTTATTTATTTATAAGAATTTATATAATTTTGAATATACAAGCACATGAGAAAAAAAACTGATAGGATAAAAAAAAAACAGAAAATAGTAATACACTCATACCAGTTACAATTTAATGTAGTTTTTACACTTGTTAAAAAAATTTCTTGAAATTTACCTTGAATTTATTTATTGAAATATTAGTTTTTAGAGTTTTTGGTTCATTGGGAAAATTATTGTTATTTTTGACACCTTTAAAACAAAGCAATTTTGACAATGACTTGTGTGGAATTTAGGGTTTTTATATATTTTTTTGTTATCTTAGTGACTTATTCATCTCAAATTCATTTAATTTTTCTCCTGTTTAAATTTGTACAGTGGATTTTTTTTAATAGTGCACTGTATTAACATTAAATAATTTACATAGAATTTTTGTATTGAATGTATTCGTATTTGCTTTTAATTTACAAATAATATTTTGTTTCTAAGTTTGTTGCAACAGAGAGAAAAAACACTTTTGAGAAGTGAGTATGGAAATTGGCACTTACAGGGCTTATGACCTGTCATTGGCTGGTTCAAGTGGCCACTTTACACACTGTGTAACATTTACCATTCTTCCCATGTTTAAACATTCACAGTTCTTCAATTTTTCCGTTTGTCGACTTTTGTGAAGTAAAAGAGCAGAAACCTTTATCATGTGGGTGAGATTCAACCGGTTGAACCAACTCATCTACTAGACAATGCCTGAAAACAATTTTTCCAATTTTTATACTTCGACGTGTTAATCTTTAAATCCACTATAATTTTGACAAATTGAATATATTATTGATAAAACCAACTGATTCATGAAGAAGTATTGAAATTGCAAAAATGTCTTCAGGCAATGCCTGTTGTCAGACGGATCTCTCCACATCAATAAAGATTTTAGTTCTACAAAATCACGAAAATCAACAAATGGAAGAATTGAATAATTACGCATGTTCGAACATTTTTCCGGTTAGTAGATTCAACAATGTTTTGAGTATGTCTAAATGCTTTCAGAGTGTAAAGTGGCTATTTGAACTAGCCAATGACAAGTCATAAGCCCTGCAGATGCCCAGACTTCCATATTCCTTTATCAAAAATGTTTTCCCTCTCTGTTGCAACAAATTTAGATCGGAATAACTCCCCAAGGAGGAACTCTAGCCTGTCTGCGAGCATTTGGACATACTCATAACATTGTTGATTATTTTGTTTGATTACAAGCCTTCAAAATGGAATGTCAAGTAGACAAAAGCGAGCATTTTTAACACTTCCTTCTATTCACGTTCAACCGAAGAAATAAAAGCGAAAACAAATAAGTAGAATACATTTTTGAATTATTTGTTTTAAAATTACTTACGAGAATACATAGCACACTGACTAGAAAACTGTTATGGACGCAGTCAAAACGTGAATTTTGTTTTGCATATTTGACTAAAACACTCATTAATATTTTACAAATACCTGAGAAATTATATCAATTACTTTACTTGTCTATATTTGATTTTTTCATTCAAAACTTTTATCTTTTTAATATGTAATAAAAAATAATAACACTTTCATTTAATCTTGATAACCACAAATATATTATCAAAAAAAATCTGAAAAACCTACCTCTTTTTTTAAAAGTATACATTTATGTATACAGAAACTGAATTTTTGCTCTCCTGTAAAATCTGTAATTTTGAGTTACAACAGTCTCCAACTTAGAGTGCGACATTATTGACTAATTTTGTTTTGATTTGTATTTCAAATATCTTTAAATGTAAAAAAGGGATATAGCTTATGGATATATGGCCATATTTATGGCTAAAATTTTATAATGAAATTTTCATCTCGGTTTTCGAGAAATGAGTTTTTATTTTTACCGACGCCAATAATTCTCATTTATTATTTTACAACATAAGTTATCTATAAAAATATCATTTAATTTTACTTAAAAATTGTAATTTAATAAAGATTTAATCCTCTCTTTATAGTATTGTGTTTGATTCAATTTTTGATTCTAAAAAAAAAAAAATTGTTCCATTATAAAATTATTAATAAACCAACGATATGTTTATATACTACTGATTTTCTGTATTTAACGGTTTGGTTAGTAAGAGATAAATTGCTTTAAAGCAATATGTTCATCGTTATGCATATTTATGTTAACTACATATGTATGTAAAGTGTTTAAATAAATAAATCTATGAGATAATACTGTAGTTTGGCGGTCTCCGTGGTGTATTCCCTTGACTCATGCATGGAAGGCTCCGGGTGCGATTTCCGGTGAGAAAAAATCTAGCCTGGGGGTACTGTGCTGTAACTCACCACTATAATTGGGCCTTCTGACCTTTTTTAAAAAAAAATACAAAAATTAAGCGTGTGTGATGAAATTAAGCGTAAATTGAAAAACCTGACCTGAGAATACTCACCGTATGCGAATGTGTAGTTGCTTTTAATTCTAGGTTCAATTCCTTGACCCGTGGGCGCCCGTCTTCGCTCTATTCCAGGTTTTGTTAAAACCTCTGGTACAACTTTGTGCGAGATGATCATGATAAAATGCTTATCTAGATTAACGTCACAGTGACTTCATGTGCTTTTTAAATGTATGTGTTTCCGCCCGTTCCGTTGGTGTGGTGTAGAACACGCGCATCACAGCTGAGCACAATTTATGAAAATTACAATTGAACGCAGTTATGCAGAAAGCACCCAGCCGTAGAAAAGTAGAACTGAGATAATAGCACTTTTGTAAAAAGAGTGAATAATAAAATTGACACAACAGTTGGAATGTTATTTACTTTGACAAATGATAAGAAATGAAAACATTCGTTTTAATATTATACAAAAACAAAATTAATTTTGTATTTTTTTTATTTAACTTTTTGTACATAATGTTATTTGTACATTGGCGAGCTTATTGCCAAATGGCAATTTCTTCCAACCAACCAATAAAATAAAAGTTTTATTTTTATAATTCAAGTCACAGAACATATTCAATAGAAAAAAAATAAAAAGCCAAAGATATATAAAAATAGAAATAAACGTATTTGTTTATAAATAACCATAAATCAAAACTATTACTCAATGGTAAAAACAAAAAAAGAGGAAAGAGGAAAAAGGAAAGGAGGAGAGATTAAGGAAGAGAAAAGAGATGTTTCTTCAGACGTGATTTAAACAGAGATAATGTAGTAACATCTATGATGGTGGATAGGAGATGATTCCACAGTCGAGCCGCATGGACATTATATGAGTAAGAGAAGAAAGATGAATTGTGGATGGGTATTAAGAGAGTGCCTTGAGAATAAGAACGAAGAGGTAATAAGCGTTGAAATTTTTCACGCAGGTATATAGGAGCGTTAGGACTATGAAGTACATTGAACAGAAGTGAGAGGGAGCGATAGTCTCTCCGCTGTCTAATTTTGAGCCATTTTAGTTGCCTAAGATAATCAGAAATGTGGTCATATTTCCTAAGACCAAAAATGTACTTAATGCATGTATTTGACCAGAATAAATTATTTTCAATGTCTGGCTGACCACACAACCTAAGATGTACATTTTGTAAGGATGGCTCCTACAACGGTCGCCGAAACGTCGGAACGAATACTTACACGAGATGACCCAAAAAATACAATACATATAAAAATAAAATTATGACTAAATCTAACATCGTGGTGAATCCGGAGACTGGTAGAGAAATTCGTGGATCCAGGAAGTATATTCACTAGGAATGGAAAACCTGGGAAAGATATTGAACAGAAGGTTAGTGCTGAGAGCAGTCAAACATTGAATATACTTTCTTTAACAATACTAAGATTAACGTACATCATCATTCCCTTTCCTCACCTAATGGTTCATAGGACACTACATTCGTACAACAATCGCAGCGTATGTTGATATTTTTTTTGTAACATGAAGGTAAGATGATCAGTCTAACGTTTCAGGTACCAGTACAGGGACTATGAAATATTCTGGTGGGTACATACAAAAATTTATATTTAAAATATTATGTAATAGGTAGTTCCTTTTTCTCGAGAGCTCTTATTTATTTTCCTTATTGCTTTGTGTCGGCGATCTTTAATGAATACGATTTTATTTGAAAAGAATGAAAGTAACAGGATAGAAAAAAAAGTACATTTGTTATAATAATGATTGGGTCAAACATTTATAAAGATAAACGTAATGTAATATTTCAAAGAGTTTCTTAATTAATTCTGATTTTGTTTTTATTTCCATTGTTGTTATCTTCGCTGCAAGAAAGTTAAGTCTAGAATACAATTTCAAGATAAATATATCAATGTTCGAATGAAAGTAGGATGAATGGTGCCAAAATGCGATCTCTCAGGATAATGTGTTATAAAACTTTTTACGATAGGGGCATAAAAGTCGAGATTTGTACATTATGTAAGGCAGAGGCAAGCATTATGAATAAAACTGAGAAGGAAGTGCGGCATTAATTTGGACGTGTCGAGCGAATGGACAGTGAAAGAACACTGAAAAGAATTGACGAACGTTGATGGGTACAGAAAACGTGGAAGACCGAGAAAGATATGGTCCTGACTAAATTTGTGAAGATGGACAAGTCGAAAGTCGGAACAATCGTCGTGATTGCTTGAAATGATGTATGAATGCCGATTAAGTTAAATCTGTATGAAAATATGAATTTAAGTGGGGTTCAGATATCAGGTTAAAAAATTGAGTCAGTGTTAACTCCTCCTTTCCACGATGCAAAATGTTGATCTCCCGCGTGTCCAAGAGAAATGCAGTTTAAAACAAATAGTAACAGATTCATTCGAATGAAAATAATTGAATGCATTCGATTACTAAAATCATTTAAATGAATCCTGAATGCAGTAATTTATTTAAATGAATCTGTAATTCAATGAATTGATGGTTTTTGTAGCGAGTGCGGCGGATTACTTGGACAGCTAGATGTATAAATACATCTATACGTCAGAAACTAGCCATACGAGAAAGACTAACATCCATGTGTGAGAAAATAATTCTACAGTTCTTTGGACATATTTTCAGAGGGAATTCTGATAATTTGAAGAAAACTATTCTTCTGGGAAGTGTCAAAAGGACATTGTCACTTGGACGTCAACCAAAAAAATAAAGCGTCTTGGTCACTAAATTATCAAAAAAATTACTGGCAAATGCCTACGAAATAGCACAAGACCTTACCAGATGGAGAGAGACTGTCCAAAGACGAGCCATGCTTGGAGTCAGGTGTGATCACCATCTTCAGACATGAGGCGTGGATAAAAGAGGTAAGGAATGAATGAATTAATTCATTAATGACTGACTGGTTTATTGATTAAATGAATGGATGAATTTATAAATTAGGGGAAGGAGCAATTCTTACAAAAATTGGGAAATTCGTAGCCACCCCCTATTTATTCGATTATTTTTATCTCTACGTACAGTAGTCATAATATAGTCACAGTCAATTTTTCCTTTCATTTTTATATTCCGATTCATACGGGATATATAATTGAACGAAATATACCATAATGAAATGCATATTAAAACCTTGACAACAGAATATACAGAAATGAAATTGACACAAAGATGAAAATAACTTCAAACGTGCCATCTTATCTTACTTCGATATCAAACGAATCTGTTCTATTCCATTGTTAATATTATTATACTGAATAACCTATGTGTTCTTCATTTAGCTCGCGATAGGTCAGATTTAATAATAAAGCCCCACTAATTATAATGTCTTGGGAGGTAAATTATTATAACGTGATTCTATTTTACTAGACTTTAATGTTTTGTAATAATTCTGTACGTGTTTTGTTAAAACTGAGATTATAATGAATTTGATGAAGGTGTGTTATGAATAAAACAATAAAAAAGCACACAGGAACTTGACCTATGTTTAAAACATACAATAAAAATACTTATTTGTACATAAGTCACAATATCCTGCTTTAAAAATTTTCTTAACAATATTTTGCGTGTGTTAAAATCTTTTTTGATTTAACGCTTGAGGTCCCGGGTTCGATTTTTGGCAGGGTGGACGTGAAATATTGGATATAAAATATTTTATTGTTCCTTGGCTGGCACCTGAAGCGTGAGACTTATCACTTTTACCTTTACATTTGGTTGACAAATGCAGTGTCCTAGGCTCCAACATATGCCGAAAAAGGAATGATGATGATGAGTCTTGAACATTTTTATTTCAATTGATTTATTTTAACACTTTATATACATATTCAGTTTGTGTATATATAAGAGCGGGCATATTGCCTTAAAACAATTTCTTCCTACGTAACCAAACCGTTCAGTTTGAGAAAATTACAAGTACATGGACATATTGAATCTTATAATTTTATACAAAAATTAAAAACAAAGATTAAGAAAATAAAAACATAAAAAAATTTAATACTAAACGTTGCAGAGAGGAGAGGGGATGGGAAGGAAAGAAGAAGGATAAAGGAAAAACTGAAATATTTAGATAGCGACATTTCAATCTTGACTCAAATGTAAATAAAGAAGGAGTTACTAATATGAGTGGGTAGATTATTCCACAATCGAGCAGTTACAACTCTGAAAGAGGATGCAAGAAAATTAGAACGATGAAAGGGTATTAAAAAGGTTCTCTCGTCACTAGAACGAAGAGATAGTCCATGTTATGATAGAGTTTGGAAAAGCTCTCTAAGATAAACAAGCGAGTGGAATTAATTAATATATTGTAACGAAGTGCTAGAATGTGGGTGTTTCTTCTATGCCTGATACTGAGCCAGTGTAGTTGCGTGCGATATTTGGTTTTTGCTCTGTGTCATCGCCGGAAATCGAACTCGGGGTCTCCCGCGGGTAAGACAAACAGCCATCAAACTATAGGGGCCGCCGTATTTCGATTGAATTTTTTTAACCTAATTATTTATCTTCATTCGGGTATAAACTTTCCATTAAATTACAAAAGTTATAATTTTATTGATAATTATAAAGCTCACTTTTTATAATGTCATCTTTAGTTTTTTTCTACTTATTTTTATTTTGAAAATACATATACAATCCCCTTTTTCTTGAAAAGATTTGTGAAACATGTTTTAATGACATATTAAACATTCATTTCCTGTCATAAATTATTTGTTTATTTTAAGCCTGAAAAATTAAAAAAGCAATGTAAACTTTAAAGCTTATTAGCCGATGCATTGATAAACAAAAAATAATTAAGAAGTTACCGTCAGTGATTAGTATCAAACCAGCAGTTAATATCAAACAATTAAACATGTCATTTGGAGAATTGAATGTGTTTAATTTGAGTCAGTTTCCAGCTAAGTAATTAGCCTTGTTCCCATTAAAAGGTGCAGAAAAGACAATGCTGTACTGTAAATTGTAATTAAATGGCTTGTCCGTACTAATACAAACACCTTGTGTTATGTGCCATTCATTGTATCTCCGGCAATTACGATTCGGCTTCTTGCTAAGCTCTTAATCAAATTAGTTTATCGGGGAAGTTAATCAAAAGCTAACAGGTCGTCAAATACAAGCACATAAAGAAACATTGTTATTTATTTTAAAATTGAGTTTTTCTGATTTAATGTGAAGAATGTATGGTTGAGACTAAGTATTATCGACATAATTAAATATGGATGCTGCTTTTGGTTGGGCATTTAAAGCAATGCGGAAAACGATAGGACCCAGTATGACGAAATTAAACAATTTCTTGAACACGACATGTCGAAAATTGAAATAATTTACCTGCGTGCATTACACGTAAAAGTATAGAGGGAGCGAGGTCTGTATGTAAGGACAGATCGGACTATATGTTATGATATAGTGGTGTGGCTTTCTATCCTCTCTTTTTTTACGACAGAAAAATGGTTTGTTTATTTTGCCGTATGCCGTTTACACTCTTTGTCAATGTCGCGACACACAGTACTCCGTTTCATACAAGCTAGACGCTAAAAATAAATAATGGTCTCGAAACCCATTTGTGCCATGTCTTTTATCCTGCCATAATTGTGTTAAAGATAATACTATTTAAGGTACGATAGTTCACTTAGACGAATATATTAAATCCCCAAGAAATTTTAATCTACGTTAAAGTTTGTATTTGAAGCGTAACAAATCAGATTTTTGTGTTTATTCATAGTAGTATAATACTCTGTCACAAACTTATATTACTTCGATAAACTCTTTCAAGCAAAAAATCTCTTGCCTGAAAATCGTCTATGAAGTATTTTTAAAAAAAAGCAAAAAGATTTTGGGTTTTGAAAAAAAAAAAAACGAAAATATAAAGAAATATTGGTTGTTGTTTATTACACAAACAAATACAATTCCTTAAATTTTTAGAGACTGAGAGACGTTAAACAAAAAATATATAGACCTTAAAATGCCTAAATTAGTATTTATTTTATAGGATATACCGTGTTTTAAAAAAAAAATTCAATTTTAGCTGAACAAAAATAAACACTTTGAACAAATACAAAGCTGACCATAGCGCGACAATAAGCGAATAATTGCAACTACGTGTTCATAAAAAAAGATATGTACTTAAAATTCAATCATTAGTTAATGCATGAATTAGTAAAACCAATTAAACATGCATTGTCAAACTGATTAAACTGGAATTTTCGCATGACGTCATTGTTCAAAAACTCAAAAGGGAATTTTTATCATCTAGCTTATATGAAGCGAAACAGTGTGCGACGTTTCGGATCGCATTACAGCGATAAATCAATATCTGGAGTATGTGAGTCGTGGGATCAAATTTGGAAAACGATGTTAACCTACTGATATTTGTCGATTTATGTATTTCAAAAACACAGGAAAATAAACAGTAACTTCAATTGGTTAAACTTATCTTGCCTAAATTTGAATAGTCAATGACATAACGTGGCATACAAAAAATAATATTATGACATGAATATGAACAGTAGTTTCAATGTTTTCATACTTATTCTTGTAATACCTATTTTTCTATATTTTTTTTTGAGAAAAAACGTATTTTCAATTAAACAAAATATAAAAAAAACAAATTAAGTTTTTATAAATTATGTACAGAATGTAAATTTTTGTTAATTATTTATCCCAACTTAACACTAGACTTGGAGCCCATGATGTCAATACTATTGTCTCAAAAAATGTACAGTTAAGTATTGTAATAAATAAAATAAATACAAATATTTAATTTGACAAAAATTCTAAATGAGTAAAAATATCATAAACGATTTATATGGAATAAATGGCATACTGTGGAATAAAATATATGGCCAATTATGTAAAAGAAATTGAAATTTTAATGCGTATGAATTTAGAATTATTATATTAATAAATGTGGCAAATTTAAATAAATATTAATTTCAATGTATTCGTATTTATTTTTTCAATGAAAAAAAATAATAATGTTTGAGTGTGTCCAAATGCTTGCAGACTGGCTGGATTTCCTCCCTAAGGAGTTATAATTATTTAAATTTATTTCAATAGATAGCGAAAACATTTTTGAGAAGGGAATATGGAAGACTAGGCATTTACAGGGGTTATGACCGGTCATTGGCTGGTTTAAGTAGCCACTTTACACACTGTGTAACATTCACCATTCTACCCATGTTTGAACATCCACATTTCCTCAACTTTTTTGGACATACTCAAACATTGTTGAATTAACTACCTGGTAAAAGAAGAAGTATAAAAATTGAAAAATTGTTTTCAAGCGTTGCCTAGTAGGTGATTTGGTTCAGCCGGACACGTTATAAAGGTTTCAGCTCTTTTACTTCACAAAAGTCAATAGATGCAAGAGTTGAGGAAATGTGGATGTTCAAATATGGGCAGGATGGTGAATGTTACACAGTGTGTAAAGTGACCACTTAAACCAGTCAATGACAGGTCATAAGCCCTGTAAATGCCTAGACTTCAATATTGCCTCCTCAAAATTTTTTTCCCTCTCTGTTGAAATAAATTGATTAAGAATAAAATTAATATTCGACAAACGAAAGTAAACAGTAATTTCAATGCGTTTAACCCCGCTTTTTATCCTTTTAAATAAGACATGCGCCCTGTAAATCCCCGTGTCTAATAAGATAAACACGTACGAGCATTATTACGCTTCCTCTAATCCTAAATTCAGACCGTTACACATTTATTGTGTCCATTTCAATACTAAAAACGTGATTCGTTATGCGTCACCTACCATTGATATTTCAATCCCAACCGAACAATGTGCCAGCCATGTAATATGATTTGCAAAACAAACAAGGTGTATAGATAAATTAGAATCGTCACGACTTTATCACTAATCTCTTTCTAAAACGGTTCACACAAAGAGTCTCATAATGTAATCACTATTGAGGATTTATGACAATGAAATTGCATGGGTGTTCTCCTAATTTCTCCAGATGTAGGTTCGCTACGAGGATTCTTTATGTTTAAAAATATTTTGATGCAAAAAATAATGCATAAAAAATATATGCTGCCTACGTATTTTATTATATTCTCATTATTTATTTATTTGTAAATTTATTATTAACTAATTTTTTCTCGCCGCTTTGCTCATGTGGTATTAGAGGGAAATTAGTAATGTAATTTTAATATATTATAATTAGTAAAAATAAGTAATGTTTAGTCGTTTAGCAACAAGAACTTTCCCGATTGAATGATACATTTATTCGGGACAGAAAGTAGCTTTTATCGATTGCCGGTCCTTCAACTATCGTTATCTAATAAGACGATCCGTTAGTCTATAAATTTACAAATAGCCGGAATCTTTATCCATTATGAGACGAATTGACTAATCTACACATTCTGGACATTGGGGCATAAAAACAAAAGTTGCTCTTAGAAGATTTGATTGATGGCAGATTTTGACTTCTGGTGATATGGTTGGGAATATGAGAAAAAATTTAGTACAACGGAGATAGAACATCATTTAGGTATAGTTTATAAAAAAATATAGACATTGATAACGGTGATCGTGACAATCTACGCTCCTTTAGAAATATAACTTATCATTTTATACGTAAATTGGCTCTTTTATCAGTATTTTTTGATTCGATATTATTTTGTTTTTTATTAATTAATTTTACAGAAACAAATAGTCGACAATGAAATAATAAGGCAAAAAGATACGGTTTAAAGACAGACCAGCGAAGTTTCTAAATAAAAATTATACATATTAAATTGTGGTACAATTGCGGTACAACAAAAGGGTGTGTATTTGTATGAGAGTAAGTGTAGAGGTGTGTTTGTGTGTGAGATTCAGTGTTCAGGTGTGTGTAAATGTAAGCATCATTAAATAGCAAGTGGGATCGTATCGCGGCCGGAAAAAATGAGTCTTAATTTATTTTTAAACAAATTAAGGGGCGTGTTGAACATATCTATACATGAAAAAAAGCATAATAGTTGGAGCAAGAACGATAGAGGAAACAGTGTTGTGCATAGTTGGCGCTAACGATTGGCAGATGGAATAAATACTTATTTCTTGTCACTTGAAAGGGGACTTGGAGAGTAGGTTAAAAGAGTCTAAATAATTTATGTAAATAGCATAATTTAGACATAGTGCGTTTATTTTTAAGGGTAAAAAAACATTTTGTTCAGCAGATTGGCTGTAAGTGCAAAGCGTTTAATTGTTTTTATAATCTAGGTATTTAAAAAAAAAAATTTGAACATTTTTAATCCTTTCTATTTTTTTTAAATATTAATTATTATAATTATTATTTTGAGTATACCACGCGGCCCTACATTACGGGGAATGAGTCATTCTCAAGGCCATGGAGACCGTTGCATAAGTCCCACGCTTGAGTTACGAAACATTTTGCAGGTACGCGAAATTGCAAGTAAAGTGCTATTACTGACGTGTAATATGCAAGTATGTTGCCCAGGAAGTGAATACGAAGGTACTTAATATTACCATTAAACTCATCATCATCATCATACTACTATTCGCAACCAATGGTGCATAAAGCGCTACATTAGGACAACAATGCAGCACACCTATCGCAAGACAAGGGCGTATAGTCCACATAAGTGATTATGCGTAGCTTACGATTTTTTTTATTTATTTGTTTATATTTCGATACACAAATTATTTAGAAGGAAGTATAATAACAAAAATACTCTTGAGAAAAATACACCGTAAAATTAAGCTATAAAATAAATTGGAAAAAATGCCCACAAAGACTTCTTTGACTTCAAAGACTGGAAAAAATGTCCACAAAGACAGCGTCTGGGCGTGGGCAATTCCTTTCATAATTATAAAAAAAATATAGCATTTAAATAAAGTATGACATGACCATGAAAAAAAAAAAAAAAAAAAAAGATAAACCAAAATAACATATTATGCAGATATTACGAAAACATGATTTATTTGCAATATGCATTTATTAATTTTTTTAAATTTTTTTTATAGAATGTGTTTATCTGTTCCTTCCATGCTAATCCAAGAACTCAAAACTACTTCAAACTGTACCAGTGATTTAATGTTTTTTTAGTTTATTAGTTAGAATATTGAAGGATCTTAGACAAACATGTACAGAGTGCCTCTGGGCGAACTTATATTTGACTATCGATAATAATGTTTTATAGTAATTGTATGAATGATAAAATAATGGTTGTTTATTTTGAATAACTGTCACCGTTTATATATTCCTCAAAAAGTAAATGCAAATACTAATAATCGCGCCCAGTGCCCAGTTCGTTCCCAGTTCATGAAAAAAGAAGCAGCTTACTTTAGTTTATTTCTTATAGAAATAAGTACACTGTTTTTAAATTTGTAAAACCCAGTTGCTGTCATTTTTTCCTTAAGTAAGCTTGCAGATAACAAATGTTATTTGAAGATTGTAATTTTGGAAAACAGTATTTCAAACTTGGTTTCCTAAGGCTTATTTTTCTTCAATATTTTACAATTGAAATAGGACACGTGGAGTTCGACGTAGTCTTTTTTGCGTGAATTATTTCTAGGCGTTGGCACAGAGTTTCGTGTTAACATTTTAATCATAACAGAAATAATATCTACTGAATGTCGTTTTGATATTTTTTAGTAAATTTTTAAACAAGAGTTACTCAAATAGTGTAAAATATAGCTTCATATATCACTAAGTCAACAATAAATGTTGTTTGAGTTAATATGACAGGTATCAATAGCTTAACCCAAAGGATGATGATTACAATATTTGAGTTTGTCCAAATGTTTGTAGATAGAAGACTGGATTGTACCCCCGCGGGAGTTTTTTTAAAAATATTTATTTACAATTTTAAAAAACCCATTAGGGTTACATTAGAAATTTTATATTGTCTCGTCATTTTATGTATCGTCTAGTCTAGTTAGTTCAGTCATCATGTGCTTTTTCAAATTGATTTTAAATTTGTCTTCAGTAAAAGTTTTCAAGTAGTAAGGTAAGTCGTTGTAGTGTTTTAGTCCATTATGTAGTATTTTTTACTGTCCTGTGTTTGTCTTTGCTTTTTCAATATGATAGTGTTGTGGTTGTCTGGTGTTATATTTGTGTATGTCAGCATTTTGGCTAATATTATGTCATCGTCTTGTATGTTTCCCAGTGTTATTTTGTGCACAATTTTTAAGATCTTAATTTTAGTCAAGTAGTTTATGTCAAACTGGTGTGTTTTTTTGTACAGTTCAGTTGTAGAGGTCAGATAGAAAAGGTTGTATGTAAGTTTAAGAATTTTATTTTTATTAAGATAAACAAATTACAACAGGGACGGAGAATACCCTTAATAAGGGAATATGGAAGTCTAGGAATTTACAGGGCTTATGACCTGTCATTGGCTGGTTTAAGTAGCCACTTTACACACTGTGTAACATGCACCATTTTGCCTGTGTTTAAACATCCATATTTCTTAAATTCTTTCATTTAATACGACTACTGGTTTTTTAACACGGCTGTTTTATTGTCAAGATGCACTAACAAACTTGAAAGTCGTTTACCGAAACCGGTCAGCAGGAACCGCTCTCAATAAATTTGATATGGGTTATTCTTTGGCATTTTCAATACTTACAAATAAAATGTTTCCAAAAAGAAAACCTACTTGCTAGGATATTAAAATTGAATACCTCAACAAAATTTTGTTCACAATAAATACTATTATTTTAAATACGTGGGAAATTAAATGAATTGTTTATACAAATATGAACAGGTACAAAACGATAAAAAGAAACAAAAATCATGTTGAAATTTGTATTGAAATACGTCACAAAAAATAAAACTTTAATGCTGGAAATTCTATTGTATAGACAAACACAAACACATTTTTCTGTATGCACAATTTTTATTGTGTTAGTGACATTTAACATAATTTCACGCTGGTTTAAGGTCAAGCATAAATAAAAAAAAAATGCATATTATAAAAAAAGGCGACTATATAATAAAATTTTGTTCTTAAAACCGAGAAGATAAAATGAGTCGCCGATTTCAAAACCCGCTATCTCCATACGGCCACCATCAAAATATAGCTAGATTATTTTGTAAATAGAAATCTAAAATAATACAGACCTGCGGGCGTCCGCCACGCCGTCCTGGAAAGTGGTCGATTTCCGGCTTTGTTTGGCAGAACTGGGGACGCAGGAGAGACGTGGGAGGAGACGAGAGTGCTGGCTGGCGATAGAGTCTCTTGGAAGCATCTGGTGATGTCCACATGCTGCTAAAAGCAGATGTGAAGAAATATGAAATAAGAAAAATATAATATAACCTCATGTTAAAAAAATCTTTTGAAGGTGGTTTTCTACTGTAAAATTCTTTGACATTGGAATGGACCTGGGCCCGTGTTACAATGGGAAGTTAAAAGAGATCTTAAGAAAATTAATTTTTAAAAATAGAACTTTTTTTTTAAAAGAAAAAGATAAATACTTCTTATTAAATTAATACTTTTTATTATTTACTCAAATATTTAAATTTTCAGACCATTTCCCAAAAGTCGCAAATAGCTAGTGCTGGAAAAACGGAAACCGTGTTGTGGTAGAGTGGGATTTGAACCTCGGATCTTTGGCCCGTGAGTCCACGATACTACCACAGGACCACAACCCGGTTACATGTTCTTACTGACGAAGACACTTCAAAATTTATTTAAATTTATAAACACATTTTGATAGCCGGAATTCGATTTCACTCTATACACATTATAAAATAACTCTTTATTTTATTTTATTTGGGGAATCAACAGTTCTACATACATATTTATAGTAAACAAACAGATTTAGTGTATAAACTTAAAACTAAAAACAGATTTCCACAAAGTAAACAAAGTTAGTAAAGAAAATATTTTACATATTAAAAAAATACATATAAGTTCATACATATAAAAATGTTATTTTCATGTACTCGTAAATATTTTAATCAAAGTTTTTTTTTTTTTATGAACGGTAAGTTATTGTAAATTGGGCGAAATTAGGACAAGGGTGCTTAAAGAGAGGATAAGGAAGGGAAAGGAGATGTCCATTTTTATTATTATAATGTCTTCTAAGTTACATAATGCATTTTTAGTGTAAATTTTAGATTTGACAGAGTGATGTTTGTGTAATCCATATTTTTAAAATTTGAATTGTACACTTAAAAAGTCCTACGAAAAAAAGCATTTTTAACTTACGATGTTTTACTTATTGGTACATGAAACAGGTGGTACCATCTACAAATCCTGGCTGGCACATGTATTGTTATTGAACAAAGTAGTTCTGTACAGTCAACTATTCCTGTCATAATTTTGTAAAGAAGTAGTTGGTCCGCACACTGTTTAATACTGATCATCTGATTTATCTTTGTGTAACAGATGATAGAGAAATGTTGATGTTTTAATAAAGAGCCTAACCATAAGGAAATGTGTTACAAACGAAAATCTGAAAAAATTATTATAAATCTTGGTCTGTAAAGTTTTGATTTAATAATAATTTACCAGATTTTTAAATTTTCTAACAGTTAAATAAAAAAATGTTTTTCTCTCCGAGGAATATGATGAGATAAGAAATATATAGTATGTTTAAATTATGTGTACAAATCGAATATTATTTAAATTTATGTTTGGTTTTGTTGAGTGTTCTTATTGTACACAATTTGTTGTGACGAGTTGACAGTAAAAATAATGATAGTAATGTTGCAGTTCTATAAATCAAAAGCGCCATTATGCATTCGTTCGTCGCGGCTAATGCAGGATGCATTGTCTAAGATCATACAATGATACGAAACACAAAAGAGTTATCCGAGGACGAATTGGTGTTAAAACGAGAACTTTTAACTGGCCTCAGGCTAATTTAATGAAGATGACATACATTTAGAATAGCAACAATGTTAATCACAATAAAAGGTGGTAGTTTGTATAGAAGTTCGTTATCTAAGATTAGATAATCTCTTAGTAGATTGGCTCTTTGGTAAACAAGTGGGAAGAAGATTATTTTAAATAGTTGATAAATTATATTTTGTCAAGAGATCAACTTTTCTAGGTGAACACTGAACTAATATTTTCATTCTGTTATTTCCCGTCAAGTAAATAATATTGCCTTTATAATGTACAGGGTGTTCATTAAACCCTGTCACATCCGAAACCACGATGATCAGTATGACCAAGAAGACATATTGACACATTAAAATATTTTTTTAGAACGAATAATTAAAAAAAAAAATCATCAAAAAAAGCAAATAGTTGCTTACTTTTGCAGGGCAAAAACGAAGAAGGGGAGGGGGGGGTCTGATACTGCGCCGCGCTCCCTTCACTTCTCCCCTGCAGAAGTAAGCAACCATTTGTTTTTTAAATATTTTATTTAAAAAAAATCTGTTTCCTAAATATTTTTTTTTATATGCTAATATGTCTTCTTGCCCATACTGATCATTGTAGTTTCGGATGTGACGGGGTTTAAAGAACATACTGTATATATTATAATAGAATTTTCATATAAAACATGTTAAATTGTATTTAAATTAATCGCAACAGAGAGGGAAAACATTTTTGAGAAGGGAATATGGAAGTCTAGGCATTTACAGGGCTTATGACCTGTCATTGGCTGGTTTAAGTGACCACTATATACACTGTGTAACATTCACCATTCTGCCCATGTTTAAACATCCACATTTCCTCAACTCTTCCATCTGTTGACATTTGTGAAGTAAAGCTGAAGCTGAAACCTTTATTGTGTAGGTGAGATTCCTGCGGGATGTATGAATAACTCCCTAGGGAGGAAATCTAGCCAGTCTGCCAGCATTTGGACATACTCAAACATTTTTGAGTTATATTAAATTGTAATAAAATAAATAAAACAACTTTGTTTTTAACCACTAATTTATGTTAAATTGTAGTTAAAACTTCGAAATAAGCGGTGTTAGTTGCATAATTCTAAAATCAATCATTTTGTGACTTGTATAAAGGGTGTCGGCAGAATTAAATATTAACAAAATAATACAAATAACAATTAAAATTGATGTCAAATGCATTTTGAAAATGATTTTTGTAAATCAATGGAAACAGTTTTTGCTACTGTTCATGAAATTGTAATTTAGTCATGAGAAAGAATAATAATATCCAGCATATTAAGGCCAGCATATATTTTTACAAATGTACACTCAAATACACATATACTTACACAAACCTCGAAAACATACAATAATGTAAACTGTCTTTTATATTACGTACGAGCTGAACCCGGAAATGCTTTGCTATTGCTAGTTTCGAATACACATTCGTATATAGATTAAATAAACACAATTGAAATTTTGATTTCAATTTTTGTAATGAGTTCAAATTAGATATGTACGTACTACGTTATTTGTGAGGACAGAGAATTTTGATAAATAGGTATTCGAACATTGTTTTCCTGTCACTGTCTTGCAGATACCTCCCCGATACTGTGCGAAAAAGACAACTGCATGTCAATTCTTTTGTTAGAATACACAAAATCGACGTTCCGTTGTCCTGTTTTCCGCACGTCAAAACTGAACTGATTTTGTTATTTTTTTTTAAAAAGTATCAAAGTCAAATTTTATGTATCGGTGCGATTTGCGTTTTGTGAAAATTGTTATATTTATATACCATGCGCTAAAGACAGTAGATGAAACTGTACTTTTTGCAGGTTTTCGGATGGTTCTGATTCCCACAATTTTTTTAAAACCGAAACCATACAGATACGCCAATGGTAAATATCTAAAGTGTGTAAAAAAAATCACTGCTTTAGAGCCACAATCAAGAGAGAAAATAAGGGAATACGTTATATTTTGGTAAATCATAAGAACGAAAATATTTCTTCTTTTTATTCAATAAACAATTTTCCTCAACTTTTTGTGTGTATAATGAAATAAAAAAATGAAGATGATGAAAAAAACATTGTGACTTATTCTACAAGGAAACCATAAAACATAGTTTCCGCTTTATCTACAATACTGGTGTTAAATGATTTTATTAGGATAGACACAGATCAAGACGAAGATATGTTTATTCTTGAACAAAGGTATCTGCGGTATCCTGTTTTAACTCACAAATAAAACAATTGAATTGGAATCATAACAAATTGCTGCTAGCGACTTAAAATATACAACAAATGTGTTCTAAGTCAAATATTTACATTCCGGGACATGAATTAAAAATATTTGTTTTTATATTTACTAATATCCCTAAGTTAGTTTTTTTCTGCCTTTTTTTTTCTTGAATATTTTTTTTTTTAGTTTGAGACTTCCGGCGAGTTTATTTATTTTTGAGCGCATTTTTGTCATTCTAAAAGGTTTTATAAGGCAAGTTTAAAACGTTTGTATATCTGAAGAAAAAATATTTAAAATATAAATATATATAAATATACGTATTTTAGTACATTAATTCATATCATTATTAATTTTCCGCAGCTTATGGTGCAAAGCGCACTGTATTAGTACACCAACTGCAAAACGAAGGTAAAAATATCAGTCTTCTCAAGGTGCCAGTTCTTAAACTACAACAAGCCAAGAGGCCCAATTACAATGGTGAATTACAATGCAGAACATCCAGGCTTAAGAATTTTTTTTTTCTCACCGGGAATCGAACCCGGAACCTTTCATTTTTGAGTCAAGCGTCTTGACCACTACGCCACGGAGGCCACTGAATTAGACATTGAATAAATATTTAATATCCAACACATTGGGGAACGAACCTAAAACCTCTTACATAGTAGGCAAACGCCTTGACAGTTAGATCACGAGGCAGACATAATGGCATACACTTTTTTTAAATATCTATGGCAATAAACTAAGGTCTGAATTCGTTAACCGTTTGTTTTTTTATGATAAAAATTTGTCCCGATATAAAACATGTATATCTCTTCATTGAGAATGCATTTTAACTATAATTAATCATCGTCAGAAAATATTTCTTCATTTTTTAGTGTTTCGGCCATTTTGAAGTAATTAATTTTAAAAAAAATGACTCATTTGAATTAGTTTTGCAAAGTATTGTCACTTGTTTAGTTGCGAATTAATATGTTTTTTTTAATGCCAATCAACACTCTTATAAAAGCTCTAACAGATTGGCATTATTGAGTATATATAACACTCAATCTAAACATTCTTAAAATCTATTTAAATTAACAAAAGGTATAAATTTATAAATATGGCATAATCTAGGCGGACATGGCAAGTGTGTCATCGTGAGTCAGGAGTAACAACACCGCTTGCTTCTTGAATGCTTGCCCTTGCTGTAGGAACACATCGACAGTGCCATTTAATGAGATTTTGTTCACTGTTCTGATGATTTTCGACAGAGGGGAAAATAATCCGATGCTAGTTTTATAATTTCCATAGCAAAGACGCAAGGTACGCAAGTTACAGCGAGGTACATTAAGGTTTATCTGGGTAAGGATATCATGGGCATCTATACAGTTAGATATAAATTTGTGCAAGAATATCTAACCATCCAAAATTCTTCTGAATTATAAACTGAAGGATTGAAAGTACTTTAGACGATCATAATAGTTAATTTTGAATGTATTTGATCCAATTCTAAATATTAACGATTTTTAAAAATTACCTTTCATCAATTCAATCCGCGTTATATGAATATTATAATTGGGAGACCAAAATATAAATAAATATTAGAATTCAATTGACAATGTCCCTCTTTAATAAATAAACAAAATATTTGACTTATGTTTCTTTCACCGTAAGGTCGCAGTATGTTAGTGTTTACAGACAGTGTGTGAAGGACGGTATAATGCACGGTTAGATGTTCTTGATATTCCGCCGAGTGTAAAATTGCATACAGAATGCACAAAATTGCAGGCGCACGGTACCAACATCCCGTCAGGGGACGTTGACAGCCACAGAATTTCCTCTTAGCTATTTATTCATATGAATGCAATTCTTAAATTTATTTGATTCCATCTGTGTACTTATTGTTTTTGAATTTATTAAGTCTTTATGAAACAGCTGATCATAATACGATGCGATTGGTATTACAATGCAAAAGCCTTTTTTTTTTATTTAATTTTTTTTTGTTTTTTTACAATACACATAAGAAGTAAAACAGAGTATTAAAAAAATAAAGGAAAACTAAATAGGAATGAAATTCATATTAACAGTAAAAATAGTAAACAAAAACACGGCCTGTTAGTGGGTAAATAAGAAATGTGTATGAATTTTTGCTCCTTTAATAAATAGACAGGTATAATATTTTTGTGTTATATAAGAAAGAGTGAATGTTACACAGTGTGTAAAGTGGCCTCTTAACCAGCCAATGACATGTCATAATCTCCGTGGATGCCTAGACTTCTATATTACTTCTCTAAAAAGATCTTCATCTCTGTTGTAATATGTAAAATTAGTTAGTAGTTTAGTTTAGAAATATATATTATGTGGTTTTGAAGCATGGGTCGTTACTGGTGTATCATTATAAACTATATCTCTGTAATCAACAAATGTATGTAAATGTTTTTTAAAAAATAATAACAATGCAGTGCCCTATGCACTAATGGTGCGTAAAATGAGATTACGATACATTTATTATTATTAATTCACGGAATTCATTACATAATATCAAGGCCACTTCCAGATCTTTAGAGTAATTGGGTCGTTTCTCATGAATAAAAGCTAAATTGATTTACGTCAGAGGAAAATATCATATAATGTCAAACATAAAAACAGAGAAGTCAAACGGACATCACTCAGGAACAACCCCGCTGGGTTCACCGTCACATTAAAGAAACGATTGCAAATGTTCCGCAATATTTTCCCTTCATCTCACAATAAAGGTACATAAAATAAAGCAGCTGAGCTATAATACTGACACAAGTCCTAGATTGTCGTTTTTGAGTCAAGTATTTAGAAATGTTGCAAAATACATTTTTCATCCGTACGGCGTATGAAAGGATATTATAAGCAAACGTAGAAATCTCCCTTGAAGGAGTTAATTAATTTTTTTATTACATTTTATTGGGTAAATAAACAGTATGTACACAAATAATGTCAATTTATTTGTATATGAGTGTAGGACACTCATGCACACACCGAAAAAAATGTTTACACTTAATAACAACAACAACAAACAACAAACCATCACGCTGTTTCCCCGTAGGGGTAGGCAGAGAGGATAGAACGCCATAACATTCTATCTTGAAAAACAGACCTCGCTTCCTCTACATTCATACATCTTCTTATGCACGCACGCCGATTATTCCTACTTTTGACATGTCCATCTTCAAGTGTTTGATGGACTTGATCGTGCCATGTCTTTCTCGGTCTTCCTCGTTTTCTGCATCCATCAACATTTGCATCGTAGATCCTTTTAGTCGTTCTTTCGCTGTCCATTCGCTCTACATGTCCAAACCAACGCAGCACCCCTTTCTTGATTCTGTCAATAATGCATGTCTCAGCCTTACACACTTCACGGATCTCGACATTTGTGCACCTATCATACATCGTTTTACCACACATTCGCCTGAGGGATTGCATTTCGACAGCATTCAACCTACTTCCATCATTATTTTTCCAATTCCATACTTCGCTCCCATACATTAGAGTTGGAACTAGAACTCCGTTGTGAACTGCTAGTTTAGCCTTAATACAATAATTTAAATTATGTTAAATATAATAAATAAAAAAGAAACGAAACGAAACGAAAAAATATGTTTATAATTATAAAGTTAAATATTTGCTTCTCTTAAAATTTCTTTGATTTTTGACCCAAATTTGCGTACATTGTCAAAAAAAATATCAGCCTCGGTAAATCTATTGTTATATTGGTCGCATATTCTAGGTATTGCAGATTGTTTAAAATAATTTTTTGAGGCGTTTTCTGTATAAAACAGAAAATTTTGTCTTGTCGGTCTAGATGGCACACGGAATGAAAGTCTTTCAAGTAGGTTAGGAGAATAAATATTATTATTTATTAATTTGAATAAGAATTACCGGTCTAACATTATCTTCGATTTTCAAGAGAGTTTATTCCATGGTACTGCATACTTTCAGCATGATTAGAGAAGTTCACGTTTAACCAGTAGTCGACCTGCTTAAAAAAATTTTTTTGGACCATCTCTAGTCTATCTGGGAACGAACAAATGTTTTGTAAAGTTTTTCATATGCTTCTGCACGTTTAAATCTTTAAATGGTTTCGATACCCGCATATCCGACCATTTTATAGGTTTTTTTTCAGGACAGATTCAATATGAACATTAAACGTAAGTTTCGTATCAATAATAAAACCCAAGTCGCGAATTTGTTTTAGAGATCGGGGTGTCGTTGAAAGAATTGGGAAAGCTGATCGTCGTTTGTTTGCGCGAAATACAAAATCAGTGACACTTACTAATATTTAATTGCACTAAATTTTGGAATTATTGAGATATTTGCGAAAAACTTTGAAAAAAAAATTGTGAGATTTCTAATTATGTTTCACTTACTCAATAGAGAATGCTTAATTTGCGGTGTCAAGTAGAATAATTAAATTAGGTTTTTTCAAGATTTAGAGACGGTTATGAATTACGCTATAATTTAGGTAAGTAGATTTTCACGTATAGTTTATTATGGCATCAGTTTTCCGTATTTGGTGGAGATTTCTAACACTCCTTTATTAAAAAAAAAAATGATGTGGCCCCTTAAGTAAAATTATGAATGTTGTACTATATTTTTTTCCTCGAACTTAAGAAATAATAGTAACACAATGATAATTATTTCATTGTTGTTTTTAAAAATATGTTTAGCTAAATGGTACAAGTGCGTAAACGATAAGTTAGTTGCGCCTTTATTTTTGCGAAGAAATGTTAGTTTACTGATGGCGCCGGTGTGAGTAACTTACCGTTTTTCTGTAAAAATGAATTTTTTGACTTGTGTCACCATTATTCTCGGGGTGCGACTTAAGCAATGTACTGGTCGTGATCTTTTTGATTATTTAATATACAATATACATATTATTTAGTTAAAATTTGTATCTATGTGACTCGGGAGGGGTTAAAACATTGCTAACTAAGCGAATCTAATTCTTTTTATAGAAATAAATGAATAGCTAAGATAAAACTTCGATTTAAACCCTCTTTTTCCCGAGTAATTTGTTAAAGCGACGTGTTCATAATAGGATTAGTCCAAAAAGTCAACTCTTGCGAATGACTGAAAGGGTTGTCAAACCGTTTATACAATATCATTTATTCTAAATACTTAATCCAAGGTGTCACATAACGGCTGTGAGCTCATTTCCCTTTGACGTCTTTGTAATGTTTTGTCTGGATTTTTTTCGTTAAATTGTGTTTGGTAAAAATATTGCTTGTTGTCACTCGAAGGGTTAAATAAAGATATTATATTTCGGAATGCGATATCGCATTCGTATTGTGATTTGATTGAAAGAAAGATATTATTATTATTAATGCAGACGATGAATCTTTCGAGTAACTGGGATAGATTCTCATTCATAAAATTTATAAAAATAATACCGATAACTTATTTTAGCAGTATGCCGTTGAGGTACTATCTACGAATTAGAAATAAAATAAAATAATTTCAATGATTTAGATAAAAAATATGGAGTTTTATCATGAAATATCTACAAAAAACATCGATATGAAATCATTTCAATTTTACCTGTCATTCGAATATCTTTGACTTGTGGGGACTGGGGATAAAATATATAGTAAAACATCTAAAAAGTTTAAAAAAATTGTCCACTTCTACAAAACGAAACAATGAGTATATTATTCAAAATAAACTTAAACATATTCAAATGTAGAAGTGGTCAGGACATCTATGAACCAAGTCATGTTTTATTCCAATGTCCACTTGTCAAATTTATAGTTCTTCTTCCATCTCAAATGCCTATCCTTGTTTCTGAAGCCAATCGAAAAATTGTTTCAGTCATGAAAAAAAATGTTGTCAATATATTATTTAAAAATATAATGACCAAATTCATTGTTTGTAATTTGTAATTGATATTGTTTCGTATTATATATATCTAAAAACTTAACTTGACACTGGCAAAAAAATCAAGCTATTTGGATGATTGCTATTTAAATAATAAAAAATAAATTTTAAAAAGAATGCATAAAAAATAAGCCTTTTCTCAATGAAGCGACAGATAAAACATAATATTTTAGTTTTCATTCATAACATAATTAAGGGGTTGGAATCAGTTACAAAAAAGATAAAGTATCAAAAATGAGAGAAACAGACTAAAAATTGATATTTTGTACAAGGGTTAAAATTGTTCAATGACTTATCTGAAGAAATAATATCTAAAGAAATGCAAGGCCTTCAAATATTTAAAATCAATAAAAAAGAAGTTTTTTATAAATTTTGATATCAAATGCTATGTTATCAATTGGTTATACCTTTTAGCATAAATAATACATATTTTTTCGTCTATTTATTTCTATGACCGATTTTAGGCATAAAAATAAAACGAAAAAGCATTTTTTATAATATTTCTACGTGTTTTTTAGATATTATCTTTATTAAAAGTCACCACATTTTTAACAGGATTATAAATAAATCATTATTTTTTTTATTATTCTTTGTTTTTTCAACTCTGGTTGTTCCGCATTGGCTTAAATAATGGTCTCAAAACAGTTAACTTTTTTGCCCAGGTGTATATTCAAATAAACACGAAATTTTGCATTTATTTTAACCTATCAAAATTTAAAAAAGGCAAGTTTTTTTTTCAATTACTGGTATCCATCCATATGTACTTCTCTATTTTATTTTCTGCAAATGTCAGTAGTCGGCATGGCGCGGCCGTGGCGCAGTTGGTGAGACTGCCAGCTGTAAAACTGGCTTCGCGGGTTCGGTTCCCGCCAGTTGTATATTCTGGGGAGTCTGGATTTTGTGGTGTATAATCTCTTTCCATTTTCCTTGATTCGTACCTGCTGACAAGCTTCTAAAACAGGGGCTTAACGGATAAATATATAAATACAGAAGAGTTAGTTTTTTTTAGTTTGACAGCTGTTTACTAGTTATTCTGTTCGCTTAGTTGCAAATTCTTGTCGTCTTTAATAATATTTATGGGAATTTTCAAAAGTAATTTACAATAATATAACCAATTTGATATAATAACCATGTGTTGGGAGATAATAGCACAGTTTCATGATTTTTGTCAATTTATTACTAGCAAGAGATTCAGTCATCAATTAAAATGAACGTCAAATAATTTTAAAGGTATTAAAACAAAATACTGAATATTTTCTCATAATTTATTAAGGACATTATATATTACATAGTATTAAATATATCCGTATGAATTATTTTAGGTCTAAAAGGGTAAACATTTATTTTCTTAAATTAAAAAGGTTCTAAAAATAAAAAAAATATTTTCTGTTCTTTTTGTCTTTTTACGTGCCAGTTTTAGAACATTTAAAAAAAAAAATTAACAGTATTTTAGGATATTAATTGTTTATAATATAAAGTTTCAATGCCTTCTAGTTCTAACATCTCTTTGTAAAAAAAATATAAACCTACTGAAAAGTCACCCTCGCGGCTTAGCGAGTTTGTCTTTGTATTAAATTTTGTATGTTGGTTTTAAATGTATTTTTGACAGGGATTTTGCGATCATTCCAATTCATCCAGCAGTTAAGAATAACCGTCAAATTTTGCCCGAAATCCAGAAAATTCTCAATTTATGTTAAAATATCTATCAATTTAAAATAAAATATGTATAGAACCCTATTAATGCGTGGTAAAGATGACTTGTCACTGACTTTGCCCAACCATCTTTGAAGAATTAGTATTTTGAGTTTAGAAAACGGGGCATGCATCATAGCTAGTGCATACGGCTTCTCGCTCACATATGTCACCACCCCTTTATGAAAAAGTGTGTATCTGATCGTTGTGATTTATGCGACGCAGTGTTAAATGTCGGACCCTTCGTCGCTTCGTTTTTTATTTCATATAAAATTGTTGTTAGGCTAACAGATGTCGTTCCATTAATTTTATTGTCGAATTTAAAATCTTTTCCGAGGCGCTTGTTTTAAAAAGTTGATTTATTAAAAGGCTCGAAATAAACCAATGAGTAACGAGGGTAAACGAGTAGAAATATTTAATCCTGAACAAGGTGAAGAGGACACAAAAATAATAAAGGTTTTATAACAATTAATTGACCTGCTGGCTGGTCAGAGTTAAATATATCAACGATGTTGTATTTTGAAATTCAGATATTTTAAATGCATCATCATCATTATCATTTTATGTCTATTTTTCCGTTGGAGCATATTTTGTCCGCAAACGGCCTCTCTGTTATCTGCCAAGTTTTGTACATCCTTCCAACTCAAGTTCGAGTTCCATAGTTTTTTCAAATAATTAATGTTAACATACATACAATAATGATTTATGTACAATATGTACCCATACATACGTCCTACTGAACTTCAGAATTTATAGTTCGACACAAGATACAGTATACGATTATTTTTTTATGTAATAATTGTTAACCTATCTGACTCCGAGAAACTGATGACTTGCTTAGTAGGCAAGGGTGCTTAAGGCTCGCAGGAGGTATCCGCAGTATATAGTTTAGCCGACCGTATCGCCTTTGGTTGAGTTAATCTTATCAAGCAGTTTTTGAAGGTCTTGTATATTGGCTGCAATTAGAACGGTTTCATTTTCATATCTAATATTACTGATAGCTACACCGTTAACCTTCACACCGAGATTTGTACCAATCAGAGCTTCTTTGAAGACGAAGTCAGAGTACAGGTTAAACAAAGTAGGCTAGATAACACAACCCTGTCGGACCCCTCGCTGAATGGGAATACCAAGTATTTCCATTTGCCAATATAATAATAGCACTCTGGTCCCAATACAGGTTATTTATTATTCTCACATCGTTTTCGTCTATACCGCAGCTTAGTAGCATTTTTATCAAATATGAGTGTTTTACTCTGTCAAATGCTTTTTCGTAATCAATAAAACAAGCGTAGATGTCTTTTCTTTGGTCAAAAGGTCAAAACAGTTTTGCAGCAGTATATTTATTTATTATTGTAAGCACTTCCCGGGTACCAAAGCCATTTCTGAACCCAAACTGAGTCATCTAAATCTTGCTCGCACCTTAGTCTTATTCTGGCATGTATTATTTTAAGAAATAATTTCAATATATCGCATAAGACTTATAAGGCGATAATCATTACATTTTTTAAGAGCCAATAATACATTATAAAAGCCTAGATTTACACATTCCTTTACTGTAATTTAATTTACTGAGGGTGAAGGATAACGCTTGAATTTAAATACTGAAAGTGTTAAGTGTCTTGACTTAATCTGGAAGTAGCAAGTACACCATTATAAATCGTGGGTTCTAAACATTTCCTGTCGTCTTGTGTAAATATTCCTTCCGTATCAAAGCGGCCGCCGCATCCAACAATATGCTGGCGTAATAAAGACGTGACGCATTGAAAAGTCCGACCTAATATAGTCTTATGGAAGTTTACA
Organism: Micrasema longulum; assembly: GCF_059751315.1. NCBI lineage: Eukaryota > Metazoa > Arthropoda > Insecta > Trichoptera > Brachycentridae > Micrasema > Micrasema longulum. The sequence continues at coordinate 366,794 of NW_028278456.1, forward strand.
TTTCCCATTATTGCATAATTCAAATGCTTTGAGATAGATACCCTTAAATGAATGAGCCCGTTCCCATAGCAACCGGAATCAGTTGTGTAGGATGGTAGTACTTTTTCATCATCTGCAATTTAGTCTTTATTTTGGGTACCTACCTTATATTGCTTCGCTTAGGTAATTATTATTATTATCGAGTCTTTTAAAAAAAAATCAAAAACTTTGTTCCAAAAACTCGTTATGTCTCGAGTTCTTTTCCTCTTCTTTTCTGTCGGTACTTTCGATTGAATCACAGTAAAATTACTGTAAGCCGGAAACCTCCCGCAACATTCTTATCATTGTTGATTCATATTTTCTCCGTTCTCCTCTCTCCTCTCTCCTCTCTCCTCTCTCCTCTCTCCTCTCTCCTCTCTCCTCTCTCCTCCTCCTCCTCCTCTCTA